>NC_092633.1:21220721-21548221 GCF_039555335.1 Amphiura filiformis | reverse complement strand
AATGTGACGTCACTATAGCCCAACATGGCGACTTCCACTGATGACTTTAATTAATTAATTACACTAATTATCAAAAGTGTTTAATTCTAACAATACCGTCAATGTAACCAGACAGGGAAGTACTACAATATGTCCTTTTAAAAAAATCGTCCGACTGTTTCCTTTAACTTGCGACCAGAAGTGTCCCTAGGTTGTGTGCAGCATACAGGGCAATGTATAGAAAAATAGTTTAAATAGTTAAAAGTTTAAATAACATCATCATCATCATCATCATCATCATCATCATCATCATGGTCATAATAATAATAATAATTTTCAGAAATATTTGGTTGTTAATGTCCCTGACAAATGTACGGTGAGTGAGTAGTGAGCACACATACACCCTAGCCCTATGGATGAGTACCAATTTGCAGAGTGGGAGCATGTGGGAGCTGAGATGTACATGGTCCAGTGTGCATACATTTATTTCTCTCTTTCAAGAGTTTTGAAAATGGATTAGAAAAATCCATGAAAGAAGTCTTAGATATTTTTATATAATTCAAATATTTAATAAAATTAAATGCATTTGTCAATGGCAGACAAAGGTCACAGATTTGACAGCCCCCAATTATTTTGGAAAATGGGCAAATAAGTAAAGTCAACAAATTTGAGATCTATTTTGACATTTTTAGATTTCACATTTTACATGAATTTAATTGGACTGGACTCGGACCGACTCGGCTTCGAGTCCGAGTCCTTTTGTGTCCGAGTCCGAGCCGAGCCGAGTCTTTTTGTGTCCGAGTCCGAGCCAAGTCCGAGTCCAACAAAAAGTGGACTCGAGTTCGGACTCGAGTCTGAGTCCGGACTCGAACGATACATCTCTGATTTGACGCAAGGACGCGCCTTATTTCGAGCGCTGCTGATGATGTGCGTTAGAGAGTTGGGAATAATCCTTCATTAGCGAACTATATTACTTTGAAAAGCTAAAACGTTGATCCCAAAAAAGCTCATGGGCCAAGTTGAAGCCTGTTAAAATCGAAAATCTTACACTAGAAGACTAAATTTCACGCCTGACATGCCTGAGTTTACCACCAGGATTTGGAAAAAATATATAGTATCAAGCATTATGGTTCTTGTGTGACATTTAATGAAATATGAACATTATTACTTTTAATTTGGCCGAGAAAATTAATTTTAACGTGAAAAAGTGTAACTCAAAATTTTGCTCATTTCAAAACCGAATTCGATCGCTTCAAAATTAAAGGACTGAGTGGGCCTTGTATAACAATAGCCAGTGAGTTACTAGCGTTCTTGACACATTTCTCAAAAACTCGAAGACCTGTTGAGCGGAAAGCGCAATATTTGATTTTCTTAGAACCTCTATCATGATCATAGGAGCCACTCATGACTGTTCACAATGTTAATGCGAATTTCTCGAGATTACATCCGGTGCAATCCTATACTGACACAGCGTGGCAATAAACAGAATATTCGCGGGGGTGGAGAATATGGACAAGGTCGTTAAAATATCCCATCATTGATGGCAAGGGGACTGATGGTCGGAGGAGAGCATGACCGAGGTGTTTGCAATTGAATATTGAGACAAATAAAGCTGACACACAAGAAGAATAGTACGGGTTCTAAAAAGGAGATCCCATGCTAAGGGGTGTCATTTCCGTCCCATGTGCTTAATTTTCCTCGGAAAGAGGAAAGCACCCAAAACTTTCGTTTTGATTTGGCCGTAATTCAAGAACAGCAAGACCTATAAAATATGAATGCAATTATTGGGTTCTTTGACTGATTTCATAGAACAATGTATTAATACATAGAAATAGGCCTACACTTCAGTTTTTTTAGTTAAATGGCTAAACTAAAACTGGAAAAATATGGCTCCTGCCATCATACTCGCCTTAACGCTTTCGAACATGTCCTCTCATACTTTGAAAATATCACTTAACAGTTTCACCTGAGTGTGATGAGGCAAATATGGTTAATAATTGCTTTCCCTTGTTTGTTGAAGATATGGAATGCCGTTGTCATCGATGATAGTAACCAAAAGGAGATTATTACGGAAAACACAGGCGGCAATTCGGATCTCGGCTCGGGCTCAAAGCTTGAAATGAATTTCCTTGCTGACAACGCTGGAGGCAGCCACCCTAATTTAATTGAAGTTCAGTTATCCGGACAAACCATGTGTGATTGTGGTGGAGGCGGCGGCAACCCCACCGACCCTCCTGGTCCAACGGATCCACCAGGCCCAACGGATCCACCAGGAACAGGTAAAAATGGCTTAATTATTGTATTAGTGTAACTCACATAGATAAAATATAGTCATAGACATAGATTTTGCACACTCGGAGCAATAAGGTGGTCATAGACATCACATATTATAGCACCCCTTAGCATGGGATATCCTTACGGGGGGGGGGGGGGGCACTTAACACAAATGACCATACGGGTATGTTCCCCGGAAAACCCCTCTTTTTGGATTTCGCAGCTCCGAAAGACCCCCTAAATTTGCCAAAAATAAAGCTCCGAAAGACCCTTGAGTTTGATAATTTCAGTTCTAAATGACCCTTAAGGTTACACAAAGAGACGTATAAAAAACGTATAAAAGACGTATAAAGTTGTTCTCTAAAACAGAGTTTTCTCAGTAATCAAATATCGCAGCGAGTGAAATGTTGGTGCATTGGATGTAGCTTAACATTTTTGTGTGTGTTATATACAAATTATTAGAATAAATTTTAAAATCCTTCATTTAAAGCATTTTTACCCACCATGTTCACAAGATCAAAAACACGTTCCATGAGGTTTTTTTCAAATGTGCGCTCCGTATAAATCCACACCGAGCGATTGTTTTCTTCTTTTTCGTATTGTATTACAAATCGATCAAAGAAATAATGTTGCCATGGGGAAGAACCAAATACAGTACCGATTAAATTTTAAAAGCCCGTTTTGGGGAAAATTTTGGAGAATTTGCTTGAGAAAAAGCTGGTTTGTGAAATTATCGATATCTTGATTACGAGACGTTAATTTAGACATCTGAATACCTACATTATTTCTCAACATTCTGCCAATTGCTATTCCATTTGATTTTCACTCCAAATTGAAGCTAGTTTTGCAAAAAACGAGGTTTTCCTCCATCAGTTCGTTCAAAATTTCAGCGCCGACATGCGTGTTTATTCTAAGAGCCATAATGCGGACGCGATTGTAATCATATGTAATTGCATCCAATTATAGTTATATCATCCGCTTTGAGAACAGTCAATTTGTGTAAGTTGATCTGTGGCCGAGTGGATAGAGCGTTGGACTGGGAATCTAATATGAACTATTTTTTGTGGGTTCGAGTCTCCGTGTGGCTGAATTTTCTTTTCTTTTTCTCTTTTCTCATTTTTACTTCCTTTCTTTCCTCTTTTCTTTCCCCCTTTCTTTTATCATTTCTTTTTTTTCATTTCTTTCATTTCTTTCTTTCTTTTCGTTCATTTTCTTTCTCTCTTTCTTTCTCTTTTCACTATTTCTTTATTCTTTCTTGCTCCTTTCTTTTTAGTTTTATTTGATTGATTCGCTGAGTGCAGTGAATCGTGATTGATTGTTTTTCACTTTGTAGGCCTGCTAAGTCTGTCTTGTTGATTTTCATCCCAAATTCGATTTACAAATAATTGCTTTTTGATATTGTTGTTGTTGCCTACCCTTACATTGTAATCAGGGGAATAGCAGCATTGATTTCATCAAAGATATCAAGGCTATAAATTCAAAATCAACACATTTTCCAGGGCGTAGCTTGACGAAGTGCCCCCAATCAATTTTAAAATTTATAAAATCCTTCTGAAAATTGCCGAAAATGGCTTGTGCCACCCCCCCGGCATCCGAGCTCCGGGCACGAGCTAAGCCAAGTTTCATAGCCTTTTCATGTCTTGACCGTGGATCGATATTCTATTGTAAGTAGGCCTACGTCCCGGTACGCTTGTTCATTTTCTGCATGGCTGTTTCTGTTACGAACTTACGCCCCTCTGAAATCAAGCGCATGAAAAACTCTCGGCTAACCTTAAATTGCCCATTCTTCACATGTCTGGTTTCAGGCGATTTTCAACCAGAAAGCCAAGAAAGACCCTTGATTTTGACTGTTCGTAGCTCCAAAAGACCTCATTTTACTTGTCCACCGCTTTAAAAGACACCCTTTAACCAGTATGCTGTCAGCTCTCAAAGACACAGCACCTCAAAATTACGGGGGAACATACAAAAATTTATGATATGCTCCCCCGGGCAACGGGTACCCTTGGAATTGAAACTTAGGGCATGTATTCTTCACGAAAAGACAATTTTGTCCAAGGTCATTTCAAGGTAATCAGAGGTCATTTAAAGGTCATCGCGGTCTATACTATTATGATTTGCTCTGTCTACATTATTTGGGCGATTATAACCAAACGTGTACTTACTTTGTACAAGTCATTATCGGTCATATAATGTAAACATTTTGAGCAAAATTTTCACTTCCCAAGCCTTTACATTTTACATGACACGATGTCACTTCTTTTTAAGCCTTCCAAATCCCACAAAAGTGCTATTAAAACATATATTGCTATCAAACGTTTTTCAAATGACTGGTTTATTGCGCAATTATTGAATCATGTGTGTCGGAAACTATTTTTGTGACGCGTTTGGAGCTCGGGCAAACTGACATATTAAAATTTTGAGAGAGAAAAAAATCAGGACTCAGCGGGGATTGAACCCCGGCCGCTGGATTACCGGTCCAGAGTCTAACCACTGCACTACCTACCTGAGTTCACAGTCGGTACTCGGGCAATCTCAATTTAAGTCCCCATGATAACTCTCTCATTGTGTCTCAGCGGCCAATTATGATATTAAATAATGAAGAAGGAGGCGGCCTATATTATAGACTGCAAACTATTTTTGACAATATTCATGTTTAATAATAATATTGATTCAATAAAATTGGTCGTGAATGGGCCGCATAAGCGTCTACCTTTTGTGTGGATGTTTAGAAAATTGCTCATGCAGACTTAGTTGACGGTTAAGATTTCATGTTATGTCATCATCATCAGTCGGCTGCGGAGCAGGAGACTACAAGCTTTCTCCAAATATTGCGATCTTGGGCAAGCGAAACAATTTTGTTTGGCCGCAGCATCCCTTCAGTATCTCCCAGGAGGTGCTGTACATACTGTAAGTACAGTGTGCGCGGCCGTCCAAGTTCGCGTCCCGGTTTCCTCTTCCCATGTGGTGGAATATAATGGGCATATTCTTTCACAGGCTCGTCGTCTTTAAGACGCAGTATATGGCCGAGAAATTTGAGTTGATGAATCTTGACTCGGGAAACCAGTGGAGTGGTGTACGTTGGTCAGATTGTAGATGGTTTCATTTGGAATCCGATCCACACGCTTGATGTTTAACATGACTTTGTAGCAAGGTGTTGCAAAGGCATTGATCTTCTTTTCCATATCCTTGGTGATTACCCATGACTCGCACCCGTACAGAAAGACAGTAACACACGTTGTCTCAAACAGTTTGATTTTTGTTTCGATTTGCAGGGATGGGCTTCTTCAAAGGCATTCCATTTTCCAAAAAGCGTGCAAGGCTAGTGCTTTTCTTCTTTTTAGGTATCCAACACTAGAGCCCATCTTGGAACCCAAGTACTTGGGTACCCAAGTACATGTTATGTTATGTACGGCAGTAAAATTCCAAGTTTGTAAAATGTTTTATTGTTTTTAATAAATGTAATAGGACCATACGACTATGGGGAGGCATTGAAGAAATCTATTTTGTTTTACGAGGCTCAACGTTCTGGCTGGCTTCCTGATAACAATCGGGTACATTTCAGAGGTCACTCTGCTACAAATGACGGATGGTACGACGCTGGCCTCGATCTGACGGGAGGTTGGTATGATGGTAAGTGTCCCAACCCAAGATCGTCCATTATAGCAGTTGTATCTATAGGATTGTAATTGATAAAATCGTACGATCTTCATAGGATTAATATATTTTTGCTAATGTCAAAGCAAAACGATTCGTAATAAGGACCATTCGGCGACTTCAATAAAAAAAAATGGGGCCCGTGGTTGGACGGGCTTTTGGAACTCTTTATGATTAGGGGGGATTGGTGAGACACGACTTCTTTTTGAAATGTTGCCATGGGTGAGAGCCAAAACAGTCACACAGAAGCATCAAACATGAATTTCTAGTACTATTTACTGCTATCAGGCGGATTTAAGGAAAAGGGCCCTGTCAGCAAAATATCCTGGGGGCCCAATAGTAAAGAGTTGAAATCAGGAGCGTGCCTGAACTTTTTGTCGGGAAGAGAGAAAGAGAAAGTTTAACCAGTGACCATTAGTTTGGTCCAATGTTATGATATAATTTATGTGCGAGCAGTGCGCGAATACTCATTCCATTTCGAACAATTTGAAGTAAAAGGTGATATACATTTTGTTAATTTCGCGCGAAGCGCGCAAAAATTTGCAATTTTACACTATTCTATACCCAAATCGAGGGTTTATCAAATTTGTCCGTGCTTAAATGGTACTATAAAGAACAAAGGATAATTCCTTTTCTGTCTTTGCTTGATAGTCAAGAAGCAAGCATAATCCCTTGCATTGTATGTGATTAAGGTTAAGAATCAGTTTCAATACTGACCTCAATGAATAGGAAAATACACCTTGCTCAGAAAAAAAAGTTAGGGTCATACAGGGGTCAAGTTTCAAAATTTATCAGATCATGTTATAAACCACGCCAAAGTATTGCTCTGATCATAACGATTCAGGCAAAGTATGGTTTGACCTATCTGAGATACACCATTCTACAGTTATAAGCAAAATAGTTAAAGGTCGCATTTGGGGGACCACAGGGGTAAAAACGTCTCTAATTGTATGGTTTTTGATACCAATTCAAATAAAAAATAGTTTGCACCATAAAGGATGTCTCGCAACATAAGTAACTGGGTGAGACCTTTAATCTTTTTTTCAGTATAAATCGAGAATCTATACATTTTCTGAATCATTAATACCAGAGGAAAACCTTTGCATAGTTTGAACAACATTTCAGTAAAATACCCACTGAACCGTATTGACCTTGACGTATTTGGCGATATTACCTGTGTAACTAAACTGGTCTCAAATAGAAACTTATAATTTTTCACAAGGTCATATCTTAAAATCCTCTCCATAAAAATGAACAAAAAATGCACACAGGATTACTTCAATACTCTACTCTAAACACTGGTCAATAACCAAACAGTTGTCCAGCTGACACAACAGCAAAATGCACTGGCATGCAACACCTTCCTGGACCACATTCACAGCGCAACATATTTCTTTGGCTGGGTTCCAATTATTTCCCTGTGAATGTGATCCCGGAAGCTGTTCAGTGTCAGTACATTTTACTGTTGTGTCAGTTGGACAACTGCTTGGTTACTGACATGGGTTTAGAGTAGAGTATTGAAGTAATCCTGTGTGTAATTTTTGTTCATGTACAGGCGAGATCTAATCTCAAAATAATAATCACCTTCACAAAAGGAAATGACCCTAGCAATCAACATACATACCTGTGTGCTTTATTTTGTATTATCTTACTAGTGGTAATCTTATTCCAACATTGTTGTCTTTGTATATGATTAAAAAAACCACCCAAGTCCAGCATTTAAAATGAACCCCCACGAAGTCCAAGAAATGCTAATCTTCATGCTTAATACAGGTTAACCCATTGTTAATTTGCACGTAAAACTTACCATATTGACCAGGTTAATCTAACTGAAGGAATTAAAATGATACACAGGTTTTATTCTCAAAATCACTTCCCATGGACTTGGGTGGGTTTTGTATTCATGTATTCAATTGCTCACGGAGGATCTAAGAGATCAAGAGATGAGGATCGGAGATTGCGAACTTGAACATATTTTTTAAAAGCTCAGATAAATAAACTGGCACAGTTCCCCTTTCTCGAGCTGGTTGCTATGCGCGAGCTTGTGAATATGGGACGAAGGGGACAATGTTCCCGGATGTCAGACCGAGTGAATACAACACATTTTGCAGATTCCATTGTAGGGACATGTGTACAAATAAACTCAACCAACAAACCTACTCACAAACAACAAGAAAAAGCCTCATATACACCAACATGACACTACAAAACAAAGTGACAAAAAATGCAGAAATCCTACTTGGCAGGTATATACTAATATTATTTCAGCATATTAGGTAAAGTCAAGAACTTAATAAGAAAAATACAATTTGACAGAAATCGTACATTTACTACACCCATTGATTTTTTTTGCATTTTTTGCATTTTGTGAAGAAATTACAAAAAAAATTGGACAAAGTGGTATGCAAAATGAAGGGGCAAATCTTCTCGTTTTATTGGTGGCATCGGTATCAATGTAGCTTACATGCTTTTGAAGATAGAAGCCAAAAGGAGGTACATCACTGATGATTTAAATTCACTTCATTTTGGAAAGCTTACTATCAACGGATTTCGTTAAAATTTTGGATATGTGTTAGGGAAATAATACATTAGGGCTAACACATTAGGGAAATAATGTTGATATGTAAAATGTGAATAAGTGGTCCCTGATTTCTTTTATGACTTCATGAACTTGGTGCTCCACAACTATCAAAAACGAACCGGTTAAAATGCTTCTATTTTCAATGTCGAGCTATATTTTGTATTTTGAACTTGCAACACTATGTCACTGAAACTTAATTAAGCCATAGGTAACAGGTTACCACAACCACACTACAGCAATGTTGAAAAAGATTGTATTTTTGTCACCTATACCACCATATTAGGTAGTTTTCCGTAAGCTTCATTTTTGTGATTTTGGTAACTATTTTATATTTATTTGCCCAATCCAACTCAACTAGGCAATCTAAATTGTACTCACCATTTACATCCCAAGGTATTTTAGTATATCCACCTCACACATTTCCATTATATATCCAGTAACAGACAAAATATCAAAATTGATGCCTCATTATGACATGTATGATATCACAGACTATCACATGTATTCAGAATTGATGCCTGAATTTGACCTGAACCAATTGACCTATAACCTGACCTTTGATGACCTTATAGCCTTTTTAATCTCTTTTCCTAACAACATATTATAGAAGATACATACATGGTGTAGTATTAAATTGTCTATGTGGAAGAGATTATTTAGGCCTATTTAATTTATTCAGTGTTATAATCAGTGAGTATATTTCTATAGATAGTATAACAAAGGATTTAATGTATTCTATTCATGTATTCTACTTGGACATGTTCAATAGAATAAATTATGGTTTGTTATGAAACACACATCTCAGTTACCAGGATACAGTAAACAAAAAAATATATAGGGCTAAAATGATTTTCTAAAATGGTTTAAAACCACTTTGTATGTAGAGATATTTTATAAGTTCAGGACATGAGATGATGAACATATTTATATACTTTATAAATTTGCACACAAAAAAAGAAGATGGGTCCTGATGAAAATAAGGGTATTAAATCGCCTTAAGGCTTTAAATAATAACCTGATGAATCTCTTCACAAGTTTAAATAATATTGTTTCATCAACAGCTGGAGACCATGTTAAGTTTGGCTTCCCAATGGCTCAGACAGCAACAACTCTTATTTACGGCCTTATTGAGTATGAATACGCTTACGAGATAGCAGGACAGCTGGACATCATGCGTGATTCTGTCAGATGGGTACTGGACTACTTTATTAGATGTCATCCATCGCCTAACGAGTTTTATTTCCAGGTAAAAGCCAACAGCTTGTTTTTCCTTCAAACGAGTTAAGTGGAGCTTCTGCGACCCCTACGCAGAACTTCCGATAGTGGATTAGCTGCGCACGATGGACGCAAGGAATCCACAGTCGGATTTTCTGCGCACGTGCACTGAAAATCCCCTCCGTGTATATAGTTCCGGTGGAGTAATTCTGCGCACGGTCGCAGGAAATCCACTGACGGATTTTTGGCGCACGTGCGCTGAAACTCCCCTCCGTATATAGTTCCGGTGGATTAATTCTGCGCACGGTCGCAGGGAATCCCCGGTCGATTTTCGGCGCACGTGCGCAGAAACTCCCCTCCGTATATAGCTCCGGTGGAGTAATTCTGCGCACGGTCGCAGGGAATCCACGGACGGATTTTCAATTCATTTTCTGCGTACGTGCACTGAAAATCCCCTCCGTATATATAGTTCCGGTGGAGTAATTCTGCGCACGGTCGCAGGAAATCCACTGACGGATTTTTGGCGCACGTGCGCTGAAACTCCCCTCCGTATATAGTTCCGGTGGATTAATTCTGCGCACGGTCGCAGGGAATCCACAGTCGGATTTTCGGCGCACGTGTGCAGAAACTCCCCTCCGTATATAGCTCCGGTGGAGTAATTCTGCGCACGGTCGCAGGGAATCCACAGTCGGATTTTCGGCGCACGTGCGCAGAAACTCCCCTCCGTATATAGCTCCGGTGGAGTAATTCTGCGCACGGTCGCAGGGAATCCACGGACGGATTTTCGGCGCACGTTTTAATCATCTCATGAATTGTTATGATTTAATATTATAAAATGGTAGAGAGTATGAAATATTATTTAGGGCCTATATGTTTAGGGTCAGCATCAAGTTTCATGTTTAAAAACCATGTTTAAAAAAATAACTTAGAAAGTAAGAAATATTATATATATATTTACAGTCAGAACGGTCCACAGTGGAGTAAGAAATATTATATATATATTTAAAGTCAGAACGGTGGAGTATTTCTGCGCACGGTCGCAGGGAATCCACAGTCGGACTTTCGGCGCACGTGCGCTGAATAGTTCCGGTGGAGTAATTCTGCGCACGGTCGCAGGGAACCCACAGTCGGACTTTCGGCGCACGTGCGCAGAAACTCCCCTCCGTATATAGCTCCGGTGGATTAATTCTGCGCACGGTCGCAGGGAATCCACAGTCGGATTTTCGGCGCACGTGCGCAGAAACTCCCCTCCGTATATAGCTCCGGTGGAGTAATTCTGCGCACGGTCGCAGGGAATCCACTGACGGATTTTCGGGCGCACGTTTTAATCATCTTACTCCATGGAACTAATACGGAGGGGATTTTCAGTGCACGTGCGCAGAAAATCCGACTGTGGATTCCTTGCGTCCACCGTGCGCAGATAATCCACTATCGGAAGTTCTGCGTAGGGGTCGCAGAAGCTCCACTGGTGGATCATGTACATACATGTTCAAACTGTTGATTTCTTTAAGGCTATATATAATACAGGGTGTCTCTGAATGAAATGTATCGTCGATTATTTATTTATTTATTTATTTATTTATTATTATTATACAAATGAAACTACCACATCGCAATACAAATTTGTTTCGTATGGATGGTTTCACCCATCCACACTCGTCAGTTGCAATGTGTAAAATGACAAAGAATATGTCTTGAGTTTTGATGCGCGCGCAAGAGGAATTAACGCAACTGCGTATCTTAAAGTTGCGCAATACAATACGCGTCTTAAGTGCGTATCCATGTCTGGGCCTACTTATTGTTAAACATGCTAAAAGAGCGACTTATTTATAGTTATTATTATTATTATTATTATTTATTATCTTTACCCAGGGTATACCCGAATCAGCTTAAAGCTGTTCTAACCGGGGCCCTGCAATATACAATTAAGTTACAACAATATTAAAAGACACTCTTATAAAATATAGTAATTATACATAAAAACACATGATTTAGATATATATACAAACAATTATGGCACGTAATTTCATATAATCATAGGTGTATACAACTTTAAAAACACATCAAATCAAGCGAATATGCAATCTACTTCAGATGGCTACTTTTATACATTGTCTTAAACGACTGAACATTGACGGCATTTCTAGTAGGCGGGTCAATATTATTCCACAACTTAACGCCACTATAGCTTAACGAAAATTTAAAAGACTCGATGTCAGTACCATGAACAATGGGTGGGAGAGCTAGCAAATCAGCTGCAGCTTGCCTCGTAACACGATCGTGATTGTCACGCACATAATTAAACATATTATTTAAATACTGTGGAGCGAGACCATTAAGACATTTATAAATCATTAGAGCTTTGAAATAATCATTACGATCTGATAGCCGTGACCACCTTAGCTCTTGAAACATATAATTAGATGGAGTGTAGTAATTAACACCTAAGATCACTCGCGCACATCGCTTTTGTATTACATCAAGTCTATGACAATCTTCTTTAAAACGACCATACCATGCTAAGCTACAATAATCAAAGTGAGGTTGAACCATACTTTTATAAAGAACATTTAAAGTATCAACATTAAGATATGGTTTAACACGACGTAACAAAGCAAGTTTACAAAAAAACATTTCGAACAACATTATTAACTTGCTTATGCCATTTTAATTGATTATCAATTACAACACCCAAGCATTTAAAATTATCAACACATTCAAGATCATTACCATCAATTCTAACAGAAAAATCATTTTCATGCACATTATTAAGTCTAGCACTAGTACCAACTAGCATGATTTTTGTCTTATCAGAGTTAAGGAACATCTTATTCGTACGCATCCAAATCATAAGCTTTTCAAGATCACACCTTAATTTACTTGCAATATCACGAGCATCATCTCCACTAACAGACAGTGTGGTATCATCAGCATACATTGAAATATAACCATGCTCAATTACTTTACACATGCTATAGTTACACAGTAAATGTTTTTTTCTATGCCTGCAGCCACTTGCTAGTTCGTTTCTGTGGTTCAAGGTTGACATTTGTGGTTTAGTTATAATAAAGTATTTCTCAGTAATGCATAGATTGCATTTTTTGCTGCTGGTAGAGTACGATTTACTTCGAGCAATACTTTTCCATTTGATGGAATATGATACTTTCTTATCATTAAGGTTCCAGATGTAATTGCTCAGAGCGGTGGCGTATCTTTGATTTACATTTTTGAAGGTACTGTTATGGACATTGAATCTTGTTTTAAATATGTCTCTTCCTTGCGGTTGTCTGTCCTTGTGACCGTCGCTTGGTATATTACTCCCGATATCAGGCAATTTCCATCAAGAGGGCACAATTTGTTTTTGCAGTTGCAATTAGTGGTGTTTTGTGTCGAAGCCAAAGATGTTTTCGTAGATTGCAGCACATATTTGTTGTGTCCTGATATAAGTTGCTGCATGTTGGGCATGCAACTATAACTTATCTTTACGGTGTTTCTATTTAGAATCTTGTTGAGCTGGTGATCTGGAGGGAAACATTTATCTAGCAGGCTGAGAAACTTCTTTCCAACATTGGTAGAAACTGTATCGCTGTACGGCGGATTGAACCATGTAATGTTCCGTTTACGTCTGTGTTTATTTGCTTGCTGATTGCCATTTTGGGTAGCAGGGTTGTATTTCAGTTCGTAATTGTATCCACTCTTCTTTAGGGCTTCCTGGTATGGTGGAGTTGCGGCGTTAAAGATATCTTCGGTGGACGATATATTTGACAATCTTTTGCTGATGCTTTCGGGGATATTCCTTATTACAGAAGGTGGGTGATTACTTTCTTTGTGGACGTATAAGATGGTGTTGTTAGGTTTCATATAAGGTTCGTAGGTACTTGTTCTTAGATCCATTGTGATGTCTAAAAAGTCGACGGATTTCTTGTTAGCTTCGATGGTGATTTTAAGGCCATAGAAAAAAACATTTACTGTGTAACTATAAATAAGTCGCTCTTTTAGCATGTTTAACAATAAGTAGGCCCAGACATGGATACGCACTTAAGACGCGTATTGTATTGCGCAACTTTAAGATACGCAGTTGCGTTAATTCCTCTTGCGCGCGCATCAAAACTCAAGACATATTCTTTGTCATTTTACACATTGCAACTGACGAGTGTGGATGGGTGAAACCATCCATACGAAACAAATTTGTATTGCGATGTGGTAGTTTCATTTGTATATAAATAATAATATATTTCGCTCCTATATTTTATAGTTGAGCACTGTATCTAGTGATGGTTTCACTATAATTTTTTACTATATTTATTTATTTATTTATCTATTTTTGGGGGTGGGGGTGGGGGTATTTTAATTCCCAAACCAACCAAAACTATGTCGCCGATGTGGTTAAAAAATAAAACAGCTACCACATACTTTTACAATCGACCGCTCCATACTTGAAATATAATTTTTTTACGACAATACCTATTTTTCAATCCGTTACACGGATTCAAATACCAATCATTGATCTACGGCCGCGATACCCTTTCCAAGCTATGCCGGATAGGTGGCTGTCAGATTTCGTCGGGGTATTCATTGGAAGAAGAAAACATTTTTGCTAGACATATCTCATGAGACACTTGTAACCACAGCAGGTCTAGAATAATATTTTATTGGCGTAAGTTTTGCATATTATTTTGCTGTTTTTGTTCCAAGAACAATAAACCTGATAAGCTGATGAAACTTTATCATTTGTTTTCTTGGATATAAATATCCCATAATTTCAAGTTTTCCTCATTGCAAGTAAAAGAAAGTCATGATTTGGTATTAACGCGACAGAGGCCGTGTTTATACAAACAACGATACATATTAGATTTCAACAAAACTTCGGCATTCATTGCATTGACCAATGTTAAAATATTTACGAACCCTCATCAGAAATATTAGGCCACTGTCGAACATCATTTTTATATGTGTCCATGATTGAATCGCAATGAAATATTATTAGATAAAACGCATGAAAATGGAAGTTAAAAATGAGTTAAAATTGTCACTTGTTGTATTGCGGTGTACTGTGATCAGTTGATTGTTAGTGTTAAATACCCCGCGGGAACACCGCAGTAATGCCGGCGTCGACTTGAGACTTTTAACACATTCATTGAAATCCAGTATGCAGGGGTGCAAATTGTGATTTCTTCCTCAGGAGCAAGGTTTTTAGGCTCAAGATTTCCTCAATCATACCAGACATTTTAGCTTTATTCTGCACTTCGAAAGATGAGAATGGTAACATAACAGTAATGTTTTTAAAGAGACTCTACATTCTACATGTAAAGTCTTTAAACTTCCAAAAAAGGAGGGTTTATCGGGATAATGTGCGCGCGTAGTCCGCATAAATTAGGTATTTTATTGGCTTGGGGTGAATTTGGGTGGGACGTGGATCCCTTTTCCCTTTTCTTTTCCTTTGCACCCTCCCTGATTTTCTCTTTCATTTTTTTGTCAGAGGAAGCATTTATCAGGGGGTACTCTTCCCCCCTGTAGGTCATTTCTCCTTTGCTTTAAGCACCCTTTCAAACTTCTTCCCTAATCTGATGTCAGGAACATCTGATATTAGTTTGTTGACAAAATCGTGGTAGTATTGTATTTTGTCACCACTCTTCAGTCCAGCATTTCGAAAATATTTCTCAGCCAGTTGCATACGGTGAGCAAAAGTGAAAATCTTGTGTAAAGTGAGCTTTGTGTAGTTTGAGTGAATCAGAGAGGTCCTTCTGAGCACTGTTATGTTTTTTATTGAATTATTTGCTAAGCATCTATATCCCACTATAATTATGCCCTTTGTTTTAACTTCCTCAATTATTTACTTCTTACTATCCTTTACAACTTTTTCAGTGTTTTTTGGTTTTTCTTTTTAAATTTTCTCAAGATTTACCAGGTCATCCTCTCCTCACTGGCATTAGTATTAATACACTGAAGTTCCAATTACTGACTTTTTTCCCACAAAATCCTCATTGCCGCCTCTGTATGAATTTCCTCTGATATGTGCCCAACTATTTTTTTGCTGTTAAATTATATACATTCAATACCTCCCCTGGTGATGAATTGTAAATTTCCTCATGCATTGTTACCCATTCCATATTAGACTCATATTCTAATACCAACCCCTCCTCTTTTAAGGCTCTTATTTCTTGAACAATCATGGAATTCCTCAAGATTTTGCACAACCAGTGCCTCACGTCCAGCCCTCACTTATAAACTTGTTATCTTTTGCTGAGATCTGTTTCCTTTACGTCATCTTCTACCTCCTCCTCCTCCTCCTCTTCTTCTTTCCTCTTTTCCCTCTTCCTCTTCTCTTTTCTTTTTCTTCTCCCTCCCTCTTTTTCCCTCTCTTTCTTTTTTCTTCTCAAGGCATTATTTCCTCAATTTTGACTGTCATTTCTTAGGAGCGGTGCTCCCCGCTCCCGCACAATTTGCATCCCTGCCAGTATGTATGAAAGAACAACCCAAGTCCAGGACCTGTAATTCATTACTGGAGTGTGACTTTTGAAAAAGAAAATGAATTAATCAAGTCAGTTTTTGAGCTCAAGACGCACGCTTCTTTCTCAATACGCAAACTAACGACTATCATATCCTTTCAACACATAGTAGTATTCCTCATTCAAACCAATTCAATGCCCGACCTCGGAGTTACTTGCATGACTTTGGCGGGCTATTTTGAAACAGTCATGTTTGCACATGCAGGTACTTCTTTTGAAAATCCTAAATAGTATGGTCGTTGAAGATAAAAAACAGGTACTACCCGGAAAAAATTGTTAACAAGCTGATTTTTGCACCAGATAAGCAGAATTCATTATAGAACAACATATCCAAAATCCGCAAAAATCCACCATGGGGATTTTTTTGTCCAAGATGGCCGCCATGACACATATTTGGCTGTATCGCAGCTTCTGAACCAGATATGATAATGATTTAAGTGTCTTTGAATAGGTGTAAGAGGTCAGAGAAATCAAATTTGTACATATCTAGAACACTGGTGTCTTCATTCACACTGGAATCCAAGATGGCCGTCACAACATATTATTAGCTGTATCTCAGCTTCTGGAGCAGTTATGATGACGATTTTAGTCTTTTTGAATAAGTCTTGGAGGTCAGATATTTCAAATATGCAATAATCTATAACACTGATGTCTTCATTCACACAGGAATCCAAGATGGCTGCCAAATGGCCTCCACCATATGACATTATTATAGCTATAGCTTTGTTTCTGAAGCAGATACGACAATGATTGTGTGTGTCTTTGAATTTAGGGGACAAAGAATTCAATGTTTTACATAATATAAAGCACTGGAATATAAATGGCAAACTAAAATGGCTAAAATTATACATAATAATTGAAGCTCTCGCTATATAATTATACAGGATATGATTTTAATCCTTCTTAGCATAGGTTCTGATGAAATAAGTTTTAGGGGTCACACAATGTTGCTAATTCTGCAAATATAATCTCCTTAGCATTCTGCATTTTTCTCCCGTACAATCCCCTCATGGTATAACAGTTTTAAAACAGATTTAAGTCTTGCAAGACGAACATCCGTTACTACGAAGGATTTCTAGAGGAGAGCTTACACTTGCATCGAACAAATTGAAGCAAGATTTGGGGTGATCATATCCAAATCTGTCATGACTGGTGTTAATACATGTACTGGGTGCGTCAGATAGTTTCTAACTCTCTTGATCATAGTTATTGCTTGTGAGCTTAACCCGTAGCATTGCTCACCCGCTTGCAAATGAATCCAGAGGCTGTGAAAATATGCTGCTCTAAGTGCTCTTACAGTAGGTGGAAGCTTCCGGGCACAAGTAAGAGATACCTTTCAGATTACAAACAATCTGATGCTGGTGGATTTTTGCGGATTTTGGATATGTTAATCTATAATGCATTGTCTGGTGCAAAAATCAGCTTGTTGAAAATTTTTTTTGCGTCAAAATGTTCAACGACCATACTAAAACAAGGTATAGCAGTCGCTGATAGGATATGCAGCTTATAGAACACGGATAGCCATACTGCAGTTACTGTCCGTTTTCCTATACACAATACACATTGCTCTCACCATTGACGCGTGACCTCTACAAATGATGTATGTTGGAAGAATGGACACTTGCCTAGTTAACATCACTGTGTGAAAAATAACCAGCCAATATTTTATTTATTCTCCAAAACTTCTAGCAAATATATTTCTGTAACATGACCTAAAATTACAGCTAGGTTAGATGTTCAGAAATGGTCGCACTTTTGTAAAATATGAGTGAGGGCAAGGCATAGCTAGCCAACTCCCCGTGTTAATTGAATGGAGATTTGACCGAAAATATTGGTATCGGACCGCTCACTTCTGAAGGATGCCACAAAAAAACGGTAAAAGCTACATTTAAACTATTCTAAATAGGTTCTAGAAAATATAGTTTTGTAACATGTCCTAAATTTTTAGCTAATTTAGATGTTTGGAGAGGGTCGCACTTTTGTGTTTTAGGAAGGATATGTAAACGACAGATAACACCAAAAATATGAAGAAATTATTTCCAAACCGTGTTAAGTCAACAATCATTATGTTGCTCATTTTGAAGAATGCTGGTTAACAAAAAGCAGGTCTTTGTCTCATTTCGTGAACAAAGGTACACATACCACTGTTTCCTTTCGTTTCCTTTATAATCGGTTACCCAACTGAAGCTATAATACCAGCTTTATTGCGATGTCGCACATTGAAAACAGACACTTGTGCACAACCAGAGAAGATCTGATTTAATCAGTTGAGCTGCTTCAATGAGTGTTATCTTGGTTTAATAGCCTTTAATGGGGTTTAAGTCCTGCAAAAAAGAGATGAATTCTACTGTAGACATGACTGCATCATGGCCTCTATAGTTTCAGCGCTCTAATCGGACACAATAGAACAATAAGCCTTGCAGTACGTTGGTTACTCCTACATTTATGGTGATGATGATGATGATGATGATGATGATGATGATGATGATGATGATGATGATGATGATGATGACGGTTTCTAATGACATTCTTTTCCAGGTAGGTGATGGTGAAGATGACCATGCATTTTGGGGACGCCCTGAAGAGATGACAATGGGAAGGCCATCCTGGAAATTTGACACAGGCAGACCAGGCTCTGACTGTATTGGGGAAACTGCAGCAGCTATGGCTGCCGGTGCGGTTGCATTTCAGAACGTAGGTACGTACACATGATTGAAGGATTGCAATTATATCACTGCAATACAACTGGCGTTTGTGTTTTTTTTCAAAACATAGATACATTGGCGACAGTTTGCTAATGCCGTTTCCAAATTTTCACATTGACATTCTATACTGCGCCAAAAAAGTATCCTTACACTTAGAAAAATAATCACAATTCCAAAACTGAACCATATTGGAATAAATTAGTTTTTTTAAAATAGATTTACTATTTAATCCTGCACATTATGACACCACGTTGAATTCAATGTGACCTCAAGAAGTAAAGTTACAAGCATTTGGAGATACGAAGGTCCCGTTTTAAAAGTGACAAACTGGCCTATACAAGGCGCAAAAAGATTCCAACAAGCGCAATAAAGAGACAACACAGTTTCTTCAATGAAGCTTTTTTAAAGCAGTTTTTATTTCAGTTTTTACTTCTCTGTACTTTTCATAACTTTCATTTTATTTGTCAGTTCTTTTGTTTCAGTTTTCTTTTGTTCCATTTGTTTTAAATTAAAGGCACGCATAAAATAGCCATTCACCACTCTCAAACCAGATGTCTAGTCCGTGGAGTTTTGAATAGGTCAGTTTGTCATTTTTAAAACTGGACCTTCGTCTAACCAATGTCACATTGGATTCAATGGGGTGTCATAATGTGCCAGATGAGATAATAAATAAATAAAATAAATAAATTTACCCAAATATGGTGTAGTTTTAAACTTAGGATTTTTCTTCCAAGTGTAAGGATATTTTTTGGCGCAGTATACGTCAACTTCATTCATTGATTATGCAGAATTCTTGCTCTGTTCTACCATGGCACTTTAGGGTTCATACCAACCTGTGAATCGGTTTCCGGCAAAAGTTTTTTACGCCTATAGTCCCAACTTTGCCTAATAATTGTGCAAAATCGGTACAATATCAACAATTTTAGTGTTGAAAGTCATGTTTGACTAGAATCTGTGAATGTGATCTCTACTAATTTGAAAAGAAAACGCGAAAATTTGAATGATGTTTACGAAGATGTGAACACACGAGGTCAAAACGCGGTTAACAGTCGGATGTAAATACTGGAAAATCTAGCCTTTTTACATAGCGCTAATTTGCTCCAAAAGTAGACGGAAAATGAGTCATTTTCAGATATGTTTTGCTGAATTATGTTCTGATTAAGATGAAATATATATTTCAATTTTCAAGGTAACTCGACTTAATGGCCTAACAGAGTCTGCATGAGAACTTTAGTTGGTAACTGAGAAAAAACAGGTTCTATTCGTCGGACTACCCAATAGCGCTATTCTGAATCAGATTCCGACATATAGGTGGTTGACCTCAGCGTGTTCGAGGTCACCGCAATGCAATATGGAAGACATAAATATGGCGCCAGTTTCAAATAGTTTGCCGTCGAAATTTTTTTAACATTATTGCTACAGTACCGTATCAACTTTATAGGTGATTTGTTATTACAGTGACAAATTTGAGATAAGCTATGTTAAAAAAATTCAAAAAGTGTTCCTAGGGGTCAAAAGGGGTCAAATTTCATACAATAGGATTGAGTTTGACCTATCTGCGACATACCATTATTGAGTAGACAGAAAGGTCAAAATTGGGGAGGGGGTCAGTTGTTTTGGCCATACAGGGGTCAAAAACTAAAAGTGCTCCGATTTCATTGAAAATTGTCTCAAATGTAAAATGAACTCAAATAAGGAATACTTTGCACCGTCTAGCATGCTTTTTTATTGCAGCCTATATCACCTAGGTTTCATTATCATTGAGGTATAGGACTTTTTATTTTTCGGAGAAGAGCAGGTAAGGCAACTACTTGATTATATTTCTACATGTTCATACTACATACTCTGAAAATTTTAGAAAATTCGCACGAGTCCGTTTTTTTTAAATCACATTTTTGTTCCTAAAATGGGGGTTATAGCGCCCTCAACGGGCACACTCTCCATAGGGCTACATGTAAAGACCAGTTATAGAAAAATGACCCAAAAATAAAACGGACTCGTACGAATTTCCTCAAATTTTGCATATGATGTAGATTTAACATTTGGAATGTAATGTAAGTGACGTCGTTGCTGCTCTTCTAAATTCATTTTTAAAATGTCCGCCCCAGACCAAGGTGATATACGACCTATTGACCAGTACCTATTTTCCACTCTTTCCTAGGTAATAAAGCAAAAACAATAAGTACCCAAGTTCCTTATTACATTCTGATGTGTAATCGATCAGCAAGGGCATTCAATTTATTTAAATGAAGCGCCTAAAGCCAGGTGGGAGATAAAGAAGTGTACATCGACAGCTAAAGCCTGACTTATAGGCTTGAGATCCGCACAAACACACCTTTGGAATACGTGAGAACAATGGTACCACTTTCTCAAGTGGTGTGCTTACACATAACTTTCTATTCATCACATGGAGCGTGTTTATTTATTACGAGTGGCGTACCTGAAGAGAGGGGAAGTCTCCCCTGGATTAAAATTCCTGGACTAAACTGACCAACATTTCCATATTCCTTCTGCCTTGTTTCAGACCAAACTTAATCTAAATTTTTGCATTAAAATTGCAAATAATAATAATTCAGCCTTTACTTTAAAAATCTTAGGAGAGAACACAATGGAAGAGAAAAAGAGATAGTGCGTGCGTGCTTATGGTGACGGTGAGGGTGTAAGGTGAGTGTGAGGGTTTGGTGTGAGTGTGACGTCATTAATTAATTCGTTTTCATGTTTCTGTCTTTAAGATCCTGGCTACTCAAGTACGTTATTGGCGCACGCGAGAGATCTTTACGATTTTGCCAACAACTATCGGGCCAAATATTCGGACACGTTTCCTGAAGTTGTACCTTTTTACGGGTAAACGTATATCGGCCTATTATAGACGAATCCAATGTCACGCATTTCTATGCCACAATGTCAGACATTGATGGGGTCCATCTCACCTGAAATCCCAGCAAACACAAAAACGTTGTAAAAACGTTTTTAATAAGTTATATTTTGGCTTTTGGTTTACATAATAACGTTTTAATAACATTAAAATGTCGGGTTATAGAAAGGTCATGAAAACGGTTTAAAACGTTTTGTATGAAAACACACTACAACAATATTTTTAGAATGTTTTCAAAAATGTTATTGTAAACTATTTTTGCAAACATTTTTTGCCAAATATTTTGTCAACACTTAAATAACATTATGTTAAAATATTTGCACCCAGCAAACACAGAAATGTTCTTAAAATGTTTTTGTTTTTCAAAACGTTTTAATAACATTTAAATGTCGGGTTATATAAAGGTCATGAAAACGTTTTTAAAACGTTATTGCAAATATTTTGGGCGAACATTTCTCGCAAAATATTTTTTCAACCCCAAAATAACATTCTGTTTAGAATGTTTTGTATCAAGTTTTCAGAAATGTTTTTGGATGTTATTAAAACGTTTTTATACCCTTTATATAATCCGACATTTAAACGTTTTCTGTAAAACATTTTTTGTTTGCTGAGCAGTAGATTATCAAAAAATGATTTTTAATGTTATGAAAACGTTTTATACCCTTAATACACCATTTATATAACCCGACATTTAAACGTTTTCTGACAACCTTTTATAACCTTTGCGAATGATGTCGAAAACGTTTTGTGTTTGCTGGGATGTGACATAATGCAGGCGTGGTTGGGATTTTAAACTACATTCCATCACCCGTTTAAAACGCATTAAAACGTAATTATCATAAGATCGATTTAAGTGGTTTTTATCCACTCAATATGGATGTAACAACACCAATTTGGTGCGGATGGACACCAGTAATGGCCGAATGAATTCTGACCATCACTTGGTTCGTTGGATTCGTCTATACATAGGCCTACCCTAGAATAGAAAGTCCCATCCCGTTTGTTTCATTGTACTTAAGGTTACTGCCTCTTTTGAGGTTTTGAGCAAAAAAATGGGATGAATTTGCCACATTAAGTATCAAATTTGGCCCAGAAATAATCATCGGAAAAATAAAAGTTATACCTCATCTTAAAGGTAAAGGCTTATATATTATTATTTTCCTATTGTTATTTTTATAGCCTTAATCAGATTTTCACTGGAAGCCTATGACTTGGGTCCCCGCTCTCACCACTCGCTATTTTATTTTCGGATCGTTGATATCATACCATACTTCACACCGATTTCTCTATCAAATTGTAGGCATATGTCAAACATTCCACAATTACATTCTTGCTATCAAACTTTGGTATATGAACCTCCGAAATATAATTTACAAGTTCTAGAAAACGTAAATTTTCAGTGCTCCACATTTGGTCATAAGCTTATTCATTAAAGTTCTTCTATTTTCTTTCTTGACCCATATTTTTTTATTTCAAAGGGGCATTTCGTGATCCACAGCCTCATCCCCCCACTTTTCTCAAAAAAAGTTGAGATTTTTATATCACTGGAAACCTCTGGCTACATAATGTTTATATACAAAATATTTCTTGCAGATTAATTCGTTTTGCAAAGATATCGTGAAATTTGAATTTCGTTCTGGTGCACCAGAACGAAATTACAACGCATTGTCTATGGAGCAGTGTAATACACATAATCATGCATAACTCGCAAACGCAAAATCGGAATGAACTGAAATTTTGGGAATAGGCTTTTTTCGTGGATATGTACTGAAAAATATCATAAAAAGAGGATGCTAGGATCACGAAATACTCCTTTAAACTAGCTGCAATATATCACCGAATCCTACTTAAGCCATAGGTACAAAGTTTGTATGTCCAAACTACAGCAGTGATGAAAAATAGTAACATTTCTTGCCACCATTCTGCAAAATCACACACTTTTTCAAAAGCTTCCGTTTCAATCATTTTTGTGATTCAGGTACCTGTTTTGCTATGTTCAGAACATCATACTAATTCACTTTCCCAATGGACTACCAAAACATGCCACCTTCGATGTACAGCTGTAATTTTCTCCCAAATATGTTTCACTTACCATTTCATGTTTGCTCAAGCTTGACCAGCACATGGTGAAGAATTTATAGAATCCATTTTCAAGATGTATGTTCCTTCAAAATGACAATTTCATGTCAATATTCCCAGCAGCAGCTTCCTAAATGTCCAACTTTCATGAATTGATCAGAGATGTTATCATAGCATGTTCTGACCTTTATGACAATGTGCTTGGCCAAGCCTCCCAATTGCCATATCAACTCCCAACCACACTCATTGGGAGATGGCTTCTTCCCAAATGTAGGATAGGATGTTTTTTTTTCATCTCATTCCTTGCACTGGCTGACCTATTCTTCAATACCATCTAGTGCAGAGAATAAGAACTATGCCTCAATATGATGATAATATGCACACATGTTCCAGATAATGATGCAATATTGCACACATCATTGCACATGCATGGCATGCTATGTCTTGAAATACCCTCCACTCAAGCATGCAAGCATTAACCAATGAGGAGTTAACATGTTGGCAATTTAGAAAGGGTTGCCATTTCATGCCTTTCTGCACACATTGGGGTGCTATGGATTAAATGCTCTGTGGACACACAGTGACTTTTTTATTGCTTGCACTGCCTTGGGCTGTATTGAGGTGTAATAATTGGAAATCATGATTTGGGGTTATGTTTTGGAGTATATACATTGAACATATACAGCTGAAATTTGACTGTGGATATTTAAACTTTCTTGAACAAAGTGAGTACAAATTGGGGATCATATTTTTCAGACATGGAATAAGGACTTTTAATGCAAGTTGAAAGTGGTAGGTATACAGGAATTTTTATAACTGGTGTAGTTATCATGTTTTGAAATATACACTGTTTGACAGCTCTCTCCGTGCCTGTTTGAATGCCTGGTAATACCATGTACCCATACACTAGGTATGGGTACATGAGACCAGGTATACTGTTTTGCCATTATGTATCAAATCAGTTCTTAGTTTACCATCTCAATTGTACTCACCATTTATATCCCAAGCAAACTGTATACATCCTTTATATTATATCCAAATCCAGGTTCAAGAACAGGTTAAATAGACCAAATCTCAAATGTCTCCAGTCATATAAAAAGCACATTGTTTTCAAAATGGTGCCCAGAATTGACCTCAAGTACTTGACCCACACAAAAGCCTCATTTACAAGTCACACTTTTGACAACTAGTCATGAATACAACAGTACAGTAATGAATTCTTTTGAAGGTTGGTGAAGAGCCTAATCTTTCAAGTCAAAGCACTTCCCACAAATCAATGCAGTCAATACATGTGTGCTGATGTGTGACATGTATTATAATACACTGCTATTTAGATCAAGAGGTGTCAAAAGCAGGTGAATTGTGGGATGGTGTTCAATAATGCTGAAACAGGGCTGGTGTTATGTCATTGTCTGAATATATTGATTTTTATTGATTTTCTCTTGTGATATTACATATTGTGAATGAGAGGGATTTTTATGCTCAGCTGTCTTAGAAATGTATATGGCTGGGTCTAGCAATCCCAATTGCCTCACCTAGCAACTGTAAACAACATATCATGTAGGGTAAAAATGGATATATTACAATCATTTTTAAAAGCACTTTTTAGGCACAAAATTTGCAAATTGAATATCTGAAGTGTTGAATACATGTATGTACTTCATAAATATGCAAAAATGTAAAACATGGACAAGTTGGATGGAATTCAAGAGTATGTATCCTTAAGGGAGGTGTTATGAGCGAACCGTGGTTTGGATTCCAGAGGAGGTGCCTGTAAGAGGCCCAGCCATCAGAAAATGAATAACTGAGATCGCGCGCCAAATAAACTTACTGCAGTAATTTTCCAAGTCTTTAAAAAAAATAGACATAGGTGGGAATCGAACCCGGCACCTTCCGGTTCTGAATCAACAGATGGTATCACTAAGCCAACTTCCTATCTGCAATAAAAACTGTGATATTAATTCTTGATAATGTTTAACGGAAAAATCAATACTAATGTACGATGTCATTCAAACTCAAATAGAAGTCCCACAACTAAAGTAGCAATCGATAAATCTGCTCACTCAATCATCAAATAATCAATCGAAAAATAAATAAATAAATAAATAAATAAATAAATGTGTCCGTTCTCTCGAGCCCCAAAACGTCATTAAATAAATGAATAAATAAAATAAAATAAATAAATAAATAAATAAATAAATAAATAAATAAATAAATAAATAAATAAATAAATAAATGTGTCCGTTCTCTCGAGCCCCAAAACATCATTAAATAAATAAATAAAATAAATAAATAAATAAAACAAATATAAATAAATAAATAAATAAATAAATAAATAAATAAATAAATAAATAAATAAATAAATAATACAAAAAGAAATTATAAATTAGTTTTTCTAGGCCCTACGCTGGAAAAAAAAAAGCAGCATAAGAAAAGTAACAGACGCACGGTTTCGAACAAGCGACGCTCAGAAAAGCAACTATGAAACCACAACGCCTTAGACCACTCGGCCATAGAAGCACACAGTCTTCTCAAAAATATATTAACCTTTAACGTTAGGCAATATTGGCACATGACACGGGCACATGTCTGCGGGTAAAGATACTGCGATAGAAAGACGTGCAAAGGGTCTATCCCTGAAGTCAATGGTCATTGACATGTAACCAATTCTTTGTATACCAGTACATTCAACCTATACAAATAAGTATATTATTAGGCGTTGACGCAATCATGAATGCGGGAAGTATAAAACCATAGTCGCCACTCGTGCACTTGTTTGAGTCCACAGGTATTCCGAAAACAGCCTTCAACCCCGAATTCAGAGTTCGATTTTGGGTTGTTACATGCAAATACAAACTAATTATATCATGAAAAACCCCACCAAGAGGACTACGATACTTATTCAGAGCCAATCTACATTCTGTTATTTACAAAAGCCGACGGTCAAAGTAAAATTATAAAAGGAGCAAGACCAGATATCAACGTTAAATCACGGTAAGCCTAAAATCGCATCGAAAACGCCAAAATGCAGTCACAAAATTTATAACATTACTAAATCACCACAACGAATTGTAACGTAGGTATGCAGAAAAGAGTTGTATTAGCAATAACAAAGTATGTGCAAAAGGATTTTGTCTTTGGCATGTCGCTTTTGTGAAATATCGCCAAAAATATGAAATTTTGGAAAAACGCCCCAAAATTTAAAACAAACACGAACCTTCCAAAATAAATATATATTAGCACTCGGCGGCCCAGTCACTACCTGTCGCTGTGATTTGGGGTAACTCGTTGCTTCCCTTCTCCAGATACCTGTACTTCAAGGTCGCTCATACCCCAGCCCTTAATTCAGGGCTGTAAGAATTTGCGGAACAGGGCCGTACCGGGACGGAAATATTATTTGCCGACGAGTTAATAGTCGATCCCTGATTTTCGTCGCTATGGCGCTCGAGTATCTATATAAAACGTTGAGGGGAGGGTGTAGGTGGTATGTTATAATAATAATAAATGCAGAAATCCTGGTTTTTGAATAATTGCATCCAGTCTGTTGGGGAAAGCGGAAAATGCTCATCCTATTTTTTCTGACTAGCCTAGTGATGTAATTTTTAATTAGGGATTATACTATGTCACAACATACAATCGTTGACCAATCCCGTACGTTCTCAATACAGATTTCCATTAAAACCATCTTTCCTATTTATGTATCATTGATAATACAACATTATTAATTCAAGAAAAAATTACGTTTTCGTGTTTATGGTTGTTTATTTATTTTGGCTGCAGTTCAATGAACACGGTCGTATATGTCGTGGTTTATGATGACCTACCAATGTGGCCTAATTTCGTCGTCACAGCTGTAGTGATGAGAATCACGTGGTGGGTGTAACTATCCCGGGACGAACACTCCCCGCTCTCCCCTCTACTGAAAGCCCTAGAAAAGTTTTTGGAAAGAAAATACATGTAAGTGTCGCTTTAATAAGGGCCATTTCACCATTCCCAACTCGAGCTTGGGAACCGAGATCCACTTCCTCCATCATGGTATTCCATGTCACTATCTTATAGTTCCACATTTTGGTAATTTCCTTTAGATCTACCGGATATGGAGACGAACTAGCTTGGGCTGCAGTTTGGCTCTACCGTGCAACTAACGATGGATACTATCTGACGGAGGCAGAGGGTCACTACAATGCTTTTGGCCTTTCTGGCCCGGCATGGTCATTTTCATGGGACGCTAAACAGACAGGAGTCCAGGTATATAACCGGGAGGGTGACGTCACATGCATTTCTGATTCATTCATTTAAGTAAAATGTGAGCCAACGGGGGCCAAGTAATGCGGCAGCAATTTAGAATTTCAGTTTAGAGACCGAAATACAATCCATTTATATTCCATTTATATTGCCTAAGCACACGTGTATAACAAATGCTGTCCTTAGGATTCTATAAAGGTGCTCTGATTGGCCGGTTACATACATGATAGAAGGAAGGGAAGAGACCAAGAGGAAGGAGAAAAATGGAAAAATGGATTCTTGATGATCTAAAAGACAGAGGAGAACATGCGTAGATGATGAGAGCCGTTGACGTACCTGGGACGTACCTGCATGTCTAATTAAGGCAGAACACTATAAGCAAGCATGCGGTATAAACAAGCAAACGAATATTGAGAAAACTGCTATCACATTATATACTTACACCTCAGTTTGTACCATTGTATAATTTATCCCTTAAATTAAGTCACCTTATAAGCGTATTTTGTTGACATTTACGCGTTTTTAGCCCGGTTTTTTGGTCGAATTTCCGTATGACGTCAACCGTGAAATTGGCGTGAATAGTAAAAAAACGCAAAGAAGATGAACTTGTATTCACAGGCGGCCGGAGTGCCCATCTCTCTTTCGAAGCGACTGGGCCAGACTCCTCCATAGCTGCGGAGGATCGCTACACCTCCTCAGCGAGTCTGTTATACCTTCCCGGCATTGAATAAAGCCGGTACCCATTTGTACACCTGTAAAGGAGAGGAGTGAGGTAATAGGGGTGAAGAGCCTTGCCTAAGTGCACAACTCATTGACGCCGCGGGAATTCAAACTCACGACCTTGAGCTACCCCGCCAGTATGGGTCGAAATCTTAGACCGCTGCGCCACCTGACGTGAATAATATCCGTCTCTTATACGTCCAACATTTTTAAACCGTTGAACTGGCGACACAATTAATAATCGAGATTAACCGTTTTATTGCGAATAGTGTAGGCCCTACCTGGTTAAGAATTTGGAATAATACTTTTACCGGGGGACAGAAGAATCGTTTGTTTTTGATCACGTGAGCCACTTTTAACCAATCAATGAACAAGAATCTATTATTGAAGTATATTAATTATAAATTGATGTCTCTTCGTTAACCCTATATACAAATACTCAGTCTCTTTAAAGATGTTTACACCATGACTTAACTTTTTGGATGATAGCCCTACAATAATTTACCCAAATATAACTGAACCTTCGTCTATTAAATGCTCTCTTCATAGATGCTTTTGTACCAGCTTACCGGTAATGATAAATACGGCAGCGACATAACGCAATTCTTAGATAGCTGGCTTCCTGGTGGTGGTATCACATATACTCCCGGAGGATTAGCCTGGAGAGATCAATGGGGACCTAACAGATATGCAGGTAGGTCTAAATCATTAGCCGTGTTCAAGCGGGTTCAATATCATCCAGTGAGCACAAAAATAAAGATCATGATACCATTTTTAAGACTACAACAACATGTTGAAAAGTATTGTCAAAATGTTTTTGCAAAATATGTGTTGGCAAACATTTTTGCAAAATATTTTGTCAACACTTAAAAACATTAAAGGAGGATTTCGTGATCCTAGCATCCTCTTTTTAAGACATTTTCAGTACATATCCACGAAAAAAGCCTATTCCCAAAATTTCAGTTGAGTCCGATTTTGCGTTTGCGAGTTATGCATGATTATGTGTATTACACTGCTCCATAGACAATGCATTGTAATTTCGTTCTGGTGCACCAGAACGAAATTGAAATTTCACGATATCTTTGCAAAACGAATTAATCTGCAAGAAATATTTTGTACATAAACATTATGTAGCCAGAGGTTTCCAGTGATATAAAAATCTCAACTTTTTTTTGAGAAAAGTGGGGGATGAGGCTGTGGATCACGAAATGCCCCTTTAAGGTTGAATGTTTTCTGAAAGGTATTAAAACGTTTTTATACCCTTATAACCCGACATTTCAACGTTATTTATGTTTACTGGGCAGGAAGAGTTTTTCGTACAACGCGTGGCGTCAAATTGATTTCATTTCAACCCAGGTCTGACCCCCGCACTCCGTGCATCCGCGGGTAATCATGCTCGTCGAAAATTTCGCAAAATAAGGGGTGTTTTCAGATGAAGAAACCTCGATTCACGAAACACAAAAAAGGGGTGTTTTTTCAAACCCACGTGTTTGAAATTGAAAAAAAGGTATTTTCATCGCCAATTCTCTTGCTTTTACCAGAGAAGAGGTTATATTTTATTATATCTTCTGTGGTTTTACGGTCCTATTCAAGTTTGACTTTAATATGATCTGCAGAATATTCATGAGGCTATTTCCTGCGCCAGTGCTAGTGCAATTCGTGCATTATACGCAGCCTACCCGTTTCTGCCAGAAAAGGGGTATCTTAGAAATATCGTTCGCGTTTTAGCGAAAATAGTTGTACTGTCAAAGGGCAAATAATTCGCGAAATCGCTAAAAAAGGGGTGTTTTTCCCCTGAAAACTTCGCGAAATATGATGCAAAGGGGGTGTTTTTAAAGTTCACCGACAAGCATGAATGCCCGCGGATGCACTACACGGAGTGCGGTGCCGGGAATCCAGTCGGCACTCTTGAATCACTCTTGAATCAAATTGACGCCACGCGCTTCCACATGCAAAAATCGAATCCTGATCGCACATCGCACAACCACAATCACTTTCTGGCTAGGGTCCCATGCAAATTTTTGGACAAGGGTGCCAACCGGGTTATAATTAATCGTTAGAGTCTTCTTTATCTATTTAACCCGGCTGGCATTTCTGAAAAGTGACGTGAGCTGTACGAGATATTTTGGTTAAAAATGTGGTTTTTTTTCGACTTTGTTTCCAATTTTACCCAATGCTGGATATTACTGCACCCCCACCATCGGGTCCCCAATTGGACTGAGTGACCATTCAACAGTGATTTGGCTACCTAACAAAACAGTGCATAAAGTTCCAAATAAGACAATTACGCGCACCGTTCGCCCTATAAAAGATTCAGACGTGCGAGAATTTGGATCATGGATAGTTAATCATGATTGGAAAGAAGTAACAGAACAAGCTAATGCCAGTGACAGTACAAATGCTTTATATAATACTCTCCAAGAGCGCATGAACGTGCATTTTCCAACACGCGAAATTAAACAACATGTTTCAGACAAACCTTGGATATCGGCGAAAACAAAAGAACTGATTCGCAAACGCCAGGAAGTTTTTGACCATTCCAGACCACCAGTATGGAAGTACTACAGAAACAAAGTACAACGTGCGATTGCCGCTGATAAACGTGATTATTACAAAAACAGAGTTGAAAGACACAAAAAGTCAAACCCATCAGAATGGTACCGCCAGATACGAATCATGTCAACAAAGAATATCTCACAGCCCCTTATAAAGCCCCCACCTGGTACTGATCCTTCCAACACCAAAGAGGTGGCAAACAGCATCAACAATCATTTTGTCTCAATTGGTAAAGATATCAAAAGTTTGGACACGTCAGATTTACCCGCCTATTTACCTGCTCCTGAAAAACTCCCGGAAATTTACCCCTGGGAAGTTTGTGCCAAACTCTCTAAGATTGGTAGGAAAAAGGCAGGGGGTCCAGATGGAATACCCGCAAAATTGATTCGTGAGTTCCCTTTCGAGCTTAGTGTGCCGTTGACCCACATTCTTAATACTTCTTTTCAAGAAGGATCAGTACCGGACCAGTGGAAGCGTGCAATTGTGGTGCCCATACCCAAGAGTAACCCACCTATATGGAATAAACTCAGACCTGTGTCATTAACAGATCATTTTGCTAAAGTGGCAGAATCTTTCATCACAGACTAGTTAATGAATGACATTGAACTGCAAATTGATGAGGGGCAATTTGGGAACCGTAAAGGGAGATCCACAACTCATTATTTAGTCAAACTTATGAATAACATTACAAAGCATGCAGATCAACCAAAAAGCATGTCTCGTATTATTATTACTGATTTCAGTAAAGCGTTCGATCGCGTAGATCATAATATTGCCATCCCTAAGTTGCTAAAATGGGTGCTAGACCCGCAGTCCTACCATGGATATGCAGTTTTTGTCTAACAGAGTCCAATGTGTTAGGTATCATAATATATTATCTGAGTGGAGTGAACTCACGGGAGGGGTCCCACAGGGCACTCTGGATGGCCCAACCATTTTTCTTGCCCTGGCAAATGATGCCGCTATAATGAAAGATACCAACAAACTTGCGCTCAAATATGTTGATGACTTGACTATGGTTGAGAATACATTTGTTGGCCAGAACAGTACCATCCAGTGTGACTTGGACAAATTTAATAATTGGGCCACTGACAATCATATGAATTTGAACGCGTCTAAGTGCATGTTTATGGATGTCACCTTTGTGGCAATCCCACCAGTGCTACTCCCACTTCGTTTGGGTAGCGAGCATTTACAAAGCACTGATGTGGCCCGGGGGGGTCCCCGGGGGGGGGGGTCACTCGCATACCAAAGTGGTACGCATGCTCGTCCCCAAAAACGTCGAAAAAGGGTTGATTTTTGGCCTTGTGGCGGCGTCGACGTTTTTAGAAAAAAGGGTGCTTTTCAGGTAAAGTTTTGACGTTTAGGGTATCTTTTTTCAATTTCCATGGGTTTGTTTTAGAGTTTACGCCATTTAGGGGTCCATTTTAGTATCTTACGCCAAATTACGCCATATTTTAGGGGTAAGATTTTCAGAGCCTTACGGCAATAAGGGGTGAAATTTTTCTACACTGATTACGCCATTTAGGGTCCATTTTTGAGGTGCTGGGACGAGCATGCATACCACTTTGGTAAGCGAGGGTGATGTGGTTAAGATCTTGGGAGTAAAAATTGCTAACAACCTCAAGTGGGACAACCACACTGATGACATCATTAAACGTGCAAATGGACGCCTTTTCATGCTCAGTACACTCAGGCGTTATGCTCTAAGCATACATGATCTGGTCACAATATATGTCGGTTTCATTCGCCCTCTTCTTGAATACGCCGTGCCTGTATGGCACCCCGGTCTTACTGAGAATCAACATTATGCTTTAGAGCGTATACAGAAGAGGGCGTGTAAGATCATCATGGGTTCTCAATATATTTCTTACCAAGATGCACTTATCACATGTGACATTTCTGAGCTCCGATTACGTCGTGACAAAATCTGTTTGGACTTTGCCAAAACTCTTTATAATTCAAATGAGTTTCGCGATTGGTTGCCAAAGTTAAGATCTGAGCAAGTCAGAAGGACTCTCCGTAATGCCAACACACTGACTGTGCCAAAAACACGCACTAAAAGATACGCTCAAAGTGCAATTCCTTTCATGATTAAAATGTGGAACGAAAAATGTCACATGTGATGGGTGCCTCAAGAGTCACATTTTCATGAAATGCTTGTAGATATAGTTTTTAGTGTGTTTTTGATCATGCTATGAAATTTAAGTTTGGATGGGGGTGTGTGGGTGTGTGTGACGTGTTGGGTGTGTGGTTGTGTGGTTGTGTGGTTGTGAGGTGAGGAAAGTCAATCTCTTTGCATATTTTGTGAAATGTGAGTGGCAGCTTGTATGAGCGAGCAAGGAAGGTTATTTGCATTTGAAGTGTCTTTGTTTAAAAATATTGTCAATTTATATTTATATGCAATTTATTATTTAGCTTATGTATTTTTATATGTGCAATGTATGTAATTCATCCTTTGGCTGCGAAGTGCATTTTTCTAATAAACCTTGAATAAATTAATAGCAGCCATAACTTCAAAGCAAAATTGATTGCAACCTTATTTTTTGTTCTGAGTAATAGAGGGCATAGGCCTATGAGTATTTTATATCTGTGAACAAAAATACTCCATCATACCAAATTAAGGTGAAATTTGGGTCATTTCAAACTTATTCATTGCATTTCCCAGTACACAGCCAACTCCATGGCCCAGTGCACAGAGATATCATGGTTGGGCGCGCTATGGTTTTCCTATGGAACATCTGACATGACACTTTCATATTCGTCCAAATAACAACTTAACATAAATAAAATTAAAGGTTACAGGGCATTTGTGAATTTAGAATATCGCTTCTTCCTGATTCTGCAAAAAAAATAAAAAAATATTATTTAAAACACACGTCATTCTTTCAAATGCTACTTTGCTCAATAAGCCCAAGTCCAACACCTGAAAATCCCGACCAATTATAGATCATAACTAGAGACAATGAGAAAATGTCAATCAAGCGAGGTAACAGGCAAAAATAATAACTATGAACTGTCAGTCAAATGTACGTCTGAATTTTTCATACAATTTTATTTAAAGCCATATTATAACATTTGCTGAGGAGGACGCCCTCACTGAATTTTTCAAATTCTTTTTTTCACACGATTATATTGTACTTTATGAAACCAATATACCTTGCAAAAATCAAGACTGTAGGTGGTGTAGTTTTGTCAAAATCCGAGATTTTGAATAAAACGCCGGAATCAGCGTTTTATTATTACGATGGAATTATTACTCGAACGCATACACGATGTTCATAACACACAGTACGTACACGGCGTTCCGGACGATATACACAACAAAGGGTCGTACCATGACATGACCGAAGGAGTGGTACGTATTGGCGACATGTGCGCTGGTAGTAAATTCCAATTTTCTTTGCTTTGCCGTAGTTGTTCGGCTCAAAAATAAAAGGGGATATATCTGACAGTAAAAGCTAACATTTTCTGGCAAAGAAATGCTAATCTATTTTGTTTGAAAATGTTATAATATGGCTTTAAAACACCGTCATCAGACGATTTTGTATCACATGCTTCTCAGCATCTGGGAAGCTGATCAGGGCGCCAAATGGGCGAGTGTGTAAACACCCAAAGCCAGAGGCTCGTGTAGTAGTTTAGCCATGCAGGATTTTGGTGTGAGAGGGCAAAGCCAAATTTTCGATCCTCAATTTTTCCAACTTTTAGTCATTTTAAAGACACTTTACTCTTTGGCGTCGCCATTTTATCCCTGATTTATATTGGGGGCTACGCCACTTGGCTCGTGGAAAAACTTGCGAATGCTCAAGGACTCTTTTTTATTTTGTTATACCCAATGACCCCCTTTTTTAAACATCATTTTATACCGGCCTCTACTTCCCGACGCCGGTAGGGACATGCCCAACTCATCTAAAATTGATTACAACCCATCCCGTATTTTGTACCTGATTTTGTTTAAATTCATCATTAATTGAGTTGCTTATACCATGGAAGTTAAAGCGCCCATGTTTATAGGCCTATACATACAATAAATCAGTGATCCCAGCGAAAGTGTAAAAAATAAAATTGCGTAGGCCTATAAATTGCTTAAAAGTTAAGAAAACGTCATTAAAATTGTCATTGGATATTTTTTAATGAAAACTTGCCCCCCCCCCCAATAAAAAAAGAGAGAGAGAGGAAAACAGCAGTATTGGGTAAGTTGACGCACCATTCAACTAAGTAGGCCTACTTAAGTTCTCTATTTAATTACAGATAACACAATTTCGTGTTTATGTCCTATATTTTGTCTCAAAATTATACAGCTTTCGGCTTAAACCACCAACAGGCTATATAATAGCATATCTATGCTCACTAACATAAAAAACTGAATTGTGATGACTATGAGCAAATCGCTGAATAGACCTATTATGAAAGTATCATTATAACTCATGTAACAATTACAAAAAAGTAAAATAAAATACATGCTGTATTTGATTATAGTTTCAAAATATTTTACATTGGCTTTTTGGCTATGTTGGTGGCTTTAACTCGAAACGTTTGAAAATGGCGTATATCATGTTTTGTAACTGAATTCAGTCTTCAAATGAAAACATAACTTGTATGCCATCATTTGAAAATATTTAAATATGCCGAAGTCGAAATGTCCAATATCATATTTTCCAATTTGAACATGTTGAAATAAATACCAAACCCACAATTGCATAACAAAATCCTGCATTGTTATAGGCCTAAAGTTTTAGTTTTTCTTAAATCTGATTTTCTTGAAATATCCTATATCACCAGCTTCGATGATAAAATATTATCTAGAACACCACACCTGTTTTTCAAGGCATCTCTTTTATCTATTGATCTCAAAGAAAGGATTAGAATTATCATAATATAGTAATAGAGTCCCTGATCTGATTCAACGCATTATTAATGAGTCGCTAAGGGACTGGCATACTGTTATGGTTGAGCGAACAACGTATGACCACTACACAGGTCAATGTCCTTATTGTGATCTGGCGGGTTTTTTAAAAGCACGGTCCCTGAACACAACGTGATATGTGGGCATATTACCGGGCAAGGATCAACAGAGACAAATTGCCTGGCAATTGACGTCACATGTCAACCCAATCTGTGGTGTGATCAGAACATTATAGTCTGGTGATCATTATAGTACGATCAGTACGAAAAGTCCAGAGCGATTTTTAATGTATTTCTAAAATCTAAAAGAACCACATTTTAGCGGGAATTTTCGTAAGTTACACAGCAGAAGTTATGAAAGGATTGAAAGACTACAATATTATGGCATAAACAAGAATATGTTCGTTTGGTCTTTATTCCTATAGGCTGTACCCTTAAGTCTGGCTGTGTGGACGCGACTATAGACGAATCCAACGAGCCAAGTGATGGTCAGAATTCAGTCGGCCATTACTGGGTCCCGTCTCACAAAACTGGCGTTGCTACTGCCCAATTGGGTGGATTAAATTCGCTTAAATATCGATGTTGAATTATATTGTGTTGTAAACTTTCATCATTATATTGTCTACGTGTAACACGGGTGATGGAATGCAGTTTAATATCCCCTCCAAGGCCACATCATTTCATAATTTAGGTGGAATAGACCTAAGGAGGGACCCAGCTATGGTTGCCATTGAGATGTAGGAATGCGTGGAATTGGATTCGTTCTATAGTCATAGCGATAGTGGTGTTCACGATTCGCTATTGATCATACTGCAGTTACTGTCCGTTTTCCTATACACAATACACAGTGCTCTTTCCCATTGACGCGTGACCTCTACAAATAGCCCTACGTTAACAGTATGGGGATATGACTAGTTAACGTCGCTGTGTGAAAATAACCGGCCAATATTAAAAGTACTCTTCTAAAGTTCTAGAAAATATAGTTTTTAACATGTCCTAAATTTTAACTAATTTAGATGTTTGGAAATATTCGTACTTTGGTGTTTTAGTTAATGTTATAGGTAATAGTACATTGCCTAGTTAACGTCGCTGTGTGAAAAATAACCGGCCAATATTAAAAGTACTCTTCTAAAATTCTAGACAATATAGTTTTGTAACATGTCCTAAATTTTTAGCTAATTTAGGTGTTTGGAGAGGGTCGTACTTTTGTGTTTTAGGAAGGATATGTAAACGACAGATAACACCAAAATATGAAGAAATTATTTCCAAACCGTGTTAAGTCAACAATCATTATGTTGCTCATTTTCAAGAATGCTGGTTTACAAAAAGCACGCCATTGTCTCATTTCGTGAACAATGGTACACATACCATTGTTTCCTTTCGTTTCCTTTATAATCGGTTACCCAACTGAAGCTTTAATACAAACTTTATTGCGATATCGCACATGAAAACAGTCACATGTGCACAGCCAGAGAAGATCCGATTTAATCAGTTGAGCTGTTTCAATGAGTGTTATCTTGGTTTAATAGCTTTTAATGGGGTTAAGTCCTGCAAAGGTCGAGATGAATTCTACTGTAGACATGACTGCATCATGTGTATTGTATTGACATTATGATTATACTTTAGATGACTACTTGCATATTTCCCCAGCAAATGATCTTGTACAACCAGTAGCGTCAACAACACAATATGAGAAGGCAAAACAACTTTTTTTTTATGTATGTACTGTGCAACATACTGCATTCTCCACTTATGATGTATAAAACTTATGAAATGAAGTCGGTAGTTCTCTCATTCCCAAAGATGTGCTATGTATTGCTCGGACAACATCATATCATTGGCAAGCTAATATTATGATGGCAACGAAAATGACTCCTTTTTTGAGAAAATAAGTCGTTTAAAATTGATATTCCGCAAAAACAACTGTAAGCGGTGAGTTCCATCGAACGAGACAGATTTGACCTAGAAACTACAGTGATGTCATGATATGAATATTGCCAGCTTTGAGAGAATGGACTGTCAACACTCTCAATGCACAGAACGTATACTGTTTTTGTTATCAGAAAACTCTGAATCAAGTATTACAAATTTAATGGTTTTGGCACATACGGATAAAATTAGGCCGCATTACTGGTGGACACACGATAATTCGCCCAATAAAGACTTTAAAAAAAGGTCACCGGTCAGAGAAACCAATTCTTTTGTTGTGCATTCACCCATATAATATGATGGATGTATACACAGTGATTTGATTATAACAGAAACACATAATCATTATTTGCCTTTATTATGGATGAGTAACCAAATGTTGACATAACTGTAAGTTGGGTATCCACCAGAATAAAATAGCTTCTGGCATATATTTATCTTTTTAACTCCTCAACAATGGTCACTGGGGTCACTGACCTTAGTCAATGGACTAAATCTACAGAACTTATCCATGGCAAATCATGGCAAACTCTTTGAGCTGTGTGAAAGATCAAAAAATTTTAAAAGTTATTGTTGGGCCAACTATCGAGTGACCACCGAGTAATGCTTCTTTATTATATATTAGTAAATTGTGATATTACAATTCATTATGTATATCATATCAACATGATGAGAAATACTTGGACAAAAAAAATAATAATTTAGATAAATTTCACAGTACGAGTTTAGAATTTGAGCATGACATATCAATATTATATTAATTATGGCATTATTTCTATGGCACGGGAACTAACCTTTTTTTTGTTGTCCCTTCCCAATTCCTCGTGGCACAAGGTCGCGCATTATATACACCAATGAACATCACAAATCTCTCCGAGAGCTAATGTGTATGTACTGTTCGTGTCCTACACAGCGGGGGAGGACCGTACGAGCCAGCATTTTACCAACACAATTTCTCCTTTTTCAGAAGAAATACGAATAACAAATTGCTACGAGTGTAATGTAATAATTATTCTCTTCGAATGGAGTTAAACTTGTTCTTACAATAGATATAATGCCCTTCAAGAAAATTGCTCACGGAAGAAAGGTTAGTTAAGGGCTCGGATAGCGACGTTTTCACGCATTTTTTGTGGGACCTGAAAGCACATCAGACATATCGAATTGTATTTTGAATAGGAGAAAATAATGTCCTTCTGATGTCAAATAATTCAAGATTTCTTGAAATTCGCGATAGAATACACATTTCATGGCAAATGATTCAAAATTGATATTTTTGAAATTTAACAGTCCTCGAAGTGAATTGTGTAAATTTACGGATATGTACTTAAAGCGTTTGTAGCTGGAATGAAAATCCGATCAAAAGATGTTGAATATTTAAATGTTTAAAATGTATGTGTTAAACAAAAAACATATATGACCAAAGTATTCTATAGTCATGGCAAGAATATGGCAGAATAATTTGGATAATTAACATAATCTATTCGTTGCAATATTGCACAATATTTTGTATATAAATTTAGTAGTATAATTATAAACATTGTCATGATTATTGCGTACAAGATTATATAGATCAGGTTATCCATTGCCAATCTTTCTTACTTTCTTGTCAGGTAATACCGCCTTTTTGCTTGCCTTGCCGCTGATTATGGTTTGAAACCCTCGACCTATCGTGACTTTGCCAAGTCACAGATTAACTACATGCTTGGTAGTAACCCTCTCGGTCGTAGCTATCTTATTGGTTTTGGCAAGAATCCGGCTAATGCTCCGCATCATAGATCAAGGTAATAGCCAAGTCAACAAGGTCAACGTTATTACTTCCCCTCAGTTTCTTGTACTTATCATTGTGTTGCATGTTGATTATAGGTAGGTATACCTAGAAAATTCGGGAACAGATCTTTATTCCGAAGGTTCGTTATTTCGAAGGGTCAATACTCTGAAGGTTCATTACTCCGAAGGGTTGTTACTCCGAAATTCGGAGTAATGACCCCCCGATGACCCTTCGGAATAAAGAGTATTGTTGTAAATTCGGAGCAAAAATTCGTAAATATGCCAACTTTATATCCCTGTTCTATCCTACGGTAAGTAGGCACAGGGTCCCAAACCGGGCCCCAAACTAGTATTATGTAAACAGAGCCCTATATAAACGCAGAACGACGTCCACAAAATAATATGACGCACAGAGTTCTTTTTAAATCTTAGGGAATCTTCCATATTATATTATGTATGGCAAATTATAGCAATATCCGGCGGTGATTATATATACAAGGGTTTACTCATACTTTTCCAAATCTATACATAATAGGGGTTTAAACCTTTGCCGCTTGCCGTATTTGCCATTTTCTGCTATTTTCATTATTGAACACCCACCTAAATAATCAACTTTTGTCATGTTTATCAACTTTCTTTTTGTTCTCAAATACCTAAATAACATTGTTTAATTATTTCAATTCATTATTCGTTCCAGTTCATGCTATGACCAACCATCAACTTGTAATTGGGACAATTACTATGCTACCGGACCTAATCCTCAGGTCTTAAACGGTGCCCTTGTCGGAGGACCTGACCAGAATGATAACTTCTGGGACGACCGTAAGGATTACATTATGAATGAGGTTGCAACCGATTATAATGGAGGCTTCCAAGGTGCTGTGGCATGTGAGTACAGGTTTGAAGATCTATTCCTACAACCCTTCATGCACTATTAAAGGGGGGGTTACCCGTACTCTATAGGCTATGAACACGACGAGATTTGGGCCATCGGTCGTGTATTTTACCTAAACATCGACCTACATTGAAATTTGTCCCGTGCATAAGCGGCCATTTTTTGCTATTTGCAAATAAGTATTTGTTACCACATTTCCCTTTTTGTCCTTTTTCTGATATGATGTTGGTGAGGTCATTTAGAGATACCCTTCTTATACAACCAAAACATTGATGTTCCATTTTGTCTGGGTCAAATGTACATTGAATTAGTACCCCTTTATACTGGAATGTGCATTCGCGCGCTATATAAGAAGGTTCGCTATGTTGAAGTTTCGCCATATCGAAGTTTTGCTATGTCGAAAGTAATGTTTGATATGTCGAATATGAAATAATGTTCGCTTTGTCGAATATGAAATGAGCTTATAGGGCTAGGTTTAGGGTTAGTTTGTTTGTTTGTTTGCCTAGGTTGGTCCTAGCTTAATCGGGTCCTTGGAAAATAGGCTAGCTTAGCCTATAAAAAGTATGCTGGTCACAATAGTTAAAAGGTTAAAATAGCGAGAAATAGAAAGCATCTAAGAAAGCATCTAAGAAAGCTAAAGAAGGCCACTATAACAATTCTTATTCCATCATGTCCTGCAAAGGTTATGATTAGCATGATTAGGGTTGGATTCAATATAGCGAAACTCATTAGGTCCATGAAGTCAATTCCGAGTTTATCGTCACTTTCTTTTTCCAGGTTGGTGAGGTGACTTTTTCATTATTTCATCAGATTTCATTATTGACCTAAAAAGCGTGTTGATATAAAGCAAAATGGAAATTAATGCGACGAAGATATTTTCACGAAAGATAGGGACTAGAAAAGTTAGCAAAGAGCGTGGTTTTGCTTCCAAGTTATGAATTTATATGTTTGAAAATTTGACGCGGGTATTTTTGGTTTCCAAAAATTGATGCGGGAGGGGGACGGTAAACTCGGAATCGACTTTCACGCGCCTTAATGGACATAGCTTATAACTTATTATCGGTAAAGTGGGCATCCGACTAGGCTGTAACACTGGAATAGTACACCGTGGATTATAGGGTAAGGCAGAGACCTATGGCGTAATCATTGCAAAACACGTTCTTCATTCAGACATCTACATTGGATAAAATTCTTGCGTTTATTACGTACCATGCCTTAAACTTATAGATCCTAAATTAAATTAAAAGACCCGAAAGCAATAATATGTTTATAGATCCTAAATTAATCCTAAAAGAACCGAAAGCAATAATATCTTTGAAAAGACTTACAAGTATATCCTTATGTGTAAATTTTATATTTGTAAAATGTGTTTTCAGTTCAATTTATTCTCATATCAGTTGATTAAAGTTGAACGTACAAAATATTTATACCAAAAGATCATCTACAATTAATTTGTGCTTTTTTCTATTGTGCTCTATAGGCGTATCTCTGCTGTATTCTTAAACGATTTCCACCCCTCTGGAAAATACAAATCATGTGGAACAAAGAATGTGATCTACAACGCAATTAATGAAGAAGATGGACATGTCTCTGCCGATATATTGTGACTTATGAACTATATTATACTTTGAACATTTTGAAATGGGAATTATATTTTAGATTCATGTTTGAAATCAAACCACTTTGGACTGTGCTGATAAACAAAATTTAAAAGAATATATACAACTAAATAAGACAACTGTGTAAAAGAATGATTTGTTTATAATATAACATGTTTATAATATTACATGGAATATCAAACTCGCGTATTTAGATTCTATTTATCGTGAGTGTTAATATTGTGGAAAAATTGCTTCATGAAATTTTATGTTTATGATTGCATATGTTCATAAATATAATATCTCTAACGTATACCGGCAAATTAGAATTTGGTGTATTTATGTACAAATATTTTCTTAATCAATTACCAAGCTCATTTAATAAACTTCTTTATAAATCGCTCTGATATCCATAGCTATTACACAAGAAACAGCAGCAATTATTTTAATCAAACAAGAAAATATAGAAAAGTTTTACTGATCAAGCTGTCAGAATAGCCTGAGTCCTCGGCCCCGATCTCGAAACAAAAAACATGGCGGAACAAAATGACCGTGCGTAAGCAGTTGAAGGACTGGTGGATCAAGCCTACTGTCAGAACTACAGACCTAATCCTATGGAATTCTCTAAATAAAAATATTGTCAAAGAAGCCAAATCATTGGAAAACTTTTTTTTAATTGCATCTTACATTTGTCTTATCTCATCTTAAGATCAATTTTTGGAGCTAGTTTTATGTATCTTCTGTGATAGTCTCTTGTTTCATTCCTTTATTTTTTGTCTTATAAAAGCGGGTGTCAATGCTGGCCTTATTGGTTTTTCAATCATTCCCTTAATCGTTTCGTTTTATCTCTCTTTGTAGTAATGTATTTAATTGTTTGTTTTGTGATTAATATGGAAATAAAGTTGAACTGAATTGAAAAAAAGATTTAATTGAGTTGAAAAACGTCTATATAGTTTGCACTGCAAAAAGTAAAGAAATCCTTTTAAAAGAGAATAAATGGATGTATTTAAACAGCTCCTGTGATTCCAAACAAGCTTTGTCCATTGTAATGATACTCGCGTATTAGATTGTCAGAATAAAAATTGAATAATTATAATTAACTAATGATGGACAGTACATCATTAGTAAATTTTATTTAAATGTTATTCTTATAAAAATCAAACAATTAATGAGATGAAATACCTTTCCATTCCATTACAAGTCAAATTTGTTTTTGTAATCTTTTATTTTATCATGTTATTTAATTCCGTGAGGTACAAAACACCTTGATCTCCTAAAGTAAATTCAACTCAACTAATTTGCTTCCTAATCTCAATATCAATTTTAAAAACACAAAATGACTTGTTTGGTTATGCAGGTTGTGCATTTCAAAAAACAATCGACACCTCCTACTCATAACGGCTAATTGTGTATAATACATTTGAATCCACACTATGCTTTTAGGCATTTACGCAAATTGAATGGGAGCAAACAGTCTTGTACTAACCAGTATTTGTTCATGCAAGAAGAGCAAACTCCAAAAAGGTCCGTAACTTAAGCTCCACCCAAACCCCTATTCTTTTTATATAAAATATGTTATGCATAGTAGAAGTGACATTCACCCATTTACCTTAATGCGTGTTAAGCAATGTGGTAACAGAACAAGTGGAGAAATACCAAAGATGTCACATTTCTTCATCATCTGTTAATACCTGGCTGGATCAGATGTGCAAAGTGGAATAACAATAGACGCCCATTCCATAATTTGGAATTAAAACAATGGCAAATTGTTCGATCTTGCTATGGACGTTTGTAGTCATGACGTGTGGCTTCTCAGCTATAAACGCAGGTAAGTAACAGGGTGTATTGGCTTACAGCTGACTGCAGGTACAACACTCAAGTAATCGTGTGGCTTCTCAGCTATAAACGCAGGTGAGTAACAGGGTGTATTAGATTACAGCTGACTGCAGGTACAACACTCAAGTAATCAAGTCAAGTAATCAAGAGAGCACTTACCCAGCAAACACAGAACGTTTTTAAAACGTTTTTAATAAGTGATATTTTGGATTTCTGGTTATGAAAAAATCGTTTTGATAACATTAAATGTCGGGTTATATGAAGGTCATGAAAACATTTTAAAACGTTTTGTATGAAAACATTCTACAAAAATATATTTAAAATGTTTTCAAAACGTTATTGTAAAATATTTTTGCAAACAATTTTGCCAAATATTTTGTCAATAATTAAATAACAATATGTTGAATATTTTGCAGTAAGTTATCAAAAAACGATTTGAATGTTATGAAAGCGTTTTACATTCTTTATATATTCTTTATACAACCCGAAATTTGAACGTTTTCTGGGAACCTTTTCCAACCTTTTGCGAATGATGTCGAAAATGTTTTGTGTTTGCTGGGTAGTGCCTGGCTGAAAGTTTTGAGCAGAAATACGATAACAGTTTAGAAGTTAGAGTAAAAAATTGTTTTTGGTAAATATACCGATTAGTTGATTAAGATCCAATGGTAGTAGAGCTAGGGTAACTTTTCTTTTAAAGCATTAATTTAAAGATTTTGGTCAAATTTAAATTTTGTTATTCTTTGCCAAATATTATAATAGTAACAATTGTCAGGAAACTTTTCTGGTTATTTAACATGTTTAAGCCAAATTGACGAGGTAAAATGAAAGAAAACTCACGAACTATTTTGGCCGCTTAGGTATTAAAATATGGTGCATTTGATATCCGAATTTACACATTAATTAAAAATTGCTCCGTTTTCTTAAAAGCACAACAAATTTGGTGCAAGTTGGGACATGTGTAAACATTACAAATAATAAATTATTCTACAGGTTTGAAAAAATTAACCGAACTCATTTTAAAAGATCGTACATTAAGGCTTTAAATGGGTTTCAAAATTACTTTTAATAGATTCGGATTCAATAGCATTGATAAAGTTCAAAATTAATTATTTTAAATATAAATATCTCAATCGTTTAAGAGCGAAAAGTAATAAACGCAAAATCTGAATTTAGTAATTATGGAACATATTCGTTCTTTGAACTTTAGAAGGCGAACAATTGTCGACAAACAGTTGATGTAGCAATTGCCTTTAGATTCATGTAGTGACCATAATAATAAGGATTATCCTTTAAAATTACTTGACTGAAAATTACTTTTTTAGTCAAAAATGATTCTTTGCCTTTATTTGGTCAATAATCCAGCAAATAAGGCTGATTAAAAAATGAAAGAAACGCCCTTTTAAGGCGACCGTCAAGTAAGTCTCAAAAATGTATTTATTAAAAAGCCGCATTATTGAAAAACAAAAACGGCACACGCACACAAGGCTTACTTTGGAACAAGTGATGTTTTTAATAGTTTGTTCCAAAAATATATGACTTTGACTTCCCAGCAAACATTATAATGTTTTTAAAACGTTATAAATAAGTTATAAACGTGTTTTGATTTTGGTCAATTATTTAGAGAATAAAGGTATTGTTCGGAGACCCAGCCGTATATTTGGAACAACGAGGCGGCGGTGATCTAAAAACAATATTTTCATTCTTATTCTTAAACAGATCATCCGTAAAATACACTGTGGACTGGTTTGTCTTCATGGGTGAAAACAATTTTGAATATATCACGCTGCACTACAAGCACAAATCACCTGTGTATGTCCGCAATCATAGATTGAATACAATACCGGTCTTTTCAAAGATACTTATCTTACAGGTACGAGTTATCAGCATGATATGGTTCAATGCAGCAGTACCGCGTGAACGTACCTTGTAGCGCGGTATATTCAAAGATTGTTTTCACCTATTGCAATGGTAGTTAATCCGATTATTACATCACTTCGCCAGCGTATAATTATCCAATCTTAGCAGTTAAATCAAAATCTCCAACAGAAATGTTGCCATTTGCTTGTTTTGTGGGAACGGATCACATATATGCGTTGTACGCGCAACAAGTAAATAAAAAGACTGAAAACCCATAACAACCTCTGCATTAAAGTTTAAACTGCAGAATAGGCTGAAAAATGCACTTCCAGCACCATTAGGTAAAAAAGCAACATTTGAGGGTGAGGACTAGGTTGTAGGCAAAGAGGAAAATAGATATAAGCGCTGGATATCAGCAGGACACCATCATGAACAAATCTCATGTTTTAAAAATTAAAAAAAATGATGATACTACAACAACTACTACTACTAATTTTGCGTTATATTTGCATTTTAAAGCTCAACTCAGTAGTGACCAAAACAAGAGATCAACTGCGCATAACTTTTGACAGACTTATCACTGTTATAGTCCTACATAGGAGGATTACAGCTAATAATAATAAGTCCTAACCCTAACCCAAAACCATAACCCTAACCCTAAACCCTAACTCTAAACTCTAGCCCTAAACCCTAACCCTAAACCCTAAACCTCCTTTTTTTTAAATACTTTTTACTTTCCCACATTCTTCGAGCCCTGCCCTCTATCGGGGGCTAATTTATAGTGTTGGATGTATCCATATTTCGCGGTTAGTGCTTCTTTGTAGACCTGCGGGGCAAACTAGTTTGATATCCACAGTTTGCAGTTAGTGGCTCTTTTTTAACGCCCCGTAGCCACCCCAGCCACCCCAGCCAGCCCCATACCTCACTTCGATTTTTAACTAATAATAAAATAATAGTTTCCATATTCTATGGTTTATGGTTTCAAATATTATATTATTTTCATAGTTAAAAATTCATAGTGAGGTATGGGTGAGGTATGGGCTTCAAAGAAGCACTAACCGCGAAATATGGATATCCAACAAGCTTAAACTATAAATTAGCCCCCGATATAGAGGGCAGGACTTGAAGAATGAGGTAAATTATGGGGTAAAAAGTATTAAAAAAGTATAAATATGGATATCCAACAAGTTAAACTAAACTATAAATTAGCCCCCGATAGAGGGCAGGGCTTGAAGAATTAGCGAAATTATGAGGTAAAAAGTATAAAAAGTAGGGTTAGGGTTAGGGTTTAGGGTTAGGGTTTAGGGTTAGGGTTTAAAGTTAGGGTTTAGGTTTAGGGTTAGGGTTTAGGGTTAGGGTTTAGGGGTAGGTTTTAGGGTTAGGTTTGGGGTTTAGGGTTAGGCATATTCCACCTTGCATTTTGCGTTATATACGCATAATTTGTAGAGAACAAATAATAATAATAATAATAATAATAATAATAATAATAATAAAAATAACAACAACAACAACAACAACAATAAAAATAACAATAATAATAATAATAATAATAATAATAATAATAATAACAATAATAATAATAATAATAATAATTATAATAATAATAATTATAATAATTACTGAAAAACCTGAAAAAAAAATTCCAATCCATGTTTGCACAATGATAAAAACAAATCAATCTGCAATCCCTTTAATAATTTCCTAAAATTTCGGGTACTATATTATTTGTGAATCTCTGAAACTGTTTCAAAATATAAGATCTTCACTGGAATGGTTAAAACCTTTGGACACAAACGCAGAAATTAGAATTCGTGTCCTTAAAGGGTTTCTATAAAGGTAAAACACTTTCAGGATGTTGTTGGTAAGGGTGTGAAATTGTGTATTTATCTTATTTTTGGTAAAGCCGGTCGGATTTTTCAACTGTCTTCAGTATCAGTTTTCTAAAGAGACGGATCAACGTTTGTGGTGTGTTTTAAAACGGACATGGCAAGGCTAGGTTTTAAGGTACGCCAACCACGAGTTACGCTTTATTCCGGAGTATGCAGTACTATGCACCATTAACCCGTTCTCAGAATACAGAATAACTAACATATATTCCAACTCCAGTGATATAGGATAATCAAATGTTCACCGGAGGGGCATGTATTTTGGCTTTTGTTCCCCCTTTTTTGGCCTTGCTGACTGGTGAGATGATTCTGAGAAGAACTTATATTGGTAGAATTTTAAATCGACTTAAATGATTACAAAGTTCTGACGCACGTAATATTCCTGACGACTGATGTAATAATCCTGATTCAAACTTGTTCTGCGAAGATAACTCTTCAGTGAAGTCCACTGCAGACTTGAATTTATATGTCCTTTTCGTATAAAGTCCACGCACAGTTATATAATCAAATTAAATTACCCAGGGCACATTATAACAGCCCTTACTTGTTTGATCTTTTATATATCTTAAATATATGATTGACGTTGGTGAATTTAAATAAATTTACGTAAATAAATAAATAAATAAATAAATAAATAAATAAATAAATAAATAAATAAATAAATAAATAAATAATAAATAAATAAATAAATAAATAAATAAATAAATAAATAAATAAATAAATAAATAAATAAATAAATAAATTTCCAAGGAAATTAATGAGCTGGACCAGGAGCTGGACCAGATAACATAGAGTGTATGACAGCAGTGGCCCGAGATTCTATACTTTCGCCGAAATGAAAGCAATTACGCATAACGTCACTGATACTGCCGCTAATCAATAAAGCGCGGAGACCGTTCCATTAACGAGACCGCAAAGGAGTCACACACAATGATCTATTATCAACTGTTCCACAAAATACTAATTTTTCATCTTAGAAGTAAGTCAGTCACTTGAATGAAACAAAAGCACATTCTTTCCTGTTGTAATTTTAAAATGGGCAAAATGATATTAAACATGTTAAAATAAGCCTCATATTAAGTCACGTAAATTATTACCACATGATTTAATAGGGACACCTTCTTTTGAGGAAAAAACAAGAATAAAGGATATAAAAAGTAAGAAATCCTAATCTTGAACGGGTTGTTGCCCCCCGTGTGTTTCCCATTGCAACACGGCATGAAGACCGCGTGGGTTTTGAAGTAACAAGTAATAATAATGATCCATAAATCGTGCGTTTTTCGTCTGATGAATAAAAAGTCTTAATAAAGATAAAATAAAAATATTAATACAGCTACTTAATTATTCAAAGTTATGACGCACGTAATTTTCCTGACGACTGATGTATATCCTGATTCAAACTTTTTCTGCGAAGATATTCTTCAGCGAAGTCCACTGTAGACTTGAATTAGTATATCCTTTGCGTATAAAATCCTCGCACAGTTATATGATCAAATTAAATTACTCAGGGCACATTATAACAACCCTCACTTATTTGATATATATCTTAAATATATGATTGACAGTGGTGAATTGTAATAAATAAATAAAAAAAAAAAATAAATAAAAAAATAAATAAATAAATAAATAAATAAATAAGTAAATAAATAAATAAATAAATAAATAAATAAATAAAAATAATTCTTTCCTGTAAGTTGTGATTTTAAAATGGACAAAATGATATTAAACATGTTACAGCGTCAAAATTTTATACATATAATTGTAAATTTGTGATTTTTATAGCCACAACTAAAAACTATGGCAAACTTAAAAGCTACACAGTAATATCAAACCTTTCCAGTATGATATTTTTGTTTGAGAAGATTGTGCCCACTTACACGTGCAAAAAATTCCCAGGTGAGATTTGTATGTTTGAAGGAATTGACGTTTTCCGAACACGCATTCCACTATTATATCATATTGTGTGGAAGAATCTACTTCGATAAGCGAACATATTAAGTCATGTAAATTATTACCACATGATTAAATAGGGACACCTTCTTTTGTGGAAAAAAAATCAAGAATAAATGATATAAAAAGTAGAAAGAGGTGTATCCGGCGTTCAACCCCATCATACATTCAACACACTTAATCCTAATGGGTTGTTGCCCATTGCACCACGGCATGAAGACCGCGTGGGTTTTTTGCTGAACCATGAAATAGTATCAGCCTATATTAGTGTATGTTACTAGGTTCCTAGGTTCCTAGGTTCCTAAGTCCCTAGGTTACTAGGTTACTAACTAACCATTTGGTCTGAAATGGACATATCTCTAAATGCCACGAAGGTATGACCCCATGAGTGGTGTCATATGAAAGAGGAAAACATAAAGAATATAATAAAAATATTTCCAAACGTCAGAGGTCATCCAGGGGTCAAAAAAGGTCGTTTTAACCAAAAATGCTCCGATTGAGCTCAAATTTTAATGCAATGATCCTTATGACATTCTAAACATGTTTAAAACATTTTGAAATTTATTTAAGGTCATTAAGGGGTCATAAAGGGGTCAAAGGTCAAGTTCTTCAAAATGCTCCAATTGAGCTGAAATTTAAATGCAATGATCCTTATGACATTCTAAACATTTAAAAAATATTTTAAAATTCATTTAAGGTCATTAAGGGGTCATAAAGGGGTCAAAGGTCAAGTTTTTCAAAATGCTCCAATTGAGCTGAAATTTAAATGCAATGATCCTTATGACATTCTAAACATTTAAAATATATTTTAAAATTCATTTAAGGTCATTAAGGGGCAATAAAAGGGTCAAAGGTCAAGTTTTCAAAATGCTTCAATTGAGTTGAAATTTAAATGCAATGATCCTTATGACATTCTTAACATGTTTTAAATATTTTAAAATTCATTTAATGTCATTAAGGGGGTTATACAAGGTCAAAAGTCAAGTTTTCAAAATACCAGCTTCCCACGATCAAGGTATATTAAAACGGCAATTAATGAAACAGTCTTATTAAAATGAATACTATCCAGCACAGTATTGCTGCTTGATCAGATCGTCACAGTCATCCGCCTAACTTACCTTGTGCATACCTTCGTAGCATTTGGAGATTATGTCCATTACAGACTCCGGGTGATAGTGGTATAGGCCTACCACAATATACTGCCGAAGCCACATGGTTCAGCTATGGTGCGGTTATCGCTCTAGTTAAGTAATAAGTAATAATAATGATCAATCCATAAATCCTGCGTTTTTCGTCTCATGAATAAAAAAGTCTTAAGGGAAGGGGTATGAACGTTTGGACAGTATTTATTTTGGGACATTAGAGCACATCAGACATATCGAATTGCATTCTGAATACGAAGAATGGCCTTCTGATATCAAATAATTTTGATTTTTGAAATTCGCAATGTAATAATACATTTTCTGGCAAATCATTAAAAATTTATATTTTTGATATTAAACAGTACTCGAAGTAAACTTTATAAATCTGATGATTTATACTTAAAGTGTATGTAGGTGGGATGAAAAGCCGACGATCAATTGAAAATTTTGACCTTTCGTATTGAAGATATGGATTTTGTTCCCAAAACACCCAAAAAAATTAGGTCTTTTTGGGAAAAAAATCCATATCTTCAATATGAAAGGTCACAATTTTCAATTGATCGTCGGCTTTACTCCCAGCTACATACACTTTAAGACTATATCATTAAATTTATAAAATTTACTTCGAGGACTGTTATATCTCCAAAATGTGAAAAATATCAAATTTTAATAATTTGTATTATTATCGTGAATTTCATAAAATGAAAATTATTTGATATCAGAAAGACATTCTTCGTATTCAGAATGCAATTAGATAGGTCTGATGTGCTCTCATGTCCCACAAAAAATGCTGTCGAAACGCTCAAAACGCTCATTCCAGTTCCCTTAAAAGATAAGATAAAAATATTAATATAGCTACTTAATTATTCATAAGCCTAATTTAAATACATGGTAATAACAAAAGGATCGTACTGCGTAATACTAGAATAAAAATACCTTATTCCTCCTGTTATGTTCGGGTCGTGGACAATGTTTTTTCTTTCCGGGCCTGTAAATGGGTCATTGGGGTTTTAGGGTCTGTTCAATTGCTTCAATTCAAACAATTTTTGCTGAACCATGAAATGGTATCAGCCTATATTAGTGTATGTTACTAGGTTCCTAAGTCCCTAGGTTACTAGGTTACTAACTAACCATTTGGTCTGAAATGGACATATCTCTAAATGCCACGAAGGTATGACCCCATATGAGTGGTGTCATATGAAAGAGGAAAACATAAAGAATATAATAAAAATATTTCCAAACGTCAGAGGTCATCCAGGGGTCACAGGGGTCAAAAAAGGTCGTTTTAACCAAAAATGCTCCGATTGAGCTCAAATTTTAATGCAATGATCCTTATGACATTCTAAACATGTTTAAAACATTTTAAAATTTATTTAAGGTCATTAAGGGGTCATAAAGGGGTCAAAGGTCAAGTTCTTCAAAATGCTCCAATTGAGCTGAAATTTAAATGCAATGATCCTTATGACATTCTAAACATTTAAAAAATATTTTAAAATTCATTTAAGGTCATTAAGGGGTCATAAAGGGGTCAAAGGTCAAGTTTTTCAAAATGCTCCAATTGAGCTGAAATTTATATGCAATAATCCTTATGACATTCTAAACATTTTAAAAATATTTTAAAATTTATTTCAGGTCATTAAGGGGTCATTAAGGGGTCCAAGGTCACGTTTTTCAAAATGCTCCAATTGAGCTGAAATTTAAATGCAATGATCCTTATGACATTCTAAACATTTTAAATATATTTTAAAATTCATTTAAGGTCATTAAGGGGCAATAAAAGGGTCAAAGGTCAAGTTTTCAAAATGCTTCAATTGAGTTGAAATTTAAATGCAATGATCCTTATGACATTCTTAACATGTTTTAAATATTTTAAAATTCATTTAATGTCATTAAGGGGGTTATACAAGGTCAAAAGTCAAGTTTTCAAAATGCCAGCTTCCCACGATCAAGGTATATTAAAACGGCAATTAATGAAACAGTCTTATTAAAATGAATACTATCCAGCACAGTATTGCTGCTTGATCAGATCGTCACAGTCATCCGCCTAATTTACCTTGTGCATTCCTTCGTAGCATTTGGAGATTATGTCCATTACAGACTCCGGGTGATAGTGGTATAGGCCTACCACAATATACTGCCGAAGCCACATGGTTCAGCTATGGTGCGGTTATCGCTCTAGTTTTTCTTTTATTCACACCTAAGGCCTGGAACCACGAGGAAAATGAATAATTAAAAAGGACAATTGTTACAAAGACAAAGAGAGTCCGTTTATACAGGTTGTAACAATAACATTTATACAATTTAGAAAATAGTACATGTCATTTATTGATTGTATATTTATTACGCTACTACATAACCTTTATTTCGATAAAATCGGTGGTCTACAAGTGAAGATATGGCCAACTGTGTAAAGTAGTGCTAAAACAGCTTGGGCCACTTTCGTATCTTCGTGTAGCTAAAGTGACTGAATTGAGTTGAACCATGAACCATTTGGTCGGTGCTCTTAAGTTGGGTAATTTTAAACAATGGGGCATTTGAAGTGGTATTTTAATTTATGATTTGGAAATAAATATCATATTATTTATTTATTAATATCAATAAGTGAAAGAAAAGCATTAAAAACCTTTACTTTTGTTCTGAGATCCTTGACGATAAGCATGAGAATTCGCGGGACAAACTTGAAGTGCGATATTGGCAAAAAGTGGCCCAACTCGGGCGATTAAGGAAAATCGGGCATAGCGTTTGAGCCTAAAGTGTTTCTGTTAGCCAAGATATTACTGATTCTACTGCGTATCACATTTAATCATTTCATCGAATCGTTAAGACTAGTAAAAGTGTCAATAATTGACTGCGCAATTTGTGTTACGAGAATTTGTATAATATTCCATAGGTCTTAACAAAACGAAAACTTCACCAATCCTCAATATCGGAAATGTACACAAAAATGTTGACATAATGGACAATTGTTAGTAATTATAACGAGTAAGGTAAAATACACAGAGACTTAGTCCAAGATATGTTTTAATTCGGTGTTTGTTTAGTCAAATGTGAACATATTGACATGTGAATTGTGGTGGGCCTCAAGTAGTCTTGAATTCTATAACATTAACAAACACGAGTGTTATAGTTATGTGGCTGAAAAGACATTGGGGACTGTGACTGAAGACATGTAATGAAGTTCGGTAAATCAAGCCATAAGCATGACAGAATATTTGATTTAGCAAAATGAAAATAATGTCGTAAAAACGCAATTATCATTAAGAAATTTAACCAGTTTTAATAATTTGTAGTAAATGCCAAAGTCAACTATTAGTTGCATTGACAATTTTAGCATTAAATGGCATAAGGATAAAGGTTTGAATGGCAAATCTGCGGCCATAACTCAAAAATAACTTAAGCGACACTGCCCTTATTTTGCTTCATCGGGTTACATATGATAAATAAACAATACTTGAATTGCAAGGAAAATTCAGTCGAGGTTAATAGTGTTTGACTTACTTCAGTGCTATCAGATATTGCATGTATTTGTAAACTAAATAGCTTTTTGAAACTTAAATAAAATAATAGACACGAACTTTCACCCACAGACACAAGTCATACGATTTCTGTGAACGCCTAGACGAGCTCATACCTTACCTCGGTACATTACACATTATCACAAACCAACATAACATGTATATAAGTAAGACCCAATGTTAGTTAAAGTACAGATATCAATCATATCATGTCCATGCAACTCAAAACTTGAAAATATGTGTATACTATACATGCTATAGCCTCATGAGGTACTGGGTTCAACCATCTCTAAATTCCACCCACTTATTGCTCTTCCAAACTTTCGTCACCATGGTCACGTTTTTTTAACACCAGAAGACAAAACAGTCCACTTTTATTGACTGATTTGTCTTCATGGGTTAGTTAAGTAAAAAAATATCTTAGATTGCAAAATATCTTGCAGCTACATGTAAAATAAAGTAAAATCAAATATTTGTGCGTGTGCGTGGCTATGTTTGTGCATGTGAGATTGGGTGGGTGTTTAGAGGGATGGTCGAGTTATTTGGGGTTATGTATATCATTTTAAATTGATTAAATATGTGCAACTATGATCGAGTTATATACCAAAAAATGTGCTGGTATTGTTTTGTACTAGAATTGCACATGTTAAGAAACATACAGGGTTCACCACAATAGTCTTTTGTAGTTTTATTTGCCATTCGACATTGTTGATGATGACAATGTTTTGTCTAATCTTTGCTATAATCATACAACTACAAATTAGACGATGAACATCAACATTGCACTAGCAGCGTGGCTTCGTAAAACATATGGACAGGTTATAATAATTTTGAACACTCTGTATAAGTTCTTCAATGATTATGGTGCTATGTGTAAAATATAATCATGCATGTGAATAATTTCGTCCGTACTCCACCGCTACTTACTCCCACCATTCGTATTTGACATTTCCATAAAAACAACCAAGAACTTAAGGGCTGGGGTATGAACGTTTGGACAGTATTTATTGTGGGACATTAGAGCACATCAGACATATCGAATTGCATTCTGAATACGAAGAATGTCATTCTGATATCAAATAATTTTGATTTTTGAATTTAATACACATTTTATGGCAAATCATTAAAAATTGATATTTTTGATATTTAACAGTACTTGAAGTAAACTTTATATATCTGCTGATTTATACTTAAAGTGTATGTAGGTGGGATGAAAAGCCGACGATCAATTGAAAATTTTGACCTTTCGTATTGAAGATATGGATTTTTTTTCCCAAAACACCAAAAAAAATTAGGTCTTTTGGGAAAAAATCCATATCTTCAATATGAAAGGTCAAAGGTCAGCTTTTTTGGTCGGGGGGGGGGCAAATAAAATTTCGGGGCACAGACGAAATAAATACAGTTGCATCATGCAATAGATGGAGACTGTATGTCTTCAATCTTCCAAAAAAGGATCTATTGGGACGATGTGCGCGCGTAGCACGCAAATATTAGGTATTTTACATTATTTTCGCTCATTATCAGGATGGAAAAGGGCTTTATTTGTACTGTACAATGTGCGATAATTTTGTTTGCCCTCCTGATTTTCTCTTAAATTTTTTGTCAGAGGGGACTTTTTTCTTTCATGTTTTGGGGCTCTCTGCCCCCCTGCCTTCCCCCGCTTGCTACGCTACTGCAAATAACTTATAATCAATCAGACGAACGAGAACAACTATGTCTTGAATATTATTTCAGTTGGTGAGCAGATAACATGCAGTCCCGAAGGAGAATTACAATGCGCATTTGGAGTTTGTGTTGAAGGTACAAATGGAGGGAATGCCACGTGCAGTTGTTTCGACGGTTATGAAGGAACATTTTGTGAAACAAGTAAGAAATCGTTTATATTTACTTCGTTCTAATTTTTCAATTAACATTTTGAATAATGATTCTCATTATACTAATACTATATTACCTCAAGCTTGTCTAACCAAGGTAGTTTCGTCTATATCAAGAGATGTTGTAACCATCTCCCTTTGAATTATTAAAATTAATATTGAGACGCAGATAGTTAATAATAAACATAAAATTTCTTCCCCTTTAGTTCTTCCATGATGCAGTCATGTCTACAGTAGAATTCATCTCGACCTTTGCAGGACTTAAACCCCATTAAAAGCTATTAAACCAAGATAACACTCATTGAAACAGCTCAACTGATTAAATCGGATCTTCTCTGGTTGTGCACATGTGTCTGTTTTACATGTGCGATATCGCAATAAAGCTGGTATTATAGCTTCAGTTGGGTAACCGATTATAAAGGAAAAATAAAAATGCCCTGCTTCACGAAATGAGACAATGGCCTGCTTTTTGTTAACCAGCATTCTTGAAAATGAGCAACATAATGATTGTTGACTTAACACGGTTTGGAAATAATGTCTTCATATTTTTGGTGTTATCTGTCGTTTACATATCCTTCCTAAAACACAAAAGTGCGACCCTCTCCAAACACCTAAATTAGCTAAAAATTTAGGACATGTTACAAAACTATATTTTCTAGAATTTCATAGAATAGTATAAATGTAGCTTGTACCGTTTTTTGTGGCATCCTTCAGAACGGAGCGGTCCGTTACCAATATAGCTCAATATTTTCGGTCAAATCTCCATTCAATTAACACGGGGAGTTGGCTAGCTATGAGCTAGCTATGCTTTGCCCTCACTCATATTCTACGAAAGTGCGACCCCTTCTGAACATCTAACCTAGCTGTAATTTTAGGTCATGTTAGAGAAATATATTTGCTAGAAGTTTGGAGAATAGTTTAAATATTGGCCGGTTATTTTTCACACAGTGATGTTAACTAGGCAAATGCAATATACTTCTAACACAGACTATTTGTAAAGGTCGCGTGTCAATGGTGAGAGCACTGTGTATTGTGTATAGGAAAACGGACAGTAACTGCAGTATGCCCCTTGCACGAAGAATTGGTATTACAATTAACTCAATTGTTTATTTCATTGCTTTTATGAAATCCATCTTCACGGGGTTTTCATCATGAAAACCCGTGGAGATAGGCAATCCCTAGGCTAGGCATGTTACATGAGTTATTACACTGTCATGCACAGTTTTATACTATTAGCTTAGCATTGTTAAAGTTTTAAGAAGAATTAATTGCCATTTTCAAATCATCGCTCTTTACATTTTGTTCAGGAATTGATGAGTGTTCTTCAAACCCGTGTAGTAATGGAGGAACATGCGTTGATAAAACAGCAGCATTCATCTGTGTCTGCGCACCGGGATATGAAGGCGACATGTGTGAAATAGGTAATATGACCAATCTGGTTTTCTTTGCATGATTTTTGCTATAACCTTAGAAAACTTACGGATGAAGCTAACAGCTTTTCTAATCTCACATTGTTTAAATAAGTTGATTGCGTATTTTATATTATAAGGCATTCTAGATTTTCACGCTCAAATTTTATCACTTTTCAAGTACGTTTGCCCGTGTCGTGTTTCTTTAAAACTTGAAATATTGTTTTATCTTCCCTAAGTTATAAATAAAGCTGCTTAATTAGCGGTTTAGCCCTTACGAATTGAATACATGAATACAAAAGCCACCTAAGTCCATGCGAAGTTATTTTGAGAGAAAAACCCGTGTATCATTTTAATTCCTTCAGTTAAATTTACCTGGTCAATATGGTAAGTTTTACGTGCAAATGAGTGGATTAACCTGTATTAGGTATGACGATTAGCATTTCAGGGACTTCGTGGGGTTCATTTTAAATTTTGGACTTGACAACAATGTTAGAATGAGATTACCACTAGTAAGATAATACAAAATAAAGCACACAGGTATGTATAATGTTGATAAGCATTCTGCCATGTAATATAAACCACACACTTTCCTTTATTAAACCCATTTTTTGTTCAAAAGTCATTCTCTAGCAATGAATGTGTTACAAGTGCACTTTTATACATACTGGATTTCAATCAATGTGTTACAAGACTCAAATCATGGAATTGGGTGATTCTTTCATACATGCTATTTTTCACATGCCCAATAGACGCAGAGAATGAATTTGAGTTGTTCTTTCATGCATATGACAGGTCTATGTATAGCAACAATTTCCCATGCTTAACTCAATTTGGCCAAAGTATGGACTTAGGTGGCTTTTGTATTCATATATTCAATTAATAAGAGTCAACCTTTGACTTTAGAGACAAAGCTATCGCGTTACTTCCGTAAAATTGGTCTTCAAGTTATGTAGATCATAGACTCTATCATTAAAGTGAAATTTGTCGTACGTATTTCTTTTTTCAAATGTGTATTATTAAAGATAGAATTATGAGTAACAATTTTGTTTGCCTTGCAAAATTACCCAGAAACCGGACCGTGTCTCAGCAATCCGTGTCAAAATGGCGTCTGCGAAAACAAATTTACCTCAGGAACGGCGTTTTTTACCTGTACATGTGAACCGGGATGGGAAGGAGATTTCTGCGAAGATGGTAAGAAAATTACGAAATGTGTCACTTTTGTTTTATCTTCAGAAATGAATCATAGAATACAATCGAATACAACACTTAGCATCATATCTATTCACAAAACCTACAGCTTTGTCTTAAGTCTGTATTTTTTGAACATTACATTAATCCTTAATTTTTCAAAAATGATCTGATTTATCAAACATTTGCATGTAAATACTCCATAATGAACTTTGATTTCGCACCATCTGTGATAATTGTTAATTACTCCATTTATTTCACGTTTTACGTAGATATCAATGAGTGTGTCCGCTATAATTTGCCCTGTGTTAATGGAGTTTGCAACGACTTAATCAACGGCTACAACTGCACGTGTGATCCTGGATGGTCAGGCTTCAATTGCTCAGAGGGTATGTAAGGCTTCAAATTCTTCAAACTCTTTTGGCTTTTCTTTAATCGTACTGTTTTAACTAAGTTCATTAGAAAATTTTGATATTTTGAGTTAACAGTCCATATTTGTTTGTAATCTTTCCACCACTAGATATTAATGAGTGTGCCAGTGTTCCTTGCCTGAATAACGCAGTGTGTACTGATTTACTTAATGGCTACAACTGTACATGTCCTTTAGAATGGGAGGGAACGAACTGTGAACAAGGTAAGTAAATGTTGTATTTTCTTTTAAAATGTTGTATTTAAAGATTTAAACTTTAAACTTGTTGCATTACAATGATAATAAGAACTTGTTGAAGAACAAATAGTAATCGGAAAGTCTTTTTCCCACCCAAGGTATCAATGGTTCTTTACAAAAGCAAAATAAATAGAGCAGCAATAATTTATTGAAAACAGGTAACACTTGATCCACACCTAGTTACTACAATTTAGCCTACAGAATTGGTCACTGTACGTCACTAAATGGCCTATTTGTATCGTAGATTTCTTTTTGACATTTATATTCCGGGAGAGGGTTGGAAAAAAAATTCTTGAAGTATAGTGAATATATAGTACCTTATTTTTTGCCGTATTCAAGCTAAAATGGTGAAATATGGTGCATAAGTGGCCAAATATGAGTTAATTTGATCAGGACCAGGCGTTAGCATGGGGGAGGGAGTTATTGTACACAAGGATTTACGCTTATGTTGGCATTTTGTAGAGCTATTACAGAAAAAGTTTGAAGGAGGCAAGATACTTGACTTAACTTGTCTTGATGGGTATTTGTTTAGGTTTTACGTACAAGTTTTTGTTATCAAATATCAATATAATTTTTAATGTTTTTTATTTTATTATTTCAGCAAAAGACGCATGCATAGACCAACCATGTAATAATGGCGGAACTTGTAATAATTATTACGACTTCTTCACCTGTACTTGTTCTGCACACTTTACTGGTGATCGTTGTCAAGAAGGTATACTATTTAAATCATGCTTTTACAATACTTTGTATATGTGACCCGCTCCAATGAAACCAGGAACAAGTCGCATCTTTGACATTTCATGATTTGAATACAAATGTAAGCACTTAAAATGATACCAAAATTATATAAATAGCACCAATACTTGTCAAGATATGGATAATTTTGTAAATGATACATTGATATTTTTGCCGAATTGGTATTCTGAGTAATGGGCCATTAGTTTCCTGCTTTACACAGGATAAGGATAGTTTAACTGTTATTTATTGATTAAATAAACCTATATTTAATAAGTACTTTCAAGGATTTGAAAATCCACTTAGTCCCACAGTAAAATACTATAAAATTAAGAATTCCAAACTTTGATTTTATTATGGGAATGTCATCTATAACTCCAAAACGTGTCTGGCGACTTATTCCGGGTTTTTTTGGAGCTGGTCACATATTAATAATTGATTTGTAGTAACAAATAATCGACAATGTCAATGTCATTACCTTAATTTAAGGAACGATTCAATCCTTACTGATAATTCAAAGCATACTGAAAAAACTTTTCTTTACCAATTTAACACACCAAAAATATTATTTATTATCCATAGAGAATCGCAAAAGTTTCCGCCAAAATTTGAAAAACATTGCAAACTTTTGTTTTTCGTTCTTCATTCCTTTCTTTACTTTTATTTGTCTATCATCTCTTTTGTCTTTCCTTTTTCCGTGGCTCTCTCATTGACTCTTCACTTAATGTGATATATATTTCAGCGGTAGGCATTTGCTACGCAATGGAATCACCACACTACCAGACTTTTGATGGAACAATTTACACATACCTTAGTAACTGTCAGAATGTCTTAGTAAGAGAATGTGGTGAAGGTTTGTTAACACCCAGCTATCAGATAGATGTTGTACGTCAACTATCATTAACTAATGAGACATTGTCTTCAGCTATCAGTGAAGTCATTATTGAAGTACTAGGAACGGTAAGAACAAAATTGCATTGATTAATTGATAATTGATATTTGATAGAGATAGATTGGATGATGGATTGATTGGGTGGTTGATCCATTAATTGATTGATTGCTTGATTAATTATTTGATTGCTTGAAGTGGTGGTGTTTTGCTTTCATTTAATTTTCGTTTTTGTTTTGTTTGTTGTTGCTGCTGTGTTTTTGTAGTCCCGAAAATAGCAAATAAATGAATTTTTATTCAAAAGGGTTCAAACATAATTGCTTTCCTAATATACCTGAAATCAAAGTGAACTTTGCAACGCTGTGTAATTTTCTATTGTAGTAAGAGCAAAAATCTTTAGTCTACTTGCCAGTCTTAAAAACTGCTGCGTATATCAAAACACCACCGTTTTAAAAACGTTTTAAAAAGGCTATAGTTTGGGTTTGGGTTTTAGTAAAAACATTTTAATAACTTTAAATGTCGGGTTATATAAAGGTCATGAAAATGTCTTAAAACATTTTGTATGAAAACACACTACAACAATACTTTTCAAAATGTTTTTAAAATGTTATTTTTTGTAAACATTTTTTGCCAAATATTTAGTCAACACTTGAATAACATTATGTTAGCATATTTGCAGTAAGTTATCAAAAACAAATGTGTTTGCATGCTATGAAAACGTTTTATAAATGTATATCCTTTATATACCCTTATTATAGCGCCCGACATTAACTAATAAACGCTCTTTGGTCACCTTTTCTAACCTTTTGCGAATGATGTCGAAAACGTTTTGTGTTTGTTGGGTTGCTGATTATATACATTACAAATAAAAAAGGAATATGAATTGTAATATTATTGTCACAGTTCAACATTTCACTGTTTATTATGAGATTTCATATTGATAAAATTTGTTATGTACTTACTTCAATCACAGGTTATTACATTGAAGACAGATCAAAGTGTTTTCATCGATGACAGATCAGTTAAATTACCTTTGCAACCGTTAGAGGGTTTATGGATCAAACGAAGAGGACTGTGTTTAGTGAGTACTATTCAATTTGCTATATCTCATTTGTATATTTCTATGTATTTCCCTTCATGACAGAAATGGTTCATAGGCTTTGGAACCGGTGCTTGGGGGGGCTGGCTCAACCCCTCAATAATTTTGGTGCGGGCTGAATACTTTTCAGCCCCCTCCCCAATAATCCAGGGTGAATTAACAAACACAAATTGTGTTAAAACAGAGGGTGTTTGTGACCTATATTTGTTTTAAATTTTCTGACTCAGAGGGGAACCCCCACCAAAAAAAAATTCAGCCCCCCCCCCATGTTGAAAATCTTCCTAAGCCAATGTGGTTTAAGTTTATTATTAATTATACAATGTTGGCGGCCTTCCATGTCTAGGATTATCTAGTACAATACAAAACTTTAAAAAGTTCAAAAATGAGGGCGGTGTCAGGGTGACGGGTTATAAATAGCCAAGTACCAATTTGCGGAAATGTTAAATCCCAAATATCGCGTCTTTATGAGGTAAATTGGTAAATAGCTCTTTTTTTCTCTTGATCTTGTTAACATGTATTGTTAATTCTTTGTTAATATTTTGTCATAGTAATGCATTCATGCAGTAACAATAGTAAACACTGTCATCATCTTATAGGCTTTTTAGCTAGTAGTACTATATTAGATTAGTACAGGGAACTTTTTTAGGCTTTTATAATGATGAGCCATACAAGTTTACGTGGTGAACTAAGCCTTATATTATAATCCTTATAATAACTAAAGGGTTGTCAAGGAAACGTACATAAATATGTTGTCTGTACTTCACTTGACCCAAATATATGATTTTGTTTGTGATAAGACAATCGAACATGGAACGTTAGACTTAGAGGGATTGTGATAGCAGTTCGATATAGAAAAGCTGCACTCATGATCATGAGACTATGCCACACTGACTATTAAAACAGGCTAGCGGTATACTCTGTACAAATTGCCTATACCGATCCCGAGGACAAGACCTTTGGCACAGTCGCATCCCCTGCTTTGTATGCGTCGACCCAGGTCACGGTCTGTGTACGTGACATACATACAGGGTCAGAGGACAGTTGCAATCTAGTCTGTTGCCATACCGTAATAGATCTGACAGTCACCTTTTTGTACCGTTCGCATAGTGTGACGACTGCATAACAACAGCTAGCCTAATATGGGCATAATGGCTCCACCCAATGAACCATATGTCACTGTCAATCATCCATTTCGTAGCTACGTCACATAGCTTATTCATATCATTACATATTCACAATCACCTTTGTCGAACGCAGATAGGCTACCGTATCATACCAAGCTCACACTGTACTCACTTTTGCGATCAAAGTAGCGCCTCTCTTAATTTAGTACTCTCAGATTAAAGCCCATTGGAAATAGCCTTGTGAAGTACAAAGATTCACATGTGAAAATGTACAGCAAGCTATTACTTCAGAAATCACATATTTCACTTACCATTGAATCCTGTCTTAACCAGCTGTGTTTCTATTTATATATTCCTGTTTTAAATACATTTCTGCTCATAAACCCCGTTCATACATATACCAGAACATTTTGCTTTTCCAGAGCTTGTTAAAGTAATATTTTCATTGCCATTCTGTGAGTGTTTAGGAATATTTATTAGACTTAATTCAAATTTTCCTTACAGGAAGTTGAAAGCAATGTACATAGAGATGATGGATCTGCTGCTTTTTATCTGTTATGGGATGGTAATGTGGAAGTCCGTCTTGTCAATTCTACCTACTATGATGGTGTGTGTGGATTATGTGGAAACATTGATGGTGATCCCTGGAATGACTTCCAAATGGATGATGGCAACCTGGTAAGAAGTTTGCATTTTGCAGAAAATTTATGAACAGTGATTTTTATGGTCTAATTTGTGACACAAAAGCAAAGTATTGTATTCAACCAAATTGGAGTCCATCCCCTGATTAATATCCCTACCTATTATTTTAGTGACAACTATATAATCTCTCCTTTTTGAATTCTGCTAAATTCAGCAAATGTCTGAATTTAGCACACTTAGGTAAGGCCTGCAAGGCTCTGCACCCCTATTGTGTCTCCCCACTCAGGTGTACAAATGGGTACCAATTTGATTCAATACCAGAAAGGTAACAGACACTACGGTGGAAGAGGTGTAGTTATCCCCCATACCCTGCCCGCATCAACATTATATGGAAGAGCCTTGTCCAATCGCTTTGAAAGATAGATGGGCATTCTGACCTGTAAATGTTTGTCCCTTTTGTACCTAACCACAAAAGCCATTGACTTAAGCCCTCGGGTGGTAAATTGGCCGAATATGGTACAGCAAAAATGAAAGCAGATTCAATCAATCAAACGCTACCCTAACTGACAGGCTTCCATAGGTATATACAAATTTCACCGGAAAATAATGAAGGGTGCAAATAAATCACTATTTGCCCTCCATGAGCTATGTCACTTACACAGGAACATATATTTTATAATGCTTGTTTTGGTTCTTGAAAAACAGGTTGAGGTCACAACGTCTAATGATAGTTCTATTGTACAGCCTTCAACTGAAGTACAGCAGTTTGGAGATAGCTGGATTACTGATGGCTCTTGTTCACCATGGCAACAACAACTGCCCTCCTGCATCAAGGAGGGAGATGATTATACACTGGCTGCCAAGCTGTGTGATGAGTACTTTGATCCAACATCAGGTAAATTTGCAAGAGGAGTCCAAATATAAAAAGCTTTGAAATAATAAACTTAATATTAAGTGACTGATCAAAATTTACACCAGGGGGAATTGGGGAAATGTAGGAGAAACACATTTTGAAAATGTTAAATGAAGAAACTCGGGAAATCAACGGGAACACAGCATTTCTGACCAAACATGAGGGGGTAATTGTATTATCCCTGATATATTGATCAACCCCATTTATGCTGATCAAGAAGTAAGTGAATGATGGTCGTAAAGATGGACTCTAAATATAAACAATTTTAGGTCTTTGGGATTTGCCCATTTAACATACATGGTGCATACATAATTTGGTGAGGCACTCATAAGATGCAATGCCCTGAGTCGTAGATCTAGGATTACTAGTGGTAGCTTGTGTAATTAACTTGTCGTAGTATGTTCATAATGTACATATCATTTTGTGTTATAGAGTCAATTCCAATATGTTAATATGTTTTTGTACAATGCGCAACTCTACTTTTCAATAATATTGATTGATTGAAACTTTTTCAGGTCCTTTTAGTGAGTGTTTTAGCAAAATCACAATAGCATCTGCATGGTGGAATTCCAGTTGTCACTATGATAGTTGTATTAGTATGTCAGACTCTTCCTCAAACACTGCTTGCAATCACATAGAAACATTTGCAGCACAATGTAGCAATGAGGATGTTGAAGTGATTGGTTGGAGAAATGAATCAAGTACTATTTGTGGTAAGCACATTATTCACACAATGGGCTGTTCCATTTAAAATCAACACTCCCCTTGTATTTTGGGAAATATCTTCCACAGGGTGAGTATGAATTTCAAATGGAATGAACACATTAGCAGCTATGTTTGAAACCCACCCTCCCTCTCAGTGGAAGATTCAGATTGAATCTTTCTCAAAGGGTGTATGAAATTCAAAATCTTTCACAGGGGTAGTGTGGATTTTAGATGGAATAGCCCAATGTGTTAACCAGTTTCTTCTGTTATTTATGTTTCACTGTTTCTGTTTTGTTGTTGAATCAATTGTAGCTAGCTTTTTGCTGAAGTTATAAGTTATAGTCTGTCCACTGTATCTATACAGAAGTAAAGCAAATTGCACTAATGCTGATTTCACACTTTCTGCCGCTTGCCGTTGAGCGGCGTGACGCCAATCATCATGCGGCTTGTAGTTTTCTGAAAGGGGAGCGGCACACCACCAAGCACCACTAGTCACCGCTAGCGTATCTTGTGCGATTGTGCAGTGAAGCAGAATCATCGTCTGAGTGGCAAAGCGACAAGCGGCAGAAAAGTATGAAATCAGCATTATTGCTCACCAATTGATAATTGCCCCTTTTGGTCAGATTTGCAGCTTGAGTTACCTCTGGCACATTTTTATGATAAATCAAATGTTCTGCACAATTAACTATTGTAACTTGTACGTCAAAGGGGAACTGTTAATTGTTCAGTGTCTCCAGGGGATGCTTGGGGATTTGTGGTAGGGCAGTTACAATAGGATTCTCACCTGATAAGGCAAAATTAATGTCTGTTTAGTTATCCTGGCCAGAGTATATGTATGTCATCAAGTGATATACAGTGATTAGATTACAGGTGGGGGCCTTTGTGTGAACCAATTAAGAAAAGAGCACGGACTAATGCTCATAATCCTCTATTGTTATCTACACACCAAATTCTGTGTAGGAAGCCCTTTATAAGGTGATAGGAAACTTCCTAACAATATCTTCCACACTTTTTTCTGTGCTCCGATACAAGATCATGTGAAGCAGATGAATCATAAATTTCCATATGCTCATTTGTTTATGTTATTTTATTGGTATATTCTAGCCATAACCTGTCCAGAAGGAACCAACTATACATCATGCAGTACTCCATGTCCATTGACCTGTGTAGATGTGTTAATGGGTACTACAGACAGCATGTGTGATGATAAGTGTGTGGAAACCTGTCTATGTCCAGATGGTACAGTCTTTGACAATGACATCTGTGTTAACTCATCACAGTGTGGTTGCTTTGTTGATGGATTCTATTATTCAGTGAGTCATATTGCTATTATCTGTATTGTTACAGTGATTATGTGTGATTTTATTTGATAGCAACAACAAGGAACACATTTACACTCTACACTGGGAAATTTGATGTGATTCAATTTTAACCTTGTTTTGGTTTTCGATAGAGGATTACTGTAAATTAATTTTATTTGAGTACACTATTTGTAAGACCCTTTTTACACAGAGTCTGAAGTCGACTTTAGTCAAATTGAACTTGACTTCATTTGTGTGTAAACAGGGTCGCCACGTTTTGACTTCAGGAGTCGACTTCGAATGACGACCCAGAGCAACTTTTGATGAATTCAAACTCGACTTTTGCAGTGTAAATGAACACGCAATTAGAAGTCGAGTTCATAATGGTTATTTGAAGCATCAGCGAGTGATGGCAAATTCACAATTTGCTTCGAAGTCGACGACCATACAAACACTGCGTCAACAAATAATTTATGCTAATCAATAGTCGCAATCTGAATTTGATGTCACAATTGAAGTTAACTTCTCTCTGTGTAAAGATATTACAAAATGTACAGGGTATATCAAAATGATTGGTACCCATCAGCTATGTCGTCTAATAAAACGCCTACCTGCTTTGTCCAAATCCAACATTAGATTTTCTTGAAATTACTACAATTTATAGTTTTATGACCTGTTCTTACATATATCTATAAATAAGGTGGATGTTATACTGCATTTTGATGTTGATACACCCTGTAGTGTGGAAAAAAATTCTTGAGTTTTAGCTTTCATTTGAGACTAAAATAATGTTTTTAGTTTGTACACATCTATAGCAAAAAAGTTATATTAAATTTTCCACGCTTTGAAATCAAGAAAGATTAATAATTAAATTTGAACAATTTTTGAAACTGAATCATTTATTCATTCGTTACTATCATCAGGTTGGTGATACAATCTACACACCAGGCTGCTTTGTGGAGCGTAAATGTGAAGGCAATAATGTGATTTCATCTACTGATATGTCATGTGATGATAATGCATACTGTGGGATAGATGAAGATGGTCAACATGGCTGTCATTGTAGGGCTGGCTATGAAGGGGATGGCACAAAATGTACAGGTGAGTTAACTTGCTATCATCGCAACCTGCATAACTTATAACCAGTATTATTTTTTTCAAAAGCAAGTGTGTTATTGGTTTCAAATTTGAACTTGAAAAAAGAAGAACCAGAAGTGCTGCAAAAACAATTCAATTCTGTGTTGCAGTAAGTATCTGTGCCCGGGGGGGGGGTACCCAGTACAAATAACCATACGGGGACGTGCCGCAAATATGGGTAGCATTTTCAGCCTCTTGGTATATCAATGACCCCTTTTTCAAAGCCTATTTTGGTATATGAATGGGTCCTTTTTTCAAAATTTTCTCAATTTTTTCGGAAAATAGCCCAATTTGTCCTTAATTTAGGCAAAATTTTGGGAAAATTTGTAAAAACTAAGACAATTTGGTTTAAATTTGGCCGAAAATTTTGACTTTTGGTATATCAATGGGTCCAAATTTCTTGAAAAATTGGTATATTTATGGGACCACTTTCAAATTCTCAGCGCACGTCCCTACCAAAACCAAACTTGAGTACCCCGGATCTGTGCATACCACAGAGAACCAGAACTCCCTATACCGCCATGGGCATTAGCATGGTCAGGTATTGGGAAATATTTTGGGATATTCGGGTCCTTGCCGACAGAACGTGGAAAATGAACTAAAACAATTCTGTGTGATAATTACACTCTAACCACGTTGTGTCCCTCTATGCATCGCACCATGAAGCATGTCTAGTATCGTGCACAAGCACCAACTAGATTCGAGTGCATTTTGAGCAAAGGACAAGTACCAAATTTTTGCTTCAATGTGTGTATCAAGATGGCAGTCAAGTCATGGTTCTTGGTGGTTTTAATTCTGTGGTGCAGACAGAGACCATCAACATGGACTCAAATGTCAAATTTAGTCCTTATTAGGTCTTTTTTGGACTTGCCACATCCAGGATATGTTATCAAACCTGTTCTTCCTATGAAATACGAAATTTGATTTTTGGGAATTTTTAAGATTTTCTGAATTAGCAAATCGCTGACTTATATAGTGCTTTTATTTGATTTAAGTTTAAATTTCTTTGTTCCATATGCTATTATCACTTATACAAAAACAACAACTTTGTAGTTTAATCAGTTTATGTACACCAGGTGTAAAATCCATTAAAGGTATTCAAATCTTAAATTTAGTTTGAATAGGCTGGATTTTGGACATAAAATGGGTTTTAGTACTTATGATACCATTGACATACACAAACCCAATGACCTGCCTTGAGATTTACATTAAGATTGTTTGGCCTGGCTGAAGGTCACACTCACTCCATTCATCATGTTAAACACAACATATTGATTATTACATTACCAGGCAATGAGATGCTAATGATCAATGCTATGACTCAATTGACCAATCAGGACCCACTATTTGCGCACATACCCAGAATTTTGACAAAATAATGCAAAATATTTTTGATAACAGCAGTGAGATGCTTCTATTATTGTAAACATTGAAAGTGTTTGTACACTTGAGTCTGATTTATCAAAATTAATGCTGGGTATGTAAACATAAAGGTCACAGTATGATTGAATGTTTTGGCACATACATACTTAAACAAATATTGACATCTATGCATGCACAACTTAAATGTAAACTGATAGAGTTGTTAGCCCACAAAAAAATCACACACAAAAAAAAAAAACCCAAAAAAACCAAAGAAGCAAAAAACAAATCAACAATCTCATAAAAACAAAAATAAAGTTTGATCCAAAAAGTCTAGTTGGAGACCATGGAGTATATAGTTATTAGCAAGTGTAAATTGAAGGCTCCAAAGATGACCGCTGTGGTGATCTACCAGCAAATATTAATCATTCCTAGTGATACACATGCTTCATATTTCATCTTTTTGCAGAAATTAATGAGTGTCGTAGCAACCCCTGCATCAATGGAGCTTGTGTAGATGGTATCAATCTATATGCATGTAATTGTGATGAAGGCTGGACTGGCTATAACTGTGATACATATGATGGCTGTAGCAGTAATCCATGTCAAAATGGAGGTACTTGTCTACAAGGCGAGGATACCTTCCAATGTGTGTGTCCATACAGGTTTAATGGGACATTCTGTGAGATCAGTAAGTATGTGTTATGTATTTTAGCATTTGGAAGTCTATTTTAGGTGCCTGTATAGCTAGCATTCGGGTATATAGGGGGCAGAAAGATTGCACATGAGTACACTTGTCCCCTTGTCAATGAGACCAACCAAGAGATTCAGTGATACATGACTATGCACAATTTTGCTACTTGGTGATCACTTGCCGCTACTTAAAATAACCATGCTGCTACTTCCCTGAATTTGGGCTTGTTTTGCAAGTGTCTGGCTGCTGTAGTAAGTTGGCGTACCATATTTTCATTTCAATTTGGCTGAATTATAAAGTCTTTCAGTCTCTGAAGCTCCAAATTGCAATTAACATTGTGTTTTGTGACTATTTATTGATTGGTCAGTAACTTCCCATTAAGTATTGGAATCTTTTAGTCAAGTGCTTTTCTGCCCAATTGGGTAATTTGCATTCTAAAATGTGAGTGACACCGTCCAAATATCTGCTATTGGGTGTTTTTTGGATGGAATCTTAAATATGGGGCTATTGGGAGTCATTCTTTGTGGAATAGGCAAACCAATTTGGTACTGAAAGTTTTGGTAACACTGAGACTCTCAGTGAGAGTGAGCAAGTTAGTAAACTACTAGACAATATAACAAGTGTATTATATATTTTGGCCACAAAGCTGTTTGAAATGACAAAGAATAATTAACGGTTGAAATAAAAGTTGTGTATAAATACTGTTGTTTATTGCAGATACAGATCCATGTTTCCAGGACCCATGCATGAATGGAGCCACATGTGTCAGTGGTGAAGGTGATAAATACAATTGTACTTGTACCTATGGATTCCAAGGCAAAAACTGTGAACAAGGTCAGTAGGCCTATACGATGCGCATAAAAAATATGTAATTGAGTTGGATGCATTTATGTACACTAAAATCGCAGACTGAATTAAAAGACTAGTTTGCATCTGATGTCACTGCCAATCAAACTTTGACATGGGGGTGGCTGGAGTTGGAAAAAAAATTCTTGATGTATAGTGAATCCAGCATCTTTGTGCAATTGAAATGGCCAACTATGAGGTTAATTTGGTCAGAAACCCACATACAGGCATCAACATGGAAGGGGGGGGGGTGATGATTGTATGGACCATCTCCCCTTTATTTATGGCTCTTGACTGTATGTACACACTACTATGTATTGTACGTTTGAGTGTAAAGCAATACAAACTACAGATATGAAATACTGAAGATTGAGATGAAAATGCTGAGATCAGGGTTTCAATTTTGTTACATTTTGTGAGAATCAAATATGATTCTTGATTTTTGCATTGGGATATTATTTATCAAATTATGATATTTTTTATTTACAGAGGTTAATCCATGTCTGAGTGATCCATGCCTCAACAACAGCACATGTAATAACTTCATTGACTACTACACATGTACCTGTGATGGCACCCACATGGGTACTCACTGTCAAACTGGTAAGGTTAATAATAGCTTCAATGTCTATTAGATACATACATACCTATGGTAATACCCACATGGGTACTCACTTACTAACTGTGGATGTAATGTCAAACCGGCAAGGCTGGATCAATTTTGAAAACTGTTATCAATTGTAGCTCCAAAACTGAACATGTGATAACTGTCATTGTTACCAAAGTAATTTAGATTTAACAAAGTCTTTATTAACTTGTGGGATCTGCTTGTTTTCTGTAGACAATGGGCAGTCTTCAGTGAACGGCTCTTTTCAGAGCCACCAAACCCTTAAATTAGCAAATAGGCGAGATCTGCTTGTTCTCTGTTGACAAGGGGCAGTCTTCAGTGAACGGCTCTTTTCAGAGCCATCAGTAGGCAAGGGGCGGCCTACGTGTCTAATTCTTTGGTGCTTTGTCCTGAAGAAGTCAGAGCTACTCCTGACGAAAGCTTGACAGTTCTAAATTTGTCCGCCAGCGAACCCAATAAAAAAAACCACTAAAAGTCTTTATTATATGTCAGGTTAAGTAAGATTTATGCAAATTTAAATGCACAAAATGATTTAATATTGATTTTATATCTAAAACAATCTTGAAATGTGTGTATTGTCTTTGTTTGTTTTTACTTTATACATGAATCTATTTTGTAAAATTTACAGGTATATTTTCAGCTTTCATATTTTCTATTTTATTTATATTTGTTTGTCCTTTTTCCCATAGAATATGGCACATGCTTTGCCACAGGAGATCCTCATTACAAGACATTTGATGGTTTATGGCATGACTTCCAAGGCACCTGTTCCTATGTGTTATCAATGGATTGTATCAGTCAAGAACCAACATATACAGTATTGGTTGAGAATCGTAAACGATCTGCAGGAGCAACGGTATCCTATACATACGGTGTTACAGTGGAAGCTGGAAATACGGTAAGTGGTTTGACTTTTACTCTGCATTATATCACAACTTGGAATAAGGGTTTACATTAATGGGGAATCAAATAATGCAAGTTGCATAATAAGGTGCTAGTTTTTTATGAAACTAAAATGGGTTGATTACATAAAATAATCTTATTTGAGTTTTGAAACATTGCTGTCTGAAATTGGTAAAGAAAATACTTGTGCATGGATATGAGTACAAAACACATCTCAGGAAATGAAAGTTGCACTTTGTAACAGAATTGTTTGCAGTTGCTATAAATGAATAATACAAGCAGCAAACAGTAATACAGATACTCAATTATATTGCTGAAATAGGAAGAAAGATCCTTGTAAAATGATACATTATGGTAAAGATATTATGAATTAAGATATTGTTTTTGTATTTTTAGACTGTGGTTCTTGGACAAGACAGACTAGTGACTGTGAACGATGTGACAATAAGCCCACCTGCAGAAACAAGAGATTTAATTGTGTCCCTGAGTGGCATATATGTGGTAGGTTATCAAAGGAAAAGTATGATGTGCATGACTTTATTTGCATAGTACTTTAGTTAATACAAATCTATTAGAATCTTCAAGCAGGATACTATTCTGAATTGCAACAAATGTTTTAGTCAGAATTTGATTCTGAACCGTTTTCTTTTAAAACTGATATATGAAATTCCTGATCAATGACAGTTTTTATATTCCAAACAGTAGGCAAAGTGTACTATTTGCAGTTACAGATTTACAAAGAAAAGCAAGACAACAGGGAGTACTGGTCTGTTTACAAGTGAATGATGAGTTCAAATAGTTTGTGTATTTTATATCTTCTGTGGTATATTACATATATCAATCGATACTAATCATTTCACTCCCATCATTTCCATTTACAGCAAGTATTGACTCAATCTGGTTTATATGTCAGATGGGATGGTGATAGTCGTGTTGAGGTCCGTATTATAGCAGACTTCAAGAACATGACATGTGGCTTATGTGGCAACTACAATGGCGATGGTACCAAGCAGGATGAATTCATTACCCCTGATGGCTCATATGTAAGATATACAAAGAAAATGATATGCAGCATATCTGTACTATTAAAGTGTTGAACTCACTGCTTTTATAAGCAAAAGATGCTATTTGTGATTAAATAGGTGTAGAAATAATTAAAAGTTTTAGATAAGACAAATCATGTATATTTGAAAAAGATTCTGATTATTACATCTACATAATGCCAAAGTAACATGAAATAGTTACTGTTTTTACTTTTTCTATGCTGTGTGATAAATCTGTAGTCTTTTTGGAAATTAATTATCACATACTTCTATTCGTCCAATAGCCCATGCCCCAAAAAACCTGTTATCCCGATTTTTGTTATCCCAAGTTTGACCCGATTGATACATTTTGCTTATTACTTTGTGTAGATATCTAATGAAGCAGCATTTGGCAATAGCTGGGTATTTGGTAATGATCCTGATTGTGTACCTCAAGGAGATACAATAAATCCATGTTTGGATGTATCTGATGCTGATGTGGTAGATCAGGGAAGGCAAAGATGTGATATCATACAAGCTGACAATGGTAAGTAAGGCTAGGGAAGAAGCCAAACAATTTATGAAGCCCTATAGACATAAATACATGACCCCATAAAACATACACCTACCACCCTATCTGTAATGAAATTCTAAGCTGTGTCTTGTGCAGGTTTTCAAAAGTGAGGAGGGGACAATGTCTCAATCCTCCCAACTACTCACAAATGTTTGCCTTGCTTTGTTTGCTGAAATTGGTAGACCCTTAATTTTTCCACCGACTATGTGAATTTCCCTCGATTAATTGACGGATGTCACTGATTCTAAGTGGCCAAGGTAATATCAAAGTTTTGACATTTAAAACTCCCATCTTCCCTGACAGCTTTATTCACATGGCTGTATCAATCCTTTGTTTTGTTCTTTCTAGTTTGGGGTATAACTGTTGAAATGTGTGGATAAATGGAAATGTCACTGACCATAATGGTTGCAGCAATTTATCATGAACTTTTGATATTATCACTATCATATGTATGAATTCTTTACTGTTTATAAGGATTTCAGATCAAATTTTGGTCACAAAATTGTTCCATGATGTCTATATGATGCTATAAAAAATTCTGGTTGGAAATGCTTCCCATTTATGTTTTAATACAAATGTTATGAGGTTGAAATTGTGTATTGTTTTATACAAATTGCTATAACATGCTTTTATTTTGTTCTGTTTTGTTCTGTAGGTCCTTTCAGCCTGTGTCATGATAAGGTTGACCCAGAACCATTCTATCGTTCCTGCATCTATGATGTATGTGCATATCCTGACAGGATGGATGATGTTGTTTGTGATCTATTAGCAGCTTACACACAGGCTTGTAAATATCACTATGTTGATGTTGAACCATGGAGGAACAGCACATTCTGTCGTAAGTTTGCCAAATAACTGATAGGGAGTGAGTTTTATTCTAATCAGTGTGACATGTAATTTTAGTAACCATCATTTTAGGTTAGTTCACAGATTTTTATTTGTATGTTTGTGGGCATATTATTATGTTTGAAAAGTGGGATCAATAACAATAGCACTGGCCAGCTCATTTCAGTGTGATTAAATCCATTTCAGTGGGATAATGACGGGCCAATGATTTTCAGAGCAGTTTCAGCCTGTTTTTCAGTGTGATTGGACAATGGTTATTTACATACAGAATAAGAAAAGAACCATTTCAGTGTTATTTTCAGTGGTGCTGTTCATTGTATTAAATTCATTTCAGATATCATTGTGATTTTCAGTGTAAAAATTTCATAGTGAGAGGGTTAAGAAATAAAATTGCTGGTTTCAAATATGGGTACATTGGAATAGGGAATAAATTGTTGCCTGTAGACAATTGTAGTCTTTGGTAGATTCCTTGATGCATGCAGACATTGGTATTCTTTAGGGCTGTGTCTGTAGATGCTAAATATTTACTGACTTCTTGTTATTAGAATAACATAATTAATTTGCTGTGAGGATCATAATCTAATATTAGTACAATTACACATCTACCATCTTGCATTTGTAGCGATTACCTGTCCAAGCAATAGTTCCTACAGCATCTGTGCTTCAGCATGCCCAGCTACTTGTCTTGACTACAAGGATTTGGATAGAACATGCGAGGACCGATGTGTTGAGGGATGTGAGTGCACGGATGGTTATGTCTTAGAGGGAACTGCCTGTGTACCTACTGATACTTGTGGCTGTTTTGTGGAGGGCTTTTATCAAGAGGTGAGTAACTAGAAAAAAATTGTTAATAAAAATCTAGGACGTGGTCAGAAGATTATCATTCATGGTATGGAATGGGAGGAAGTCTTGTAGGTCGGTGATGGACTTTAGATAGCTTAAGTATTTATTAGTTTAGAGTCATATTGCAGTTGCACACTGATCAATGAACTACACTACTAGATTCCTATTGCTGCCGCCTGTGCACAGGTACACTGTCACCAAGGTACTTGGCTGGTACTGTGCAGTACCAGGAGAGTACTAGTGTAGTACCAGTGAAGTACCACTGCTGATGTACCTATGCAGTATCAGTATTGGTACTGTAGGTATTCTGTGTGTACCAGTCAGGTACATTGGGGATGGTGTACCTGTGCAGGCGGCTGCAATAGGAATCTTTTAGCGTACATTTGACATAGCTTGCATACCCCAGATAATAATGACCTATTGAACTTTTCTTAAATTTTGTACAGATTGGCTCCATCAAGCTCAATGAAGATTGTAGTAGATTGTGTGAGTGTTACCCAGGGGGCATAGGTAACTGCACAGATGTGTCCTGTGATGTCAATGCTATGTGTGGAGTTACACAAGGCGAGAGTACCTGTATATGTAATGCTGGTTATGTAGGTGATGGGATTACTTGTCAAGGTGAGTTAATCCAATGACTCCAAAGTCTACTCTGTTAAACCCATTTTACCTTCCTTCCCTGCAATAGCTTCTGTTGATTTGACTTAGTGACTTAGACTCACTAAAAACCATGACAGGTCCAACCAACAGCGTTGTTCTCAGATTTTGGTTTACCCAATTACAGATACTGCAGAAGTTAGCAACCAGCATCTACCATTTTATTTGTGTATTTTTGTGATTATGGAATTTAACCTAGCAACTGCTCATATCTCATATAACGATAGAGGACGTATTTCCCAAATACATGATACATGCATTTGCTGTCATTTGCGGACCTCTAGAAACTGAGGATGTTCCCCCATTGCCGAGTGGTCCACGGTTGGAATGTGAAGTGTGGCACACGCACACCCCCACCCACAACCTCACAGCTTAACTTCAAACCCACATACCCTTAATAACCATGCTAATTGTTAACACTTGCATTAAAGCTCTATCTAATACTTTGTATATTTTTCCTTATAATGTTACACATGATTCCAGATATCAATGAATGTTCCAGTAATCCCTGTGTTAATGGCACATGTGTCAATGGCATCGATATGTTCACTTGTGATTGTTATGGTGGATGGAAAGGGCCTCTATGTGACCGACGTGATGAATGCTTTAGTAATCCGTGTATGAATAATGCTACTTGCTTGGATGGAGTCGATCAGTATAGATGTGTTTGTGTACCAGGATATGAAGGAGTTAATTGTGAAAATGGTAAGATGGTTGAAAATTCTGTTTAACAACAGGATTTTCACATCCAATAACAAAATTTTATTTATATTGTACCATTTCACAAGCCAATAGGCGAGTGAAATGGGACAATACAACTTTCGGCAAATGATTTTATTTGTGCAAATTTAAAGTTGTCAATATTTGTTTTATGTCACTAAGGCCTAAAAAAGAAAATTGTTTGATTGGCGTAACCCGACCGACCCTAAAAGTAGACCCGACCCTGACTTTTTTTCTTCTTTTTTTGCAAAAAAATAAAAATAAAAAAAATAAATAAATAAATAAAAAAAAGATGAACAAAAGTTCCAAAGCCTTTATCAAACGAAATTTACAGCTTAAAAAGTAAAAAAAAATAATCCTGACTGACCTACCCCAATTTATTTTTTATGTTATGCCAATCAAACAATTTTCTTTTTTAGGCCTAATACATACTTTTTATTACATTTCAAGAATGTTTAATGTTCATTTGGTAACATAACACCACGTTTTACCATGATTTAATTTGTATTTCAAATAATTTACCCAAAACTCAGTCAGCTTGGCATGCCCAAGTTCTGAGATGAAGCAATATTTAAACTTTCCTGCATGAATACATCATACATATCATGCAGCATAAACATTTATGGTAATAGATAGCAAATACTTGTTGGTATTTCTTTTAACTGTATTGGGTAGTAAAAATATTGAATAGAAATCAACCATTGAGATCTTCATATTCATGTAAACTGGACAGTAGTTAATTTAAGATCATGATCCCTTCAGATGTGATTTGCATGATAGAATCAATGCTTATATCTAATATAATATTTATTTTGAAGCAGAAGAAATGTGATACATATATATATATATATTTTGTTTTTCAGAAATCAATACCATCTCACATGTAATGTCATACAATTGTTTGTTTATTACAGAGACAAATGAGTGTTCATCAAACCCCTGCCTGCAAGCAAGCACATGTATCGATCTACTTGACGACTATGAATGTATCTGTGAAAATGGCTATGATGGACAAAACTGTGAAAAAGGTTAGAATTACTGAAATTAAATGTATGTGAAATTGAACATGCAATACCTATTTTTGATGGACGAACAGACATTTCGACTGAAACTTTCAATCTTCGGCTGGGTTGTGATGCAAATGACCTTGAGTACCAGTAATTTCTGGACTATAGATAACAATAGAAGAAAATCCTTTATGACTCTGTCCCAGCCCTAAGTAAGTTTTGCCTGGACTCCAAGGTCATTTTGCATCACAACCCAACTGGAGACTGAAAGTTTCAGTCCCAATGTCGGTTTCATCCAAATTCAAATATTTAAATCATAAGTTAAATTTAACATTTAAATTTAACATACCCGGATGAATGAGAGTACACAGTTTGAAATGTATTGTGTAGTTTTGTGACATTAAAACATGAAGTTCTTTACCTCTGACTTTCTTTCTAAAAAATTGATGTAATAATCATTCGATATTTTTCTAGATATCAATGAATGTGCCAGCTCACCATGTCAGAATGGAGGGATATGTTACAACTTTGTCAACAGATTCCTATGTGAATGCGCTACAGGATGGAGAGGAGATTTCTGTGAATTTGGTAAGTTGCAAACAGAGAATAGACCCTAGGGTCTGTACGCACAAAACAAGTTAGACCAGATCTAACTTTAGACCTGGTCTAACTATGGAGATTATGTATTTAAGCTTAAAGGTATCAAATTTCATAAGATTTTGGGTTTTGCCAATATATGTTGGCAGGCCAATTTTGGTCCCTTTTCTCTTTTAAAATAGTAGTTGTCTTGCCCTGGAGATAGTAAACAACTGTGGAAACGATAGATGTGCTGCTAGCAGTTAAGCTATAGGGGCCAGTTGGTGAAAGAGTGAGAATTATATAGTATTAGGGGAGGGAGTCATAAACAATGAAAAAAGCCAAATTTGACACATTTTTATGAGATGAAATTTTGGCCCAACTTGATGATATTTAGATAATTTAATAAAAGGTGAAATACTAAGGATGACATCAAAACAAGAGAATACAGGGTTGATGTTTAATGGTGTTAAAAAGGGGTTACACATGGCCATCATCCATTTTCAGTTGGTGAAAATTACTCAGCAACTAATTTTTCAGTGGACAAAAATTATCATCCCTTTCATTCCAGTGTTTGAATAAGTTTGAATGACCAACTGGTGACTTATGCTTGATTTCCCCAGATGATATGCCATGTCGTACAGAGCCATGTCAAAATGGAGGTACATGCGAGACGATTACATCCACAATATATGTATGTGAATGTGTTCCTGGATTCCTTGGAGATAACTGTGAAATAAGTAAGTCAATTCTTATGTTACATAAGTTGTGTAGGGGTGAGTGTGTAGATTACCTAAAACCCACAAAAGCCAAATATCTAAAGTGTGTTTACAAATATTTGAAGAAAAAAAATTGCCTTGTTTTTTGTGATTTTCTCCAAAATGTGTGTGTGTATACCAAATCTGTGTATTCATTAGATTTCCTGACTAAAACATAAATATAATAGTTGATAATATATTTTGTTGTAAAAATGAGGTGAAAGTACTGGATGTCTAAAATATCTTTTTGTAACTGCTGTGTTGCTTACTTATTTCAGATTTTAATGAGTGTTTCAGTAGTCCATGTGCTAATGATGGAAATTGTATTGATGGTATTAATGGCTACACATGTGATTGTGCTATTGGATGGATAGGTCCAAGGTGCCAACAAGGTAATTTTAATGAGTGTGGACTCATAACTTAAGTCAAAATTATTATAGATAAATATTTAGTGGAATTAGATTGATGAGGAGTAACTTTTAGTTTGAATAATCTTTTTTGTTGAAAGTTTGAAAGTTTAAAACTGAAAGTTGAAAGTTGGACTATTTCTGTTATTGGTAAATCAATTTTAACAAATATGTAAAAAGTCAACAAGTCCTTATATGATCAATTGCAGATGATTTACCAATAACAGAGTAGTCCAACTTTCAACTTTCATTTTTTATGGAAGATCTTTATGTTTTGTTTTGTGACATACATAATTTCATGATACTTACCATCAATTTTAACAAATATGTAACATGATCAAGGGGAATGAGTTTTACATCTTTTTCTATAGAGCACATTTAGAGCTTTCAGAAACTGAAAACCCTATGTTGATACGACTTTTCTTTACGAGGTTACATCAATTAATCAACCGTTGAAAACAATATAAAACAAAATAATTTTGACACTCTTTTGCCAATATCTCAAAATCAATATTAGCGACATAATTATGTAAAAATTCAACAAGTCAAACATTGTAAAAGTAGTCAAGTGAGCTCAATCGTTACGGTGTTTGACTATGGTGCGAGAGGTTGCAGGTTCGAACCCTGGCAGTGCCTAGTATGCTCTCATGGAAAATTGAGTTAGCTTGAAATTCCCCTGAACAAGGAATTTGCTGCTAATTGTCTCGTACGAAACTCGGGGAGCTGATCCTGGTTGCGAAAGTTATTTGTGGAATGTCTAGGGTGTGCGCTCTGGAAGCAGCAAAGTCCCTGATTTGTTGTTAAATAGTTTATGGAATAATGTGGGGCCGTAGTGGTCAGCGACAATCTGTAAAGTGTGCTGAGGCTTGTGGATCAACGTCTATGCGTTGTGCCTGTGCGTAGGGCACTATAAATCACAGTGCACTGCACAATCTCACACATGCTACAATATAAACTTATGTGATCAATTGCAGATGATTTACCAATAACAGAAATAGTACAAGTATGGAGTGATTCCTTCACCATTACATGGACAGTTGAGATCAACACAGACTGGTTTATGTTACTCCATCGACAAACTGGTGCAGAAATGTGGACCAACAGTACCCAAATAAGTGGCAACCAAAAGTTGTATGTGTTCTTGGGACTGCTTAATGAGACAGAGTATGAGTATCGTGTTGTAATGCTGAGATCTGAAGATGGAAGTGTGGCAGAAAGTGTTGTGGGGTCTGTCACCACATGTGCTGTTGGGTTTGGTAGCCCAGACTGCTCAGTGGGTAAGTGTTAAGTTATTATTTTGCAACTTGATATTGTAAACTGACAAGTAGTATTCAGATTTAAAAACATTTTATTAATGATAAATTTGTTTTTTGTTGCATTTTGCTAGATTTCATGAGAATTGACAAGTGTGAATTGAGCAGAAACTGGTAAATTTCATGAAAATTATGTGTCCATAAAATTTTGAATTTGATTTTGTAATGCACCTCAACAGTGCCCCATAATGATGTAAGGCACCATATATTTACATGGTTAAGTTAACATATAACACCAGGAATCCATTTTACTAAATTTTATCCCTTCGTAACTCAAGTAACCCTTCGTAAAGTTATGAATATCCAAAACTAGACGTAACTTTACGAAGGGTCCCTGTAGTAAATCCCTATTACTTACGAAGGGTACCATTCGTAAGTATGTTTAGTGAAATGGAACTTACGACTTGTCATAAGTTACGAATGATTTTAAGACTTACAAAGCTTCGTAAAGTTTAGGGAAATGGACCCCAGGTAGTTAGTGTCACCCTTTTTTGTGCTGTATATATTTTGTGCATTTAAGGGATCTAAAATGAGCGTTTATTGCGTTTCGACAGTATTTTTTGTAGGACATGAGAGCACCTCAGACCTATCGAATTGCATTCTGAATCTGAAGCATGTCTTTCTGATATCAAATAATTTTCATTTTTGAAAATCACAATATAATACAAATTTTATGACAAATTATAAAAATTTGATATTTTTCAAATTTTTGATATATAACAGTCCTCGAAGTAAATTATATAAATCTAATGATATATTCTTAAAGTGTATGTAGCAGGGAGGAAAAGCCGACGGTCAATTGAAAATTTTGACCTTTCATATTGAAGATATGGATTTTTTTCCCAAAAGGACTATTTTTTTTGGTGTTTTGGGAAAAAAAAATCCATATCTTCAATACTGAAAGGTCAAAATTTTCAATTGATCGTCGGCTTTTCATCCCACCTACATACACTTTAAGTATAAATCATCAGATTTATAAAGTTTACTTCAAGTACTGTTAAATATCAAAAATATCAATTTTAATGATTTGCCATAAAATGTGTATTAAATTGCGAATTTCAAAAAATCAAAATTATTTGATATCAGAATGACATTCTTCGTATTCAGAATGCAATTGATATGTCTGATGTGGTCTGATGTCCCAAAATAAATACTGTCCAAACGTTCATACCCCAGCCCTTAAATCATCACATTTTAATGTTTTTCTTGTACTTTTCTCCTCTTAGATTCTAGGCAACAAGTCCCATACAACATTGAAATCTACACATCACGTCCATCATACTTAACAGTCATGTGGGAGCATGACTTAATCAGTCAAATACAAGCATCAACTGGTATATCATTCCAATTGCAATATAAAATAGTTGGAGATGAAGATTGGATTGATGAGACAATCATTACAGACTTATCCCAGACTAGGGTTGATATTGCTCCATTGCGTCAACATACATACTATGATGTTAGGCTTGGTGTGGTTGGAACCAATCAAAGCAGTTTGGTTTCACAATTTCATACATGTGAAAAAGGCAGAGGAGGACCTAACTGTGAATTCAGTAAGTTGTTGAAATGTTTTATTCTATAAACATTTCTGTAATATAAGATAGTGGGAACTGGAATGAATAGCCTTGTGCAATTTTAAAATATAGAAACTGGTCAGGAAATATTTTGAAATAACAAAAATGAAGTTAAATGGGAATTTCATGATTCTAGCACCTTTTTAAGGGTATAGTTCAATAGATATTCACAAAAAAAGCTTATTTCCAAAATTTCAGTTGAATCAGACTTTAATGTGTGAGGTATGCATAATTACATGTGTTATAGCATCCCATAGACTACTGTGTTAAATTTGGGCTGTTGGCAGCCGGAAAATACAAATTGGAGGATATTTTTGACAAATTGGAGGATACTTTTGACAAATTAGAGGATATTTTTGACAAATTGGAAGACATTTTTGTCACACTACCGAATCTGCAAGAAAGCTTATGTACTCAAATATTATGTAGATCTTGCTTTTTGATGGTATACAAATCTCAACTTTTTTTAGAGCAAGTTGGGAGGATGAAGCTGTGAATAAAGAAGTGTCCCTTTTACTGGACTATTGATAAACTTAATTTAAGTTGCATATTTTTAAAGCAAATTTGGAACTAAATTCTAACAGAACCCTGAAATGTCATCTTATTTTTCAGAGTTTGGAACCTGTCAAATCTGGGGAGATCCGCACTACATCACATTTGATGGTCTTGCATATGACTACCAAGGTGACTGTGACTATACACTTGTCAAAAATAACTGCAGCAACACTACAAATGATATGCCAGCCTTCCATCTGGTAGCTGATAATGTCAAGAGGAGGCCATCAGATAAAGTGGCATACCTTCAAGAGCTGAGACTGGAGTATAGAGGGGTTACATATTCATTATTGCAAGAGGGTGAAGTAAGGATTGATGGCTTGTTGGCGGTACCACCTATCTTTGATCCAAGAGGGGTCACTATACGCAGAGTTGAATCAAAAGTGGTAAGAGTAGTATTACAAAAATAGTACAAAGTAGGGATAAATAAATTTCAGTGTTTATATAGCGCCTTTTCACAGATCTCGTAGGGTTCAAAGCACTGTAATTTCACTGCCATGGTGAATCATCACAATCAGATCGCATCACCTAGGCTAGTTGCTGCCGAATCTGGTGCAAATTTATCCGCACTTAGAGTGTAACATCCACCAATTATCTGTGCAGCTCCCCAAATTCCATTGGGTGAAGGAAACTAATCACCGATTTTTGAGAAGCAGGAAGAAACTGGAGATCCCGGAGAAAACCTGTGAGAGAGAGCATGGAATCAGGATAAACCAAGTGCACATGAGTCCTTGGGCTGTACCGGGGCTTGAACCCAGGACCTCAGTGGCGCCAACTCACTCTCCCAAGGGAAAAGGAGTAATGCTTCCTGAATTATGTAATTGGAGGTTACCGTAATATAATCAAATTATGTCAAACATAGAAAAAGAGGATACAAGGATGATAAGGTTACTGTACATTGTACAAAGCAGCAGAAGGAACTGAGAAGTTTAATGTCCCTTAGTGTACAAATGAGTCTTAACACTTATTTGGAGCTCCATTTGGAAAACATTAAGAGGATGACTGTTTAATAAGGGTAGCATCAAATAGTTTAGTCATGGTTTAGGATTTTTTGAAAACCTTATGTTTTTGTCACACTGACAGTTTCATACATATTTGAGTGCAAGTCATACAAAACTTATTTCTAGAATGGTTATGTAAATTTTCAATTCTACTCAAAGATATTTTATTACTTTTAATCTTTGCATCTGTTTCTAAGTATGTAGGAGCTTCAATAATTTTAATAGGCCTACAAATTCAAGTTGGATCCAAACAGTGTATCATGTAAATCACTTCTAGTAGGCTGAGTTGTCGAACAATTTAAAGGTAGGTGACCTGATTCTAATAGCCAAGTAGCATGTAAATATATATTTATAAAATTGAAAATTCAATGTATCATTCTAATAATATTTCATGTATTTCCGACAGATGCTGGTGACTGATTTTGACATGTCTGTTTTCTGGAATGGTGATCATACAGCCTATATCACGATACCAGATGCACTATGGGCAGCTACATGCGGTCTCTGTGGCTCATTTGATGACTACGAAAACAATGACTTCTTGGCACCAGATGGACATTTTGTGAGTATCAATTTTTTTTTGTAGATCATCTTTTACCAATAATTATCCCCTGAAATGATTTAATTTTTCTTTGCTACTCAATATCTGTAAAATATAAAAAGAGAAATCAAATCAGTGACTGTAGAAATAAATATAATTACAAGCAGGGTTGTAGCTAGGATAGTTTTAGTGGTGGACGGCATTTAATGAAAATCTTGCATATTTGGCAATTATTTGTGAAAATGGACCAAATTCATGACTAATCCAATAAAATTGTACAATTTTGGCCTCTGTGTGGTGGGCTCCAGTGCTAAAATTGCAGCTGAGTGGTGGGCTCCAAAACTGAGTAGTGGGCTCTGTCGCCCACTACCACCCACTGTAGCTACATCCCTGATTATAAGTCTTAAAATATGCCACATTCTAATGGTAACAAATGAGAAATTTGTATATGCTACAGGATGTCCCTGAAAGAACTGTATCACTAGGAACTGAAATTTTTTTGGTAATTTAAGGCCCAAACTAAACATAACTAAATAATGGGTGTGGTTGAGGAATATATCAGCTATCACACATACTTTTAAAATTTTGACAATTGACCGCTCCATTTTTGAAATAGATGAGTTTTATGAAACTACCTATCCGTTCCACAGAGTCAAATATCTATCAATGACAAGACACTTCATGCGCTGATGATGCGCAGTGATTTGTACAGATCATCTATTGATATTTTAATCCATGGAAAGGTTTGAAAAATAGGGAGTTTAGGAAAAAGTCTTCTATTTCAAAAACAGAGTGGTCAATTTATTCCTCCACTGCACTTGTAACAAAGAATGTTTAAAATTTGCTTTATTTTGCAGGTATCTGGAGCATTGGATTTTGGTAACAGTTGGGTTGCCAGTCGTGATATGTGTGATGAGTTACCTACAGAGGTTGTTGACCCATGTAGTGAGAATCCTGATGTCTTAGAGGAGGCACGGCAACTGTGCAGACAACTCATTGATGACAGTGGTAAGTAATATGAATTGGAATCATGTTTTATACCTTCATACTTACCTTATCTGTAAATCCTGTAACCCTTAATTTGGTATCAGCTTTGCATATTTTAAAAACTCTGTTCAGCTTCTGTTCATCTTCTTTACAGATAAAGGGTTCCTCCCAGATAATGTGAGTAACCAAATGGTTTTAGTTACTAAAGTTTATCTGTCTAATGTACAATGTATGGCGGAAAAAATAAGACTCATAACACTGTGCATTGATATAGAATGGTGAGCACGCAATTGGGCGGAGTGCTTACACTAGTTGAGCATTGCGCAATGCGTGACTGACGCACGCATATGTGAATTTACGCAACCGTGAGTTGAGACTTTGTTGACATGCGCAGTAACAAAAGCGAATAATTTTTGCCTTATATAAGCTGAACAAAGTTTGTATTAATGGTTGAGAGTTTTGCCATTAGAAATAACTAAACCATCAAGATTTCACCAGGATTAACTTATTCAAGAGTTATACATAAAATTATGTCTATGATGGGTATTCCATCTCCTACTGATGGTTTAATAGGAGTCATTGAAGGTAGAAAATGCCTTGTTTACTGAAGAAATCATGGCTCTGAAAAGAGTCATGAAAAGTGGAATGTCCCTTGTGTATGTTGGTATTGAAAACTTACTAGAAACCTGCTTTGATATATACTGCCAACAACATGCATATTCTACTTTTCATCTCGACAAGTCGGTGATAGAAACACATCAAAGCAACTGTTTTGCATGTGCATCATCTTTAAACATGCACACACTTGCGCTTTGAAGCTGCCCACCAAATGTAAAGTGCATGGACGTCACTGACTCACCGAGATGAAAATTAGTTGTGGGCCTCCCAAAATTTATTTTTCTTATTCATACCTTGTAGGAAATAATACAGTAAAAATAGGTCCTTTGGAATGATTCATATAAATCCAGGGATTACTTAATATTCATACAAGCCATCAATACCAGTGACTTCATTATGTACATTATATTTTATATCCAGGACCCGTTTCATCATGCCACAATCTTACTGATCCAACCCCATATTATGAGGCATGTGTGTACGACTTGTGTGCTACCTTGCCTGATGATAAGATCCTCTGTGATAGCGTGGAAGAATATGTACAAACCTGCAGAGATGGAGGGGCTTTGATTGGAAACTGGAGATCACAAATTAGCCAGTGTGGTATGTAACTGTTATTGTTGTGATAAATGTAAACAAAATGAATTCTTCTTCGTCCTCAATATTAAAGTATATGATCATTGTATGATTACAAAGCACGCTAAAAGTACTGAAAATCTTGTGAAAATATGTCACTCCATGACAAAATGAACCTATAATGGATGCACAAAATTTTGTCCAGAATAGTGGACCAAATTGACATATACACAGCCTTTCATATCACACAATTGGAGGAACAATTTTTACAATTACAAATCAGTAAATGATCAAGTTTATACTCTGATCAGCTTGTAATCGACAGGACTCATCACATCATGGATTGATATAGAATGGCGTACACACAATTGGGGATTCAAATGGTATGTAAATAACAACACTATGTGCTCTCTCTTTTAGCTATTTCATGTCCAGATGGTAAAACCTATGAACCCTGTGGTAACCCAAAGGATGAGACCTGTCTGGGTACAGCAGAGAATTCCTTAACACTGCCATTTACCTGTATAGAGATGTGTGTATGTCCTGATGGTATGGTCTTGGAGGGTGATGTTTGCGTAGACCCATCACAGTGTGGCTGTTCTCTTGACAATGGACTCTACCTTCCAGTAAGTGGTCTTGGTGTAATGTGAATGCTGACTTTGTCCACATCTTGATGGACTCGTAGTTTCTTCTCTACAATCGTAGAAAAATTAGTTACTGTACTTCCTTAAACAACTCAACTGAGTGCCATATCAAAAGTATGAAGATGAGCGACACAAGTTTGTCATGTTTGTAAAGTACAGACTCTGCTTTCTACAATTTTTGTCAGAGAACAGCAGTTGCTTACATTTTGAGAGCGTGCAGAGCGTAAACACGATTGGCTGAATCGATCGTCTGACAATCATAGCAACAGACCGATCATCTGATAGGCCAATTATATGCGTCCAAACGTTGGTTGATGCAGATAGGCGCCCTTGAAGGACACGCAAAGCTCCATGTATGCCATGTATGTTGCTCATTAATAGGGCGCTCGCATCAATCTGAGCAAAGGCTGCCGTTCTTCTCTGAAACCTAGTGTATGATCACACCCATTGCCAACCATCTTTCAATTTTGGAGGGTCTTCTGGATCTGCTGACAGTATTGCTTTATCCAACATTGAATTAGGAGAGCTGGGGCATAATTCATAAAAGGACAGACATTGTATGTCAACATTATTTCCAGGATTGTAGCTTTCAAGTACAAGTTCAGTAAAATACTGCATACAATTGGTCTTACCAGTTTTATGAGGTTACTGGTTTTTTTTATACGAGGGTTGGTCAATAAGTCCTCGCAACTACTATATATCTCCGCTCAAGCATGACTTTGATGACTGTTACTTATCATAATTACAAGTTTGTACCGTTGTCTTTCAAAACAAATGTGTAATAGCGAGGTTGCATACTTGATGACGTAATCACATTAGCATAAACACAGTAGCCTATGGGCACTGCATGATTTATGGTGAAAAATAGTGGGGAAAATACCGAGCCAAATTGAGGTATAGTTACATAATTCCAAATATCTCAAGAATAAAAGTATAGATTTTGGCGCTGTTTTGCAATGTTTTAGACCAATAACATTGGGTTGATGCTATACTCTTTTTAGACCTATACCATTTTTATTAAAGATCAGGGATCATGTTGAATATCTCCATTTTTGAGTAGGCGTTGTCAGCCATTGGTCCTTTACGTAATAAGAGATAGCAAGATTTATCAACGACAAAATTTAACAAATGGTACCTGATTCGATTGGGTAACTACTGATTATTAAAAAGGGAGCTTCCGGTGTCGAAATCACAAACATTTCTCTATTAATGAAGCCAAAATGTCATGTTTTTGTAATCAAAGTAGCACACCATAGAGAGGCTCTAGATTGAATACGAATTGTGAATTTCAAAAGGTTCGTTTAATTTTAGCATGAGACTCAGTATAGCAAATCACTCACACTGTTACTGTCCCGCAATATTGTATTTAGTCATATTTTTAGCGCTTTTTGATGAAATTTTCCTTTTTCATACATTTTTGGCACTTTTAATCATATATACCAGCAACGCATGCGCATATTTACATTTTATTGTAACAATTTCTATTGTCCTGAATATGACCTCTCACACCATACCAATAATCATATTTGTTTTTGTTTCATTTTGGAGATAATTTTGATTAATGTGTCTACCTTGAGTGCTCGTCTCTCATGATTTTCACAGCATTTTTGGTTGTTGTTAAAGCCTATTTTTGATGCCTTTCAAAGACGGTCCTTTTCTTCATCTGTTAATTGATACATTTCTTCTCTCGCAATTATCAAGTGAATATACTTAGATTACCTCATACCAAAAACAAAGCTTGTAAACTGCTTTGGTCCTTACTTCTGCTACTTTTAATTACACGTTCCTTAACTACAAATCAAATTTCCCGCCAATGTTGACAATTGTCAGTGCATATATAGCAGTGACTTTATGCAAATGAGGTTACGTAATTTAAGGTACTCTAATAGAAACTTTTTATGTGTTTTGAAAGACAAAGATACAAACTTGTATTTATGATAAGTAACTGACATCAAAGTCATGCTTGAGCAGAGATATATAGTAGTTGCGAGGACTTATTGACCAACCCTCGTATTATGGTCATGTAACCCTTTTTTTTCATATTTTTTCACAGATCAAGCATAGTTTGTTACCAAAATGTGTCTACTTTTGGTCATCTTTTTTCAACAGGACTCTGATCGCTTAAATAATGTATTATCAATTTTACGAGGTTTTATGTTTTTTTGTATTATGGTCATGTAAGCCTATTTATTTCATATTTTTTCATAGATCAAGCATAGTTTGTTACCAAAATATGTCTACTCTTGGTAATAAATATGGGCAATGTTTAGACAAGTTGGGTCTTTTGAAATAACATAAAACCTTTACTCTTTTCAGTCTGGATCCAGTTGGGTTCAAGATGACTGTTCCACCATCTGCCATTGTAATGAAGGAGTTGCAAACTGTACAGTCCAACAATGTCATCAATTTGCTGAATGTACCATCAGGAATGGAGTAAAAAATTGCTACTGTTTGGATGGCTTCAAGGGCAATGGACAAAACTGTTACAGAGGTAAGATCATATTTATATGGAATAATCGTGTTTTTTTTTTCAAAATGTCTATTTTTCAATCCATTGAATTTGTCAGCCTGGGCTTCAAAGGCCTTGGAAATGATTAAAAGTACCCTGTTGTTAGCTGTAAAAATCTATAAGAAAATCAATTTGGTGATCATTCTTTTCAGTGCATCCTATGGTGATTGTTTCTCTCCCAATAGTATTTGGGCTATAGTTTTCTGCAAGGTTCTTCAGCAGTCTACTGATGTGGGGCTGTTTTACAGCATACAGAAGTGGGGTTCTGATTGGCCAATAATTGAATCACATCATCATCACATTGGCCTCTCATTTGCTGAACAAGCTGCATAGCAACGTGTGACCTTTGTTCCTTAAGAAATAGAAAGAGAAATCAGAAAAAGTAGTCACACACTGCTGAGGGACTTTGCTGAATACTATAGACAATTGTAATGATGCCATGGGTAGATTGCTACTCTTTACAACCCAGCATAAACTGGTACCCATTTATACATTTGTGTTGAGTAGAGCAAATAGAGGTAAAGTAGTCTGTTCAAGAACGTAACATTCATGGCCATACCAGGGCATGGAGTTTGGTATACATGCAAGATTCATTTGAAAGAAAATAGTTATTAGTCTAAACTTTTGCCAAAAAAGTTACCCTTTTCAGTCTTGGTTGGCAGCAACGTAGCTTGCGACACCATCACAGCGTCTTCATTCAACGTAGTGTTTACGTCGCTGCTAACCAAGACTCTGAAAAGGGTAGCTTTTTAAGCAAATGTCAAGAATGACAGAGTCCAATATCAGTATCCATGCTGCTACTAGTCTATTGTCTTATAATCTAAACATTGAGATTTATTGCCTTTGATTTCTAGCACCCGGTATCTGCACAGTCTGGGGTGACCCACACTACATCACATTTGACAACCACAAGTATGACTTCCAAGGAGACTGTGACTACACACTACTCAAGGACTGCAGCAACACTACCAATGCACCAAACTTTCATCTGATGGCAGACAATGTTAAACTAAAACCATCAGCCAAAGTGGCATTAACAGAGGAAATTCGTCTGCAATATGAAGGAGCAGAATTTGCATTACGTCAAGGTGGAGAGATCCGTGTGAATGGAATTGTTGCTAATCCTCCTGTGAATCATCCGAGTGGGGTCAGAATTTGGAAGGCTGGCACCTCTTATGTGGTAAATATACTTTGTTTTACCTTAAGTAGCTTGTCACAGTATTGAATCTTACACACCAAACTAATGAAGCAGAGTACATGCATATGCGCACTAAGTGAGTTTGTCAGCTCAATCAAAAAGGCTATCTGTGGTGCAAGAGGTTGTGGGTTCGAACCCTGATGGTGGTTTAGTAAGATCTAATGGAAAAATTGAGTTAGCTTGAAATTATTCTGGACAAGGAACTTACTGCTAATTGTCTCATTGTAACCATACAAAACTCTGGAAGCCCTGTTGCTATCAAAAAGTTATCATGATCGACTTGCAGTTATCCTGACTGCACTGGTCATCATCAAGAATGTTTGATACAAACGCTAGTTGGGTTCGGTTGTTATTATTAATAATTATCAGTCAACATTTAAATCAACATTTCCAAAATCAATTGTAGAATTGCAAATAGACTATTACTTACCCAATCTTAGGTCTATGGCAAACTTAAAAATGGGTATAACTTTCACGAGCATTGATAACTGCCTGACAGCGATCATGCATCGAGTCAACCAAGTTCCTGCAAACGTCCACATTAATGTTATCCCATATTTCCTTCACTCTTGCGAAAAGGCCATCTAGTCCTCCACGGGGAATGGCATCTCTTGTTATCGCCCTCTCTATATGGTCTCACAAATGTTCAATGGGATTGAGATCCGGTGACTGTGCGGGCCGCAGCATGACATTGACATTCCAATTAATTCCGAGTGCTGCAAGATCATCTGGGGTTGGGTTATTCAGATAATCAGTAACTCTCCTTGCGGTTTGACATGGTGCGCTATCTTGTTGAAATGTGAAATCAGGTCCAATTAAACGATGAGCTGATGGTAGCATATAATCTTGCAAAATGTCAAGATAAACATGTTGATCAATATTCCCTTTAATGCGGACACACCCTCCAAGGCCATCTGTACTCATGCACCCTCATGATTCCACCATGCGTAACAGTGGTTTGGATGCACTCGTCATTATACTCCTCACCGATGGCTCTTCTAACATGTTGGCGTCTCTTGTCATTTTGAAATAGCACAAACCTGCTTTCGTCAGACCAAAGGACTTCACTCCATTGTTCATGTGTCCAATTTAAATGTTCCTGGGCAAATTCCAGTCGCCGTCTCTTATGATCATCCGTTAATTGTGGTTTCCGTCTCGCAATGCACCCATTGAGTCCAGCTTTGTCCAAATAGTATTTCACAAGTGATACTGACAGTTGTTGCATTCCTGTCTTAATGGCGCAGTCAAAAAACGATTTTGGCGCTAAGAATCAGCTGCCGATCCTCTCTTGGTGTTGTTTTTTTCGGCCTTCCAGATTTTGGGCGATTGTCCATTGAGCCATGAATCTCCTTTTTTCTCAAATTATATCGAACAGATCCCTCGTCAATATTCAATAATCTTGGAATTTCACGGTTAGATTTTCCTTCACTTTGATATGCTTCTATCATTCCCTTCTGGTGATTGGTAATTTTTGGCATTTTGAGCCTGATCTGATGTTAAAACTGAACAATTTTGGAAGTCGAAATTAAACTATAATGCGCTGCTAGATAGGAAATCTCTGTAGTGAGGCTGCACCACGAAAAGCATTGATCTCGCTAATGAACCACAAAATAGCTGTAGTTGTTTGAATGCAGTTTTCTAACTGTACGCAAGGGATTTTTTTGTAAACTTATCACTTATAAGTTATTATTTCTTTTGTAAAAAGTAGGCACAATCTGTCCTGTGTTGTGAAATTTAACCTTTACTTTAAATTGTAGCCTCAAATAGATAGTTGAATACATGTTATTCACAATAATTATATACTGTTTCATCTTTAAGAATGTTTGAATACTTGAAGCATACAAAATAACAGTTGCAATGTTAAACCCTTTTGGGACTATAAGATACTTTGTGTATATTATAGCTTACAAATGCTATTCATTGGAAAATTTTACTTTCAAAATGATGACAATTATATCTTTAGCAGAAATAAAGAGGAACATATTACTATCAAAAATACCAGCAATGTAATTTTTTGCTATGACTGTATTGATTTTCAGCGCCTTTCCACACCATTTGATTTATTGGTGACATGGGATGGCGGTCGTAGAGCTGACATACGGGTACCTGTGGAGTACTGGAATAGGACATGCGGTCTTTGTGGAACATTTGATGGAGATCCAGGCAATGACTTAATGACTGTAGATGGAACTCTGGTAAGTAGATAGTCTGTCCATTGTTCCATGATAATCTACATTATTAATATTTTTCAGTTAAAAAAAGTGGGAAAATGTGCATTTAAATTTGTGGAAATTTCATGCTGCAAAAGTATATTGTTCTTTTGTTAAGTACACCTGTATAGCGATGGAAAATAATTGAATATCCAGAGGATCAGCAATGTATTTCTAACCATTTAGCTCTTGTCTGCTCTTTATTTGTATGATAAATATTTTGAAATTATTGCTTACTTTACCATCTGTCCTATTAAGCCCCTGAAAGCAGAGCCCATTACAGGCCACAGTATTAATATAGCAGCTATGAGCAGAGCTTGTAATATTATGCATAAGATATTCTTCTTCCATGGGCTTTGATAATAGAAAATAACATTAAGCTGAAATTATACTCCATCGCTGAGCGACATCACACTTTTCTCAACTCGACAAAAATTGCTCTACCTCTTAGGCTAAAAACGTTGCTCAGCGATAGTATAAAATTCAGCTTTATTGTTTAAATTTGGGTTGACCTGGGAGAGTTTATTGCCATAGACAGTATGTCACCACCTTCTAAATATTAGCATATTTGCAATGAATTGATGAACCTAGTGGTCGTTTGTCATTTTCCATTTAGGCTAATACACCAGCAGATTTTGGAAACAGCTGGGCTGTTAGTGATTTATGCAATGGCCAGCCTGACCCAGAAGATCCATGTGTAGAAGGCTCAGTAGAATATCTGATGGCTCAAGATCTCTGCTACACACTTGTTGTGCAAACTGGGCCCTTTGCCTCATGCTATGACGTTGTAGATCCTACCCCATATCATGAGGCTTGTGTGTATGACTTATGTGCCACATTACCTGATGATGATGTGTTGTGTGATAGTTTAGCAGAGTATGCTCAGGCTTGTAGGGAAGCAGGAGGTAGTCCTGAAGACTGGAGGGCTGAGACTACACAATGTGGTAAGATCTGTGTTTACTTATATGATATTTATTAGACTATTTTTGAACCCTGTATCACCCTATGCCATAGGTTTTGGGGCCATTTTAGGGTAAGTTTGATGGTCATAAACTCAAAATAACATGTGGTATATATACGCCATTTGTGGAACTGATAGACAAGAACTTACAGAACTTAACATATTGTACAGATAAATATAAACATTGTCACATATTTCATTTCTTACAGATTTAAAGTGCCCGGATGGCACAATATATGACCCTTGTTCAACTCCATGCCAAGAGTCCTGTGGTAATTCATCTCTAAATAATTGTGTTGGATCAACCTGCATAGAAACTTGCCGATGTCCTGATGGCCAACTATTAGATGGAGATCATTGTGTGGATCCCTCCAATTGTGGGTGCACCCTAGATGATGGAATGTATCTTCCAGTAAGTGTCTTGCTTTTTTTCTGTCATTACTTTATAACAAATTATGTGTAAAGGATCATTTATGAAGTGTGTCATTTATCTTGAAAGCTCACTTGAATACTGTTATCTGCTACATGTATCTCAGAAGCCATAAAGGTGAAGTATTCTGTACTTCTTCTTCTTCATCATCATCATCATCATCATCATCATCATCAGCATCAGCATCAGCATCAGCATCATAATCATCATCATTATTTTTTTGTGAGCAGCAGCAGCAACAACATCTGCTTCTTTAATTTCCCCTTTTTTCTCTCTCTTCCTCTTTCTTCTGATTTTCTTCTTCTACTTCATACTGTCACCACCACCATTACTCACTACCAAAGTAAAAAACTAGGGGGATCATACCAGTTACAATATCATGTGTTGTTTTTTGTTCAATTCATAGGCTGGGTCATCAAGGGTAAATGAAGACTGTTCTACCATTTGTCATTGTGAAAATGGCCAGGTTAACTGTACTGACTATGGGTGTCATGAAAATGCTAGATGTAGATTACGAAATGGAGTCAGGGGCTGCTACTGTGAGGCTGGTTTCAAGGGAGATGGACAAGATTGTTATAGAGGTATGTGGACTGTTGATATAATATTTACAAAGCATTCATCAAAATGATACATGGAAATGGGAATGCATGCCCTTTTCATAATGCTTACCCCAAAATACAAAACAATAATTTTTAACTTGTCAGGTGTGAGTAATGTTATCATAAAACACACAATTTTAATGGTTGTATTAGTAGAGAAAGTGAATTCCTAATTTGTTGATTGAATCAATGTCTAACTTAACTGCATTTTCATCCACTGATTATACATGTGTGGATCTTTTTCATTCATGTCTCTTACTAATCTTTCATTGATCTTGTTATGATCTTTAGCACCTGGTATCTGCACAGTCTGGGGTGATCCACATTATGTAACCTTTGACAACCACAAGTATGACTTCCAAGGTGACTGTGACTACACATTGGCCAAAGACTGCAGCAATTCAAGTCTTCTGCCATCCTTCCATCTGACAGTAGATAACATCAAGAGGATGCCATCAGACAAAGTGGCATTCACAGAGAAGGTCAACTTGGAATATGCTGGTAGCGTCTTCTCTTTGAGACGAGGAGGAGAGGTTCGCATTGATGGGGCTACAGTAAATCTACCGGTGTTGCACCCATCTGGTGTTGAAGTGACAAAAGCTGGAAGTTCATATGTTGTGAGTACCATAATGAATAATAACTAAACATCTCAAAAAAGTAAATAACCCCCTTAAATAATGACCATTATTAAAAAATGGGCAATTGTATTACAAATCTGTAAAATGCATTGGAAGTAGAATTTGTTTCTGCACATTTTGATGCCTCATTTGTAGCAATTGACTAAATACTGACGTCACAGTGTACATTTAAATCAATGTAATCCAAGATTTGAAAGTTGCAGTAAATTGTATTGATTTTGTATTCAGTATAAAGAAAGGAAATCTGTGTAATGATATTTGAGTGTTTTTGTATTGTATGTAAGTGCAACTTTCAAATCTGGACTTCACTGCATTAAATTGACCCGTGTTTTATTGTTTTCTGGGCTATCATATCCAATGAGGTGTCAAAATGCGCAGAAATAAATTCTGCTTCCAACACATCTCTTTTTGAATAATGGTCATTATTTAAGGGGGGTTAGTTACTATTTTTGAGATGTTTATTTTAAAAATAATAGCTTAAGAATTGTCATTAAACAGCAATATGAGATTTGTCTGTTGGTTTAGATTAGACAAGATTTGTTTTGACACTTAACACAAAGTCTGCAAGAGCTGCATACATCGCCAAATGAAAACAATGGAAATTTAGTGTTAAAATGCAAGTTATATTTGAAATGCTTTTAAGAAAACATAAGACTGCCCAGATGTCACAGAAGTGGAGCCACATCATGTAAGATATTCATTTGTTTTGTTGCACTCTTGGTGAGATAGAAGATAAGAAGAAGAAAACAAGCACTTGGATCTTGGTTGATTTTAATCATTGTGTGTCTTTATATTATAACACAGCGTATTATCACTTCATTTGGTCTGGAGGTGACTTGGGATGGTCGTGCTAATGTACAGACAAAGATAGCTACATCATATTGGAATAACACTTGTGGTCTGTGTGGTACATTTGATGGGGACCCTACCAATGATTTTGTCACACCTCAAAATGTATTGGTAAGTACGCAACATAAATGTTTGAAGTTTAATATCTGCCAAATGTTTTCTGCAATTAATTTCAGTGCAGATATCAATTATTTTTTCTTTAACAGTATCCTCAAGTTCTTTTAGCAATTAGGCCTTAATTGAATACCTGAATACAAAACCCACCCAAATCTATGGAACGTGAATTTAAGAAAACTAAAAAACAAATGTGTATCATACATGCTGGGTATACATACATGCTGGATTTCGCATGCTCAATAGATGCACATATAGGGTAGATTTGGGTTCAACTTTTATAGATATGATAGGCCTAATTTCTCATATTTAACTCAATTTGGCCAAAGTATGGACTTTGGTGGGTTATGTATTCATGTATTCAATTGTTAGTTTGCTAAAAGCTACCCAGTACACTTGAGATGGATAGAACTACATCTTGGTCAGACCTACTTGAAATAATTTTCATTTCATTTGTCCATAAGACTTAGTTACACTACTAACTCATGCTTAGAATGGGAACATAAATCTGTAAAACAGTAAATTGGTTCCTATAAACTTATCATACAAACAAAGGTTTGAAACATTTTGTGTTTTAATTTTACACTTCTTTCAAACGTGGCTTCTATTTACCTGTTTTATGATTGTTGACACAGAATATGTTTTTATATTTTTGAACTTGTGTAAAATCTGTAAAATTTTGGTTTTTGATAACAGGTTGAGAATGCACATGAATTTGGCAACAGTTGGGCTCTTGATCCAGATCAATGTGAAGCAGGTCCAGATCCAGGAGATCCGTGTGATACAGATTCACATGAGTATGGAATGGCTGAGGATCTGTGTTATATACTGATATTCACTGCTGGCCCATTTACTAAGTGTCATGAAATAGTAGATCCAGCTCCTTATCATGAGGCTTGTTTATATGACTTGTGTGCTACATTACCGGATGACGATGTGTTGTGTGATAGTTTACAAGAGTATGCTCAGGCTTGTAGGGAAGCAGGAGGTAGTCCTGATGACTGGAGGGCTGAGACTACACAATGTGGTGAGTATCCTTCACTACCACAGTTAGATAGTATAATTCCATGTGTGTCAATTGTATGTCCATGGTAAAGTAATTGACTTATGCAGTGCACAATTACATAGCACATTACAGGTTCAGATTTATGATTTGTGATGCCTATATGTAGGGGTGTGTGGGGGTGTGTGTGTAATATTCATGTGCGATATATATGTTGCATTTCGCAATGACAGATTCTAATTGCGCGCACTAATCTAATCCTGCAGGGGAATATAAGGGCAATTTGTCCGTATGCTTTTGATGCAGCTACATAAACACACTAATTCTAATCTGCCACCGTAAAATCCAAAATGGCGCTACTCTCAACTTGAGATGAGACAGACCTGGTGCTATTTAATCTCAGCCTTTCTTTTTACTTTGTGGAATTTCAGCTATTTCTTGTCCAGAAGGGACCATATATGAACCCTGTGGAACACCATGTCCTGAATCCTGTGGAAGAGACTCTGCCTATGGTAACTGTACTGATGCCACATGTATTGAAACCTGCCTCTGTCCTGAAGGTCAAGTCTTGGAGGGAGACCAGTGTGTGGATCCATCCCAATGTGGATGTTCTCTTCATAATGGACTCTATCTTCCAGTAAGGATATGATGCATTTACCGTATTCGTCCAAGTATAGTCCCACCTGTTTTTTAGGTGAACATTTTTCAAAATTGGGGGTGAGATTATACTCGAATTTCGAGAAAGTTATTTATTTTTCGGTTTTGGAGTGTCCCTGGACCTAGAGCTAAATGCTAGGGTCATTCATGGTTGACTATACTCGTACGTGGAACTACACTCGAACAAATATCTTTTAAAAGCTATTCATGCACATTATGACTGTCTTTGGCAAATAAGAAATGAAGAGGTGCATCCAAAAGGTCAGGTGGTCAAATGTGATTACTATAGTGAAAATTCAATTTGCTAACAGCATGACGATTGTCTGTGTACACAGTGTGATAACGCCTGTGTGTAACACCGAAATGCCAGACTTGAATCCAATTCACTGAGGATCGTTAGTATTTTTATTAATTATGCAAGGTCGTGCGTTCAAGTTTTATTTTGAAATGCAATTGTGTCGGATCGCGTACAACTGTTGGCCACTGTGATCATTCAAAAGGAATTGTTACTATAAATGCATGTTATGCTTGATGTACAGCAAATAACTGTAAGCAATTATGAAAAAGATATAAATTCCACTTCAAGACCCAAGTGCTCAATGTATTTTTATGAATATAGCAGCTCAATCTTTTCATAGGTCACAGACATTCATGTTAAAAGCATGACATAAGAACTTTAATACCACAACTTTCAAACAAATAGGATTAGGTCTCAGATCCACAGCTTTTATTGAAAACATGGTGTAAAATGATTTAAACTAGATGTTTGCACTTTGGTAATTCTGTCACTTTTAGTCACTACCAGACTGATATTGACGCAATGAATTGTAAGATTTTTTTGCGATAAGTTAATATTTATAATTATTTGACACAGTCTGGGTCTTCTTGGGTGCAAGAAGATTGCTCAACTATCTGCATGTGTGATGGAGGAGTGTTGAATTGTACTAACTATGGATGCCATGAATTTGCTGAATGCACTCTGAAAAACGGTGTTCGTGATTGTTACTGCCTTAGAGGATTTAAGGGCGATGGTCAAGACTGTTCTAGAGGTTAGTAACATAATCTAATGTTTTCTCACCAAATTAGCTATAGATATTCCTGTATACTTTGTGATCAGCTCGTAATCGGCGGGAATTATTAGGCGTTTACCACTACGCCCAAAAGTAGACCCACAATATAGTTGATCTGCCTGGTCTATATTTTGCATGTTAAAGAAAGTAAACAAAGTATAGGACTTCAATTAATAATTTGTAATACTTCTGGAGAGATGTCACAAGACAATTCTCCAAATAAAATATATTGATATTAATCTGTGATGTTATAAGGTCTGCCTGTTACGAGCTGATTAAACTATAGTAATAAGTTAAACTTTATGTAGTGATAGATGTCACTACATTAGAATATCGAAATAAAGATTCAGGCCACTGTCATTGATATAATTTTTTTCAGCTCCTGGTGTGTGCACAGCTTGGGGAGACCCACACTATATCACATTTGACAACCGCAAATATGACTTCCAAGGAGACTGTGATTACACCCTATTGAAGGACTGTAAGCCATCTATAAGCTTACCATCATTTCATTTAACTGCTGATAATATCAAACTGAGGCCATCAGATAGTGTGGCTTACACTGAGGAATTAGATCTGTGGTTTAATGGTACAGTGTTCTCCCTGCATCAAGGAGGGGAGATTCGTGTTGATGATGTTGCTGTGAATTCTCCATTAGTTCACCCTACTGGAGTGATTATTAGAAAGACTGGCAGCTCATATGTGGTAAGTTATTATTTTAAATCTTATAATGTCTAGAAGGTTTTGTAATATTATACAAATAGTAACTATTTCAATGTGAAAAATAGATGGAATTATACTTCTTTCATTGAGTGATATATTTCGTTACAGAAAAGTAAAAGATCTAATATTTGTATGAAAGTATAAGATGTTAAATCACTGGATGTTAATGTGGAGAAGTAAGCAAAAATTAATGAGAAAGTGAGAGAGATAGAAAGAAAGGGAAAAAGTGATTGAAATAGAGTGAAAACAAGTGATGCAGACAAAGAGAGACGGACAAACACACAGATAGAAGAGAAAAAGGCACACAAAGATACCGAGTAAGTGGCAGTAAGATAAAAGGCAGAGACAGAGAAGAACAATAATATTTAAAAAGAGAGATATAATATAAAAATTCAAAATAACAGTTAATAAATGAGAGATTATTGAAACTGTTACAATTTTACAAGTTTCATCATTGTAACTTTTATTTCTGTATTTCAGCAACTTTCCACCCCATTTGGACTAATGGTGGTGTGGGATGGTAGACGTAATGCACAGATCACTATATCACCTTACTATTGGAATAATACATGTGGGTTATGTGGAACCTTTGATGATAATCCTGACAATGATTTTATAACACCAGAAGGGCTCATGGTAAGTAAATCTTGTAGATAAAAGGCAAGGTTACTATAGTTGTAGTAAGACTAGAGAATAATGCATTCTTTTAAGGTGTCTATAATTTTTGAGTAAATGCGTAAACATGTAGGGATGACCATGTAGCATTAGTCTAATAAATTGGACCATTTAAAACCCAAAATTGCATATTAAGTTTGTACATAGCACCGTGCTGTAAAGACTGTGGATCAACTTCCTCTGTTGTTCTGCATCAACATATTTTGATGTTTGATGTGTACAGAAAAGAGAAATGATGATTTGTAGTTGATCTTGATAATGGCAAAGTAAATTGCATATGTGTACATAAGCTATCTATGTATTTACTGTCTTAGGTTGACCAACCCAATGATTTTGGAAACAGCTGGGCCCTTTATCCAGATGTGTGTGAAGCAGACCCAGATCCTGTTGATCCCTGTGACACAGACTCACCAGACTACCAGATGGCACAAGATCTTTGTTATCCATTAATTGTGGAGTCTGGGCCTTTTGGAACATGTCATGACCTTGTAGATCCAACCCCATACCATGAGGCTTGTGTGTATGACTTGTGCGCCACATTACCTGATGATGATGTGTTGTGTGATAGTTTAGCAGAGTATGCTCAGGCTTGTAGGGAAGCAGGCGGTAGTCCTGGAGACTGGAGGACTGAGACCACACAATGTGGTAAGTATTCTACCCCATACCACAGGGTTTGTGTGTATGACTTGTGTGCCACATTACCTGATGATGGTGATGTGTTGTGTGATAGTTTAGCAGAGTATGTAGGCTTGCAGGGAAGCAGGAGGTAGTCCTGTAATCTGGAGGGCTGAGAATACACAATGTAGTAAGTAATCAGGCCTATTCGGTTCTTTTTAAAGTTTATTTGCAACAAACAAAGGAAATCATCACAATTGATTTTTATTGCATTGCTACAGGTTTGCAGTGTCCAGATGGGGCCAATTATGACCCTTGTGGTACACCATGTCCAGCAATTTGTGGCGGTCAGTTGATAGAGACAAACTGTACAGCTTCAACATGTATTGAGACATGTACATGTCCTGATGGTCAAGTATTGGATGGAGATCGGTGTGTGGATCCTTCTGAATGTGGATGCTCACTGGATAATGGACTCTATCTACCTGTAAGTCTTTTCTATTCAGATATTGAATTTTATGAATGAACATGAAACGTGGGTGATGGACATGTCTCTACTTTACGTACCTAATTTGGCCATCTATCTCAGGTCTTATTTGTGCATCCAATAATCAAAACCAGTGTAGTGTATACTTGGTTGTCAAATATGTTGAACACTTGAGATTTTCTGGATTGTTAGATTATAAAAGCCTAGGTCAAGCCAGTGTATTTGCTTATTAACAAAATATCATCACATATAACACCAGCCCAACTGTACATCCCATGGTTGTGTAAACTTGCTTTTGAGAGGGTACAATTACAAAATTGCATCAATGACTGGCTTGGCCAGGTAAAAGTACCTTTGGGGCTGGCAACCTTTATCGGTTACATTCCCGACTGGCTAGTACCAATAAACAGGTTAAGTTACTCTTCTGAATGTAATATGTTTTCCTAATGAAAATCAAGTTCTTATTCACTCTTTCTAAGTACTTTATGATACAGATTATGCAAAATGAACTTTTAATTTGATATCCATGAAAACCTTTTTATGATTTTATATTTCAGGCTGAAGCAGGTGGATCCAGGAAGATTGTTCACAAATCTGCTATTGTAATGACGGCATGGTGAATTGTACTGATTATGGATGCCATAACTTTGCTGAATGTGCTGTCAAGAATGGTGTACGTGATTGCTACTGTCAGAATGGGTTTGATGGAGATGGACAGAAATGCACAAGAGGTTGGTAATTTTATAGGGCAAGGTTGATCAGAATTCATGAATGATGATTGATTGTGATACCTGTTTGTTCCAACTTTCCAGAAGTAACATTATTATATACGTATGTTTAATAATAGCAGCAGGTGTCTTGATAAAAGTAGGTACAGGTACATGTTTTTTTTACCAGCAAAAACTATTGAGAGACTGAAATGTAATGTTAGTAAACACTTCTTTATTTTATTTTCTTAAATATTGGTTTGTCTTTCATTTTTTGTACTTGTTTTGTTCTTCATTGAAAGTAACTTTAGTCTGTTCAACCTTTTGTTTTATATCAAGTATTTAGATGAATTGGAATGATACATATTGTTGAGGTTAAACAATTGTTATTACAATTTACACACTTAGTTTATTAAACTTTTTTCCTTATTAATACTTGTTGTTTTTAAAGGTCATGCAATATGCACAGTATGGGGTGACCCACACTACATCACATTTGATGGACGCAAGTACGACTTCCAAGGAGACTGTGACTACACCCTGGTAAAGGATTGCAGAAACACCAGCCTGTTAGACAGCTTCCATCTGCTTGCAGAGAATACCAAAACCATGCCATCTTCTCCTGTATCCTATACAGAGGAGATCCAGCTGGAGTATAGTGGTAGTGTGTTTGCATTGAAACAGGAGATGGAAGTCAGGATTGATGGAGTAACAGTCTTGCCACCTGTCAATCATCCTAGTGGAGTGACAGTGAGAAGGATTGGGGCTTATGTGGTAGGTTAAGAAACATGACTCTAAACTGTCAGTAACTCATGACTCGGTGATATACTTTTTTTACAGGTATGACTCATAACATGGCTCCTATGACTCATAACTCATGACTCGGTGATATACTTTTTTTACAGGTATAACTCATAACATGGCTTGTATGACTCATAACTCATGACTCAGTGATATACTTTTTTACAGTTATAACTCATAACATGGATAAATAAAGAATGGCAAACACAATGTTGGGTACAGCAGCTGCTGTGTCACGGTGCTTTTGTATTGTGTAACTCACACACTTTAGTGAATGCATAAGAAAATAAATTTTGTTGATGTATTGTAACAAAAACTGAACAACTTTTGCCAATTACAAGTTAAAGAAAGTATAGTAAATGTTGCTTTTATTGTTTAGCTTTTGATTAGGATTATAAACTTTATGTTTCTGTGTATTTTGATTCAATTGAAGTGGTGCATAAGATAAGCATTTGCTGTGAATGTTAATAAACTCAATGTTAGTGTCACAGAGAAAGAATGCACATAAAAAGCTTGCTATAATTGATCTTATTCTTTACCGTATTCTCAAGAGCTTGTCTGAAAGTTTTGTACAAATTTGGGTTATTTAATGTGTACACAAAGGAAATACTCAAAACAGATTGTACATTTTCTTTTAATCTACTTTTCTTTCCAGCGTTTGAGGACTCCTTTTGGTTTGATAGTGACATGGGATGGTAAGAGGAGTGCACAGATTGCTATATCACCTGATTACTGGAATAATACATGTGGTTTGTGTGGTACATTTGATGATAATCCAAGCAATGATTTCCTGATTCCTGATGGTACTGTGGTAAGTATGGTTAAGTAAAAGTGCAAATTTTTGCACTATACTAGGATAATAACAACATGCAATATATTCCATTTGTGTGTGTGTATAATATAGGGAAGCTTAAAGTCAAAAAATTTCAAACAAGTTTTTTTAAAATCAGTGGAGTGTGAAAAATCAATTGCGCAATATTTCCTGTTTTACGGTGAAATAATTCTTAATTTGGTTTGATAGGGATCATATGATGGTGATAGACATGCACTGATTGCCATTTTTTATGGATGCAATGTGCTGCAAAGCAAATGCAGACTTATTTACCAGAAGCTACTGGCATAATGATTTTATAAAACACAAATTTATGGAACAGGATCTAATCCAACATGGCCTGGGAGGATTGTGTAATGGAGTTACAGGCAAAAAATGCCAAAATACATAAGATAGGAATTATAAAAGCTCATAACATTACAATGGAGTATACTAAAATATGATTTCAGCAATGATATGCTTGGTTACTAGAAAAAGCTGACACAAAAGTTGCCTCCTCCTATGTCCTGCTTTTAACAGATTATGACACATGATAATAATGATAACTTGTTATGTGTCATTGTCCATAAAGAAGGATGGTCATTAGGCAGTGATGATGTGATCAAACTGATGAACGAATGCAAAGAAGTATTACTCTCAGAAAGTTTTGTTGTTTGGGCAAATGCATTGTGTAAATGTCACTGTAAATTATTTGGTTTCAGTAATCAGTAATACCACTTCTGACCACTTACCAAGTTAGTATTGTGCCAATCATATGGTGTTGTTTGTTTCTCCGCAACACAGGTTGATAAGAAGATGGAATTTGGTCAGAGTTGGGCTCTAGATCCTACTGGATGTAACCCATCTCCTCCTAGCATTGATCCCTGTGATACTGACACAGACACATACCGCCAAGCTGTTGACTTATGCTATACTCTGATTAGAGATGCTGGACCATTCAGGAACTGCCATGATTTGGTCAACCCTGAACCCTACCATTATGCTTGTGTGTTTGACTTGTGCGCCACATTACCTGAAGATGATGTGTTGTGTGATAGTTTAGCAGAGTATGCTCAGGCTTGTAGGGAAGCAGGTGGTAGTCCTGGGGACTGGAGGTCTGAGACTACACAATGTGGTAAGTATCCTGTTATATACTGTCAGGTATGTGTCTATTATAATGGAAATTTTATTTGAGTAGACACATCTGCAAACAGGGTGATGATTGTCCGCGAAACCTGTATGATGAACGCTCACATGTGCATTGCATAGAAGTGAATCGAACCATGCTAACTCATTTGTGATTGGTTAGTATCCAAGGTCGTGCATTCGCTTTGTATTTTAAAATGCGCACAGATGCGATCGTGGTTGGATCAAGTACAGTTGTAGGCAGCTATATTCATTCAAATGAATTTTGCATTTAGATCCAGATGTACTACTTACTGAGACATCATTTAATTGTAATAATATAAAATTAATCTCTTTTCAGATTTTTCATGTCCTGATGGAACATTCTATGACCCATGCACTAGTCCTTGTCCACTGACATGTGGTAGAGATTCCAGTCCAGATAACTGTACATACACTGGATGTATTGAAGCATGTCGTTGTCCTGAGGGTCAGGTGCAGGAAGGAGACAGGTGTATAGAACCATCCCAATGTGGATGCATGTGGGATGATGGACTGTATTATCCGGTAAGTCTGCTAATATTCTTCTCTTGTCTTTGTTGACTTTCACATGGACATTCTTATGTAGTGGTGTATCATGTACTTGAAATGTACTTTTTGATATGCAGTAGTGAGACTAACAATATTTGTGCTATTTAGCTGTGATAGAAATTGCTTAAATGACAATAAATAATAACTATATATATCAGCATTACTATTCTTGAGTTAGGAATAAGAATGTAAATGAAATTTTTGTGTTTGCTTTAATCTTAGGTGACAAGAAAAACTCCTGTTTTATGAGCGGACAGACCATTCAAGTAGGATCAGTCAGTCAGGCTTTTTCAAAATTTGGGTTGGCATTTATTTTTACAGGAAAAGTATTCTCCCCAATTTTTAAAAATCTGGGTCTGTCAGCAGTGTCAGGCCAGTAGAACAGTTTTTTTCTCTTTTTATTGCCTTAAGACTACAAAGACAGGACTTCATACACAATTTCTTCAGTATGTTAGTACTTTACATAGCAAAGTGGATATCCTCAAGGAATATCTTTGAAAGAATATATCGTCGTTGGGCAGGAAAACCCTCCTATGTGCTTGTGGCCCCTGAACATGTTTAAAACAAAACTGCCAATAGGTTACATAGGATAGCAGGTTTTGCTTTCAACATGTACAGGGGCCAATAACACATAGGAGGTTTTTTCTGCCTAAGGACGATATACAAGGCTGTAAAAAAGATCCAGGCCTTGGTTTTATGAGTACTAATTCTTGTTGTCTTAGTACATGTATGATGAAGACAAGCTTTTAGTGATAGAAAAACAAGTTGAAAAACACTCTTTCATATTTCTCTACCTTCTATAGACTGGGACATCATGGATTAACAGTGACTGCACCGCTTCATGCGAGTGCCTGGATGGTGTAGTTAATTGCACTGCTTATGGATGCAGTCAGTTTGCTGAATGTGGTACACAAAATGGTGTCAGAGATTGCTATTGTAATGAAGGATTTAAAGGTGATGGTCAGGAATGTGAAAGAGGTGAGGAAATAAACTATGATTTGGTTTTAAAATGGTATCAGATTTGGATTGTCCAAAATCAGAGTGGGTTTTCAACTTTTGTAATTTTTGTACAATTTAACACAAGTTCTCAAATGTATGTATTTATTTTTGAAACCCCAGAGGAACTCAACAGGGGTAATTGCCATCATGTCAACCTGACACAAAGTCAATTTCTTTGCAAACATTTTTATGTTTCTTTGGAAACATCATGGCTTGGTGGTCCATTTTTGGACGATGCAATGATTACTCTTGGGTCTGTTGAGTGGAGGCAATAGCTGAGATGGGGTTTGAACCCACAACCTTGCGATCATGAGTCCAATGTTCTAGGTACTGCGTCATACAACCCATGTATTTTCTGATACTTTTAATACAACAAGATTATAACACCTGAGAATTATAAAATTATAAAATTGCAAGATATATAGAATCTAAATCAGCTTTCCTGGGTTTTAAAAATAAGCTGTAGTTATTTGGGTCATATTCTTTGCATCATATTTTAAGAATTAAGTATTTCAGTGACTTGGTCAAGGACTTCATACCTTATACCAAATAGCTTATCCCCATAAGTTGGAGTCAAAATCATCATCTGCATGGAAAATTGTGTTCATGTCACATGAATATGTGAAGTAACACAAAGATGATTAATAAACATAATAATGTCAATCAAAATATATTACATATTAATCAGCGTTCTTCTGTGTTATGTAGTTAACAGAAAACCTTGCAGTATTACTTGTGAAATAGAAAATAACAAATGTACATGTCCTAATTTGAATATATTCTATTATAAGGAATATGTAAACTATTCAATATGAACTATTAAGGCACCACATCATATTAAGTCCTATAGAACTATCGGTGCCCAGTTAGGTACAGACAACTCTTAACATCGCTCCCTGGAGTTGTAATACATTGTATCAAGCATAACAATTAACATTTGCATAGTGTTATTGTTTTTCATTTAAATGAAAAATGAATGCACTGTACAAATGTTCAGGGTATAATAAAATAATAAAAAGTGCCATTGGTACCTCTTCGGGCACTGATGGCGCTATAGGACCAAAAAAGATGTACCTAAGTAACAACTTGACCCTACCATTTCAGGTCCTGGTGTTTGCACCATCTGGGGAGACCCACACTACATCACATTTGACAACCGCAAGTATGACTTCCAAGGTGACTGTGACTACACACTTGTAAAAGACTGTGTAGCTGATCATCTTCCATCTTTCCATCTGTTTGCTGATAACATCAAGATCAAACCATCAGATAAGTATTCCTACTTGGAGAAGATCATACTTGAGTATGAAGGATCTGTGTTTTCTCTTGGACAGTCTGGAGAAGTACGGATTAATGAGACTATATTCAGTGTGCCAGTGATGCACCCAAGTGGAGTGGTCATCAGGAAAGCGGGTACAAATTATCTTGTGAGTATCAATTTTGCTTATACCGTATTTCATCTTATTGTATTTGGGGTTTGCTGTTTTTTCAAAATATTTTCATATAAAGGGGGATGTGTGGAAATCATCTTTTTGAGATGTGTTAATACTCTCTGCAGGGTTCCCATGGTCCTTGAAAGTCCTTAAATTCGAAAACACCTTTTTAAGGCCTTGAAAAGTCCTGAAATTTGCATAAGGTCCTTGAAAGTCCTTGAAATTTGAATTTTACCTAAAGTATAATTTTGACAAAGTTTGGGGAGTGGAGAGGAGCTGTCACCTTTGTTAATACATGCCGCATGGAGAACGGTATAAACTTTTTGTGTTGTGGTAAGTCCTTGAAAATCATGCTTTGGGCCTTGAAAGTCCTTGAAAAGTCCTTGAATTTTAAAGGCTTCAAGGTGTGGGAACCCTGTTTCTGGTATGGACAAATAAATTAAACATATTTACCAAAGATCCAACAAGTTGTAAATCAAAGATTCAAAGTAGCAATTTGATAAACAAATTCTGTCATGTTGTAGCATGTAAATCATGTGAAATACAAAATGTGCAATTTCTATTAAAATGGTTAAGTGCTTCAATGTGGCAGAGAAACAAAGGCTAGTGAAAAATGTTGAGTCATACTTTGTATACATTCTTTTGCAGCGTTTACAAACACCATTTGGATTGGTGGTAACATGGGATGGTAAACGCAGCGCTCAGGTGAAGATCTCTATCAACTATTGGAACAGAACATGTGGATTATGTGGCAACTTTGATGGGGATGATTCAAATGACTTCAGGACACAGCAAGGAGAACTGGTAAATTAGTGAATGCTGGGGTTGAATCTGTAATCATAATGACTTGACTCCAAGAGCTCAAAACAAAGTAACATGTGAGAAAAAAAGTACAAATTTTTCTGCATGAAGAAATCTATGTGACCCTATCTAGCCAATTGAGGGCAGTATCACCTAAGTTGCTTTGAGCTACACATGTATGAGCTGATTCACCAATTAAATCCTCATTTCCTTATTTAAATATTATTGAAGTCCGAATTAAAAAGACTAGTTTGCCTCTGACGTCAGAGCAAATGTGTTATAATTAAAGGAGAAACCAGCTTTCACAGAGCTGTGCACAATTATACATTGATATTTTATAACTTGTAAGTGCTTATTGGGAAACAAAATCATCTGCCTGTTTAAGAAGCACAATTTCTTGTCTTCTGAGATATTTTTTTCCTTTCTTTTTTCATTAAAGGTTGAAAGTAAAATAGACTTTGGTAACAGTTGGTCAGTAAATCCTGATGAATGTGATGACACATCTGGACCAGAAGATCCGTGTTCAGAAGAAAACCTCCGAATGGCTCAAGATCTCTGCTACCCATTGATAGTTAACAGAGGACCATTTGCTGAATGCCATGATTTGGTAGATCCTACCCCATATCATGAGGCTTGTGTCTATGACTTGTGTGCCACATTACCTGATGATGATGTGTTGTGTGATAGTTTAACAGAGTATGCTCAGGCTTGTAGGGAAGCAGGAGGTAGTCCTGGAGACTGGAGGTCTGAGACTCCACAATGTGGTAAGTATCCTACACAATAGGACTACTGATGATTACCACTGTGAGAATGGACCTACATTTTATATTGCACCTGACCTTAGTACTTGTTTAAGCACCCCCTTTCAATGCAGTTGGGTAAAAATCACAGGCAGACCATCTGGACATCAACTGACATGTGTCAACATTTCTTACTGCGACTGAAACATTGTTTCACATGGAAAATAACCTTTTAGACTATCAGAACATATTTATTAGGCCCCTTCGAATGCTAAGTACCTGGGGTGCTAATTAGGTTGAAAATATCCAATTATGGCTCAATTACTATTTTCTTCATGATTGATAATGTGTACCACTTTACATTTTCTTATTTTGTAACTTGTTTAAACCCTAGACCTGAATTGCCCAGCTGGAACCATCTATGACCCATGTGCTTCACCATGCCCTGCTAGCTGTGGTAATACCATGCCAGACAACTGCACTGATACATCTTGTATAGAAACCTGCCGATGTCCCGATGGACAAGTATTGGATGGTGATCATTGTGTGGATCCCTCCAATTGTGGGTGTACCTTGGAGAATGGACAGTACCTTCCAGTAAGTTGATTTTTCTTTATTGATAGTTGTTGTTGTTTAGGTGGGATTTGCAGTTGGGATTCTAAAAATGGGCTCCAAAATCTGAGGAAAGGCATCAAATTCAGCTAAAAAGTTTGCTTCATAACAGTATATGACAAATGAACGCCTTTTACAGATTGTGCATCCTATTGTAGGCATCTCTCCGTTATGGTATCATTAATATAATTGAGGGCATGATCAAATGATCAATCATTTTTGCTGGAGGCAGAGCAGAGGGAATCCTCAGCTCTATTAATGAGTCCTGTTCATTCATTCTCCAAAAATCAATGATTGTATTTCATCAAATAATAATAAAAAATAGGATGTTGCATTCTTAAAAATGTGACTTTTTCCTGTGTTTTTTGTATACCAAAATCTTCACGCTAAAGCAGCCGGGCATTAACTTTGCATATGCCTGATTCAAATCTTTCAGTTGTAAATTGACACACACAAATCACATTTTTATTACAGGGTGGTAGCACCTGGATAGCAGATGATTGCAGTTTGATGTGTCAGTGCATTGAAGGGTCGCTCAATTGTTCTCCGTATGAATGCCATGAGAATGCTGAGTGTGGTGTTAGGAATGGTGTCAGAGGCTGTTATTGTTTGACAGGATACCGTGGTGATGGACAAATGTGTGTCAAAGGTAAAATGATTTTTTTAAACTGTTCTTTCACCAAAAACAAAAAACTATTACTTCTTATATTTTGTCACCACATTAGTGGGAATTCATCAAATTGTGACTGTGTTGAAGTAATGTTAGTCATATGACTCACAGGATGAACCACAGTCACATGACGTGATGTGTAAACAGTGAGATGTCTAACCTTATTGTTTTCTCTGTGGAAACCAAAGGCCAAAATAGGCAAATGTTGTGAACAACTATAATTTTGCAAGATTGAAAACTCCAAAGATATGGGCAAGAAAATATGAATCATTTATTATGAATAGCATTACAAATATGGTGATAAGCAATGGTCTATAAGCAATGATCTAAAGTGACTTAGCATTCACAGATCTTATAGCCTGGCAAAGATGTGTTTTAACCTCATAAATTACAAGGTAGCACAACATTATGATAATTTCTTTTATAAATCATTTTATAAAGTGTATATTTCTTAAATATCAGTCCTGGCAGAACATTTTTGTCAAAACTTTAGAAGGCTAATTCTGTATAATTTAAAGGCATAACTGGGCAATTATCATTTCCCATGGAAATAGAGTAACACAAGTAGTTTTTCCTTGAGCTCATGGATAGTCTGACATTTCTTCTAGGCCACCCACCATGCCCTACCTGGTTGGACTATACATATTCAGTTTGACCCTTACTTTTCCCCAGTTATGCCTTTAATTACATATTTCTAAATTTCACCCAATTTGAATGAAACATGTCAACTTAAAAATACAGCTATTAAGAGCTTACTCTTATCATCTCTGTCTGTGGCTAACATCCATCAACCTTTAATTCCAGCTGATGTCAGTGGAAGATGGATAGGTCACATGATGTAGTCTGGTAGGGCTATATAGTAACATCAAACGATGACAACAAGCATTCCTTCAAAGCATATAAACAAAGTATTAACTCTTTTGCCCATTATATATATTTTGTACTTTTTAACTTAATTTTCCAGCACCCAATGTATGCACAGCCTGGGGAGACCCACACTACATCACATTTGACAACCGCAAATATGACTTCCAAGGAGACTGTGACTACACCCTTGTTAAGGACTGCCAGAACTCCTTCCTGCCACCCTTCCGTGTGATAGCAGATAACATCAAACAGAAACCATCCAGCAAAGTGGCCTACACTCATCAAATTGAGTTGGAATTCTCCTTCAATGTGTTTACTCTTAAACAAGGTGGCGAGGTGCGAATCAATGGGGCAATTGTTACACTCCCTGTACATCATACCTCTGGAGTGAGGATTTATGCTGCTGGTACTTCATATATTGTAAGTACAAGTTAACTTAGAAAACTGTTGTTAACATGGACAACAGAAGAACTAAAGCTAAAGATCTCATTATAGCTTTGTATCTCAGTATCATTGCATTTAGAAATGTCTTTCATGTCCTAGAGCTGTCAGGTGCATTCGTTTTGGGGTGTACATTTGTCTTGGAGAAACTGGCCAATTGAACTTTTTTGTTCCAGTTGTTTTTTAAAACAAACATATGGATATATATATGTTGTAAAAGTAATTGTTGCAAGAATTGTTTGATTAATTATTTAAATCGGTGAAAATATTTCACTATGTGTATAAGAATAAGTTTTGACATTTTCAAACATCTTAAGCCTATTTTGGCTGTGTTTGAAGGAAAAAAATGAGCATTCCAGATTGGATCTTCAAATTTTATGCAAACTCTGAGGCATACTATTTTATAGCCTTACATGAAAGACACTTGTTAATTTGTCTTACATGACTTCCTAGTAATATTAGAAAGAAATCCAAAGAATCTTAGCATTTTCATTCAGGGATGTAACAAGAGGTTGATGGAGGGGGCAGATGACCCTTGCCATACAATACAATTGAAAGTGGACTGGATAGTGAGAATCGTTTCATGCTAATCAGTCCGTTTTTGGATTGTGTTTCTCCTCCAATTGAGATAAATTTCTTACTACCGCAGGCTTTTTCTCCCAGTCAGGTATAGCACCTGAATTAAATTGTTGCTGCAATTTTGTTACATTTTAATGCAAATATATATTCCAATTTCCACATTAAGTACAAGGTAGGTTTATAACAAAGCCCAAGATCTTTAAAAGTGACATTAGTTGCTTTAAAGATGACACCCACTTGAGTATCGAAAGCTGATAGATTAGATCCTATTCAGGTTGAACACTTGTTTATACCTTTTTGCCTTTTGCTTAATTGAATATGTTGTTGCTTCAAATCTTGCAGCTTTTGAAGACACCCATTGGCCTTGATATAAGGTGGGATGGAAAGTATGGTGTGCAGATAGAAATAACTGACCTTTATTTCAACAAAACGTGCGGCTTATGTGGCACCCTAGATGGTGATGCAGATAATGACTTCCTGACATCAGATGGAACTGTGGTAAGTTATAACAGTTTGAAATTTAATCAGAATATCTATAATAAATTACCGAGTTGCAAAACTTATCGGGATAAAAACTCGAACGGTGCTGATGCAACTGCAAATTTCACTTTTGCAAACCTAATCATTCACCGAGTTACGATGTATATTCACCTCATTTTTTTCAATCTTATTGATTAAAGTCTAAAAATGAGCAAAAATACCTTAAAAATATCCAGGGACCTCAAAATAGTGAGCATCAGTTATTATGTCCGCCTAACAACTACATCGCGTCAAACAAAAAATGTGTATCATTTAGTTCGCATCATCTCGCGACATCGCATATCAACATGAACATGCTGCCTCTAAAGCAAGTGGGAATAATACATAATACATACATACATACATAAAGGTATTTATATAGCGCCTTTAAAATTTATCAAGGCGCTGAACAAGGAGAGAAAGGAAGGGGAAAAAAGAAACACAGTGGAACAAGAAAGAAGCTAACTGAAAAGGTGAGTTTTCAGTTTCTTCCTGAAAACTGGAATTGATGGAGACTCCCTGATGGCTTTAGGGAGTTTGTTCCATTCCCTCGGCCAGAGACAGAGAAGGTATTTAAACCAGATCCTCTATGTGCCCTAGGCTGACTAAGCAGGGTCTTATCGGAAGAAGATCTCAATTCTCTTCCGGGAGCATAGGCTGAAAGAAGCTCACAAAGATAATTGGGGCACGGCCCTGAGAGCACTTGAAAACATAAAGCAGGAGTTTAAAAGAATTCGGTCCTGGATTGGAAGCCAGTGCAACTGAATGAGAAGGTCGGAGGTACCAGTTGAGCGAGGGACAGAGAGAATCAAACGCACAGCACGATTTTGCAGCTTCTGCAGTCTATTTCTTTCACCTTGAGTGATACCATAGAGGATTGCATTGCCATAATCAAGTCGGGACAGAATGAGAGAGCGAACAGCATGGTGACAGGTATCCTGGTCAATGAATTTACTGGATGCGGTAAAGATTACGAAGATGGAAATTGACAGACTTTGTGAGGGTGGTAATGTGGTCACGCATAGACATGGTGGGATCAAATATGATTCCCAGATTCCGGATGGAATTGGAGGGCTCGATGATGACTGAGCTGCTCAAATGAAGCGTAACATTGGAAATGGAGTTAATGGCACGAGGGATGCAGCAGCAAAGAATTCGGTTTTTGATCATTCAACTTGAGTTTATTGATTGTCATCCACTTCTTGATATCTGAGATACATGCAGACAATCTGGATAAAGCTAGATCAGAACTTCCAGGAACAGAAGGATCAAAGGCAGTATAAAGCTGTGTATCATCTGCATATACATGGTATCTCAGATGATGATGAGTTATGATATCAGCGACAGGTTTAGTGTAAAAAGTAAATATGAGAGGACCCACAACTGAGCCCTGAGGAACCCCAAAATCCACAGATTGCTCATCCGAAAGGGTGCCAGAGATACTGACACGATTTGTGCGGTTCTTGAGGTAGCTATCAAACCAGTTCAACACGAGACCACGCAGCCCGTAAGATGTAGCAAGGCGAGATGTTAATAAATCATGGTCAATCGTGTCGAACGCCGCCGACAAATCCAACAAGACAAGATAAACAGCCCTGTTATTGTCAATCTCATGCATAATGTCATTTTTGACACGTAGAATGGCAGTTTCAGTGCTATGGTTGCCTCTATAAGCTGACTGAAAAGGTTGTTCCAGGAATTTTCCATGATATATGAATCAAGACGACGAGAAACAACCTTTTCAATGACTTTGGATAGGAAGGGGATATTGGAGACAGGCCTATAGTTACTCAAGTTATTTTGATCCAAATTTGATTTCTTAAGGATCGGAGTAACTATGGCCCGACGTAAGGAGTCTGGGAAAACACCAGTACTGATGGAAGTATTCACAATATGTGAGACAAACTGAACCATATCATGGACATAGGTCTTAAGAAGCCATGTAGGCATGGAGTCCAGAGAACAAGTCTTATTTGGTGCACGAACAATAATTTCAGAGATTTCATCATGATCAGCCGAAGCAAATAATAAACACGGGAAAATCAAAATGAGTGAGGAGAGTAGAGTGCATGGATGCCATGGGTTGGCGATATTATTTAACAATTCGCGATGCATGGGTGACCATCAAACTTTGTGAACATGGCAAAAATATAAATTAATAGCTGTTACCATTTTTTTAGCATAGAATCTATACTTATATTGACTTTAAAATTATACATTCTATATTTCACATTCACAAATTTTTTAGCAGTTGACTAGAAAGAAGTACTAAAACCATGATATTAGGGACAAATAAGAGGCTGAGCGGATAAGAGGGAGAAGAGGGATGTGAGCTAAAGGGGAACAGTGGAAAGAACGGGAGGATAGGGGACAACACGGAGGGGGGCAACAAAGAAGAAGTTGAATAAAATGAATTAAATAAAACGACTGATCAATCGGTAATAAATTAGGGAAGTGGTAAAATTGTTCGCAATTAAAACTCGGAGGGTGGTGATGCATTTATACAATTGCATTTATTTACGAACCGCGAAAGACGGGTGATCGCTAGTTAAGCAAATTTCACTGCATATAATTTCCATCTGTAGGATTGGGGGAAAGAGTGACATATACAAGTGTAAATATTGATTACATTTAGTTAGGAGAACAGCTACGAAAAAAACTTCAACTGTTTTACTCATCAATAACAAGCCCAAAACATGTTTTATGGTATTCCCTAAATCTAGGTGGATAATGCCAACATATTTGGACATAGTTGGGCTCTGACTCCTGATGAATGTGAAGCTCCAGATGGGGAAGATCCATGTGACAGGAACTCTGCAGAATACCAGATGGCTCAAGATCTCTGCTACACATTAATAACAGAAAGAGGACCATTTGCTGATTGTCATGATCGTGTAGATCCTACCCCATACCATGAGGCTTGCGTGTATGACTTGTGTGCCACATTACCTGATGATGATGTGTTGTGTGATAGTTTGGCAGAGTATGCTCAGGCTTGTAGGGATGCAGGAGGTAGTCCTGGGAACTGGAGGGCTGAGACTCCACAATGTGGTATGTATCCTACTAGACTGAATTCTTTTTGCACACCAACTAACTACACCTGTCACTGTATTATGTTTGTTAGTGATGGTTTGAAGTTTTCCTTTCCCTAAGTGATGGATGCTTTTTTGTGACTTGTGCACTTTCTGATATGTCTGTTGTGTCTTTGGGCCACTTAGTGACAGGAGTGTATGTGGTATGTTCTAAACTTTACACCATCCTGCCAACCTACATGTGGTGATATGTGTAGTAATGAGAGGTGCATTGAGACATGTAGATGTCCTGATGGTCACGTACAAGAAGTATGATAATCACATGTTTCTTTCTTACCAACAGCATTGGATTGCACTAATGGTAAAGTGTATGACCCTTGTGCACCAGCCTGCCAACCTACATGTGGTGATATGGGAATGTGTAGTGATGATGGGTGTATTGAGACGTGTCGATGTCCTGATGGTCAAGTACAAGAAGGTGATGGTTGTGTGGATCCTGAGGATTGTGGATGTGTACTATCCTTTAATGGAATGTACCTAGAAGTAAGTACATTACCAGTCACTTGTCATTTGATATTGTGTTAAGTTTTGCATTGAATATTTTTGCCCCAGGTAACAGACTTCAATATGTTGAAACACATTGGTATTATGCCTATAGTTCCTGAGATGTGAATATTTTCTGTATCGTAATTTCGGTAACAGACTTCAATATGTTGAAACACATTGGTATTATGCCTATAGTTCCTGAGATGTGAATATTTTCTGTATCGTAATTTCGGTAATTTGTATGTAATTCAATATGTTGAAACACAATTGATGTTATGTCTGTAGTTCCAGAGATGTTTGCATATTACAGAAAACAACAAAATATGATAAAACAGAGACTTTAACAATGGGAATCATGAAAAACATAAATACACATGAGGTACAAAACCTTTAGAACACTTCAGCAAAATCAAATTTGGTCATAGTGACAAACAGTCAATCTTGTTGATTTTCAATACCCAGCTTCTAATGTTCTCCAGGGCCTAGATTTTGATCACAGAATTGATTCTCGTAATGATTCTCGTAAGATTCGGTTGCGAGAATCAACTTCTCTCATTGTATCATACAGTAAGTGCAGTGACCAAGACGAAATCTAGGTCTATAACTTACAAGAAATTATGTGTATATAATCATGCATGTGTGTATAACTTATAAGTGCATGTGTATATAATTATGTGTGTATAAATTATACCAGGTATAACTTACAAGAAATCATGTGTATATAAATTATGATTTTGTAGCATACAATGAGGAATAATTGATGTTGTGTTAGGGTATAGTCATAAGTGATGATAAGGGTTTCATTTCTTTTTAAATCAATTATTTAGAAAAATTCTACATGGCTAAATGCAAACTGTGAGTACCAGTGTTATTGTGATGAATTTGGAGCTGAAGAGTGTATTACGTATGGGTGTGATGAGAACGCTGACTGTGCTGTCAAGAATGGTATCAGGGATTGCTACTGTAGAGAGGGATTCAAGGGAGATGGAAGAACCTGTGTTAGAGGTAAGGAATTTGGACATGAAATTAAGATTAGGAGTAGTAATAGTTGTAGTAGCAGTTGCAGTTGCTGGAAGGAGTAGTAGGGGTAGTAGCAGAGCATATCAGGTATCAGTTGTCAAAGTGACAAAGATAATTAATTTCCTGGTGCATCATTTTGGCTCTGTATGGTCATCAGTGACGCAAAACTTAAAGACAGACTTATTTTACCATGACAATTACAAGCAAAGCATGTAACAATTTGCAGCTTTGCACTACTATGACCCACAATCAAGGTAATTGTGGGTGTTAAACAGGCACAGTGCTTTGTATATGAAATGAAAATTTAACCTCTTTCACCATATTTGCATTTGCAGGTCCTGGTATGTGCACAGTTTGGGGTGATCCTCACTACATCACATTTGACAATCGCAATTATGACTTCCAAGGAGACTGTGACTACACTCTAGTTAAAGACTGCAGCAATGATACCAACTTGCCATCTTTCAATCTTACTGCTGAAAATATCAAGCAGAAACCATCTGATAAAGTGGCTTACACAGAAGAGGTTAAACTTGAGTTTGCTGGTACTATGTTTGCATTACGGCAAGGAGGAGAGATCCGTGTGGATGGAGTGACAGTCAATGCACCTCTAAACCATCCAAATGGTGTGGTTATAAGAAAAACTGGTGGATCTAATGTGGTATGTTGTGGATGTGATAAAGTCATTTTAATTTAAGGGGAACATTTAGGAAAGATATATATTCTTAGGTAGATGTTGCTAGAACAACTTAAAATTGTACAAGGATTAAAAATCTCATATGTAATTTCGAAGTTAAAATGCAAAACCGCACATGTGAGAAGTGGACCCTAATATCAAAACTTCATATTTGCAATTTTGGTCAAATTCTTTTTTTGTGTGTGCCAACTTAATTGAAGAAAATATCCTGACATACCTATTGATACTTGCCTTTTAACTGTGTAAATGTCTGTGTATAACAAAGATACCAATGCCATTTTCTATAAATCCTGATCATTTAAAGCAGTTTTTGTGCCTCATGCAAAATGACAAAATCTTTACATATGTGTACATCCATATCAAAACGATGCACTTGTCGGCTGCTACATGTGTCTCTTTCACATAATACCTGAGAATAAATACCAGACTCATTTTAAGTGGGGGTCACTTTATATCATCCTCAAGTCACATGGCTTATTAATACAGAAAATGTTCCATAACCATTTCATTTGGGGATGATTTGAAGTGACCTCCACTTGAGATAAGTCTGGTATTTATTCCTAGCTATTATGTGAAATGAGGTACATGTAGCAGCCGACAAGTGCATCATTTTGATATGGAAGTTCACATATGAGGTTTTGTTATTGGAGCCCACTTTTTACATTTTTGCATTTTAACTTTTAAATTTTCCCACCCAGTGATGCAATATAATCTGGACTAGGACTAAACCAGTGCTCAGCTATCATTCAAAGAAGAGCTTATGGTATCTAAGGATATTACTAGTCGGGTACAAGATTCCAAATCATGTATGTCTTGCTTCATTAAGCACTAAATATGAAGGGGAAATGAGGTTTACAAATCCTAGGAAATCAGTTGGAATGATGGAGCTATAAACTTATTACTTATTGCACTATTATGTTTAATTAGATTGACTAAATAAATACAAATGTTGAATAAAGTTGGGTACTCTCTTTATATGCAATGCAGCTTTAATATACCCTACTTTCGTACATTCTGTATGTTTCAGCTTTCATCTGCCCTAATTTTGTACTTTCTGTATGCTTCAGCTTTTTTATACCATAGTTTTGTCCTTCAGCTTCAGCTTCTGTGTACCCTCGTTTTGCACATTCTATGTGTGGGCTGTTATCTACCACATTTTTGTACTTTCTTTGTTTTAGCTTTTATCTACCCCATTTAATCTGCAAGTGAAGTGGGATGGAAAGAGAAGTGCTCAAATTGTGATTCCAGTAGAGTATTGGGAAAACACATGCGGTTTGTGTGGAACCTTTGATGGGGATCCTGACAATGACTTTCTTACAAGAGATGGTCACTTGGTAAGTTGACAGATTTGTATTAATTTATGTTCTCTGGTTCAAATTAAAACTGAAAACAATTAGTATTGAAAAAATTATTTTTGAGAATCCATTCTAGAAAGTTATTTTGATCATAATACAGGCATTTCAAGCTGCTACACTTGAAACGTGCCATTATGTAATTGTTTGTTGAGAGACTTTATAGAGAAAGTTGTCATAACTGGTGAAGATCCCAAAAAATCTGTTGTATTTCCATGTGGTGTTGTTGGATGAGCTCTAGACCAGAAATCTTGAGTGTGCTGGTTCGATCCCTACTGATGCTGATTATTTTGCTTTCTCAATTTATTATATGTGACGTGCCATGTCAAAAGGAGACACTTTTGGGCAAGATCGTAAATGGAGAAATAGCCAAAAATCTGCCCGGGGGTGATTTTTCACAATTTGGGTTTGTTGCAAATTTGTGATGTTATTAATGTTTAAAATATTGTCTGATAGTTTCAGACTGGAATATAACTGACATCTTGTATTTTTTGAGACATTTCAAGGTAATTCCTACTCTCAACATTGTCAATAATATTTTTTAAGGCCGATATCTCAATTTCCAATTTTATAATACCATAACTTACGAACTCAGTATCTTCGCTTAGGAATGTCCGATTTCATTGGGGAATACAGCGTTGTGGAGCAAAATATCTCTATATTTAAGATATGTAAAAACCTCAAAATTGATAACCTGCCCAAAAGTGTCTCCTTCTTAACATGGCACGTCACATATGTCAGTTTGCCTAACATTTTGTTTACTCTTTAAGGATATAAAATATTCATATACTTCTGTTTTACATCTATTATATTACATGGAAAAGTTCATTAATTTAGCACATCAACTTTTAGCATAAAGTATATCAATTAATGATATCTCGATTATTCATTTCCAAGGTTGAGAATCCAATTGAGTTTGGTCATAGCTGGGTGTTGGATCCTGAAACCTGCCAAGAACCAGACCCAGAAGATCCATGCAACATGGACTCAGAGAATTACCAGCTTGCACAGGACTTGTGCTATACACTCATTGTGGAAAATGGACCATTTTCTATGTGCTATGAATTGGTAGATCCTACTCTATACCATGATGCTTGTGTGTATGACTTGTGTGCCACATTACCTGATGATGATGTGTTATGTGATAGTTTAGCAGAATATGCTCAGGCTTGTAGGGAAGTAGGAGGTAGTCATGGGGACTGGAGGGCTGTGACTCCGCAATGTGGTAAGTACAGGCAGCCAACAATATACACTGCTTCGGTATATTACATTTTCATATAGTGAACCCTCATTCATGTGGTTTGAGTCTTGTAACTTTACTTCCCTCTCTAGTATCAAGTTTTTGACCATAAATATGTCAAAAAATGTCAAAATGCAACAATACAGATAGTTATATCCAAGCTTATCAACCTCCATAGGTGTATTGTTTTGAAGTGTACAAAAACTATTTAAACCAATGAAAACATTTCTAAACAGAATTGTTGACAAATAAAATCACATGCTATGCTTTGCTCAAAAGTTAAGTCTGCTCTGCTATTGGATCACAAAGAATGCTCCATTCTGACATCATTATCTACTGCTTTATACTTTCTGTAGGATTGGACTGTCCTGCTGGTACAGTTTATGATTCATGTGCCTCTGCCTGCCAAGCTTCATGTGGGGATACACACAATATGGGTAACTGCACTGATCTGACATGCATTGAGACTTGTCGGTGTCCAGATGATCAGGTCTTAGATGGAGATCGCTGTGTGGATCCATCAGAATGTGGATGTTCTTTGGAGAGTGGACTTTATTATCCTGTAAGTGTGAAATGATAATTTCTAACTTTGTGTTGGAGGATGTATATGCATAGTATGCATAGATTTGTTTGTTAGAACATAAATGACATGTTGTGTTTTTAAGCCTATAGAGCTTTGAATGAATGTATAGATTTTGAAGGAGTAAATGGAGAATGAGTGTTAATCTCCTACATTGATAGGATTCAATTTCAGGAAGTTTTTTGCTCACAATTTATGTGATCTAGATTATGTTCCTGAATCAAAAGCGGTTCCATCTGGTTACTATTTATCTTAGATAGGAAGTAATTGCTTTAGTTATTCAATTGTCATTATTTCATTTTCATATGGAAGAAAGCTATTTGGACATTTGTTGAACTCATTTTAATGATCATTAGAACAAAGACCAGTGGTACCATCAATTAACTGATGATGATTATCATAGATGATTATCATTATTTTTTTAAATCTAAAAATAAGGTTAAGAGAAACACTGAAAAGGCCAAACAAATTTGATTTCAAGTTTAAAACTTGTCATATTGATTGTTTTCTTGATATCGCCATTTGCAGCCTGATTCTACCTGGCTTATTGATGACTGCTCCTCCGTATGTTACTGTACTGAGGGTGAAGTTAACTGTACCTCCTATGGATGTCATGAGTTTGCTGAATGCACAGTCAAGAATGGAATGAGAGGTTGTTACTGTCAAAGAGGTTACAAAGGAGATGGTCAGTCTTGTGTCCGAGGTGAGAAATCTGATCCTTTTTTATAGTCAAGTCCAGTCTTCTGAACTTCTCATTGTGTAAATACTACATTAATGAGAAGGTGTTACAAAGGGGTTGGTCAGTCCAAGGTGAGAAATCTGATCTTTTTTCATAGTCAAGTCCAGTTTTATGAACTTCTCATTGTATAATAACTACATATAACTACATATAACTACATAAAACCTCACCACCTTGGGAATTAATTTTTTAGATTGTAATCTGTGGATAATTGGGCTTTGTTTAACAATTGATGTGTACCCATTCTCTGCAATCTGAAGGGCATCATTTTTTGTCTCGCCTGATAAGGCAGGAGACTATATAATCACTTTTCCGTATGTATGTGTGTGCGTGCGTGCGTGTGCGTGTGTGTGTGTGTGTGTGACAAATTTGATTAAAGTTTTGGTTTTTCTCGGAGACTAGGAGTCGCACGTTTCTCAAACTTGGTGGGTGGGTGCATCTTGACCCGAGACAAAACTGGTTTGTATTGGTTAGTGGGTCAAGGTCACTGAGGTCCTCTAGGGGTCATCTGAGGTAAAATTAAAAAAAACTGCCATATGGGCATGAAACTTGGTAGGTACAGTCAACATTTCAAGCCAAATTTTTGGAAGGTCATTTCAAGGTCACCAGGGGTCATCTGAGGTCAAATTAGTAAAAACTGTCTGATGGGCATGAAAGTTGGTGGGTACAGTCAACATTTCAAGCCCAATTTTTGGAAGGTCATTTCAAGGTCACCAGGGGTCATCTGAGGTCAAATTAGTAAAAACTGTCTGATGGGCATGAAAGTTGGTGGGTACAGTCAACATTAAAAGCTAAATTGTTGGAAGGTCATTTTGGGGTCACCAGGGGTCATCTGAGGTCAAATTAGTAAAAACTCTCGTATGGGCATGAAACTTGGTGGGTACAGTCAACATTTCAAGCCAAATTTTTGGAAGGTCATTTCGGGGTCACCAGGGGTCATCTGAGGTCAAATTAGTAAAAACTGTCGGATGGCATGAAACTTGGTGGGTACAGTCAACATTTAAAGCCAAATGTTTGGAAGGTCATTTTGAGGTCACCAGGGGTCATCTCAGGTCAAATTAGTAAAAACTGTCAGATGGGCATGAAACTTGGTGGGTACAGTCAACATTTAAAGCCAAATTTTCGGAAGGTCATTTCGAGGTCACCAGGGGTCATCTGAGGTCAAATTAGTAAAAACTGTCGTAAGGACATGAAACTTGGTGGGTACAATCAACATTTTTTGGGCGGTCATTTTGGGGTCACCAGGGGTCATCTGAGGTCAAATTAGTAAAAACTGTTGTATGGGCATGAAACTTGGTGGGTACAGTCAACATTTAGAGCCAAAGTTTTGGAAGGTCTTTTCAGGGCCACCAGGGGTCAAATTAGTAAAAACTGTTGCATGGGCATGAAACTTGGTGGGTACAGTCACCATCAGCCAGATAATCGTACCTAGCTGATAACCGCCAAATTCATTTACCTCTACCAAAAGTAATTGCAAAAGCAAGCGGTTGCGAAAGCAGGCGAGACTCGTGGTTCGAGAACCGCCTTGTCTTTACACCACCTCAGTTCCATCCTCAAAAATCAGGCTTCCCAACTTTTGTAGATATTTATAACACATTTTTAAGTGTGCGAGATTTATGTTGTGATGATGACTTTCCTGCTAGTTGTTTAAGTTATACAACTTCATATTTTTGATGACAAACCCAGGATCTGTGTGTTTCTGGGTTACCAGACCAGTAAACTAGACCTATATATAGTCAGCTACGCCAATCAAATTACTCAGAATGCCGATTTTTGAAAGTCTGTCCAAAAGAGGCATGTAGATACAGAAACTCTAAAGTGCATAATTTTATTACCCCTCCACAACTCCTGACCTGATAACAACAAAAACCCAGTTCTGAACACTTGCAAAAAACAAAATATAATGTAAATTGACAGGGATTAATATATATTTTGTTTTTATTTTCAGCTCCTGGTATTTGCACCGTCTGGGGAGACCCACATTACATCACATTTGATGAAAACAAGTATGACTTCCAAGGTGACTGTGAATACACATTAGTTAAGGACTGCCATCCAGGGTACAATCTGACAGCCTTTCAACTTGTAGCTGAGAACATCAAGATGAAACCATCTGACAAAGTGGCTTATACCGAGGAATTACGCTTGATGTATGATGACACTGTGTTTGCTCTAAGACAGGGTGGAGAAATCCGTATTAATGGTGTAAAAGCGCTTACACCTGTTATTCATCCATCAGGTGTTATTGTGAGAAAGAGAGGAAGTACCTATGTGGTGAGTTGGACAAATAATTTATTCCCATCTGAAATTATTACTAGGAAAATCTAGCATGTATGTACGATAATTGAGTACGTCGCTTCAAACATGACCATGATTTTGGCATGGATTGAACTTTCAAAGTGTAAATTTGGAAAAAAGAAACCTATTATGTAGATGGTGACTGCACTAATAAGTAAATAATATTAATAATCATGAACTAGACAGCACATTCCAAGGACTGCATACTGTCAGACACACAATGCTGGGATGATGTATCTTGACCCAGAGTGAGGAGGACACTCGACTTTCTTTATGGTAAGGGTGCGAATCTTTAGGAACGAGGAACTGATTTCTGGCAAAAATTGGGGCTTCTGGCTTCTGAGCTGGAAAATTTAACATGTTTTGTGGCTCTAGTGTACTAAAATTGGGAAAAATAATAAATTGTAGAGTATATGGAAATTCAACTTTTTCCAAATTTGTGGTACAACTTTGGGTGCTTTTGTTAAAGTGGAGCTAATAACCTGGAGCATGATCCCAACTGGAGCATGATTTCAAGTGGAGGTCTTCAGAACCGTTGGAGAGCCTGATAATGGGCCCTTTAAGCACCACATGTACTTGTACTACCTTTACATGTGAGTGCCCCCCCCACCTGAACTTAACTATAGTGGGCCTGGTGTCCAGAACTCTGATGTGCAACTGCTATATGCTTTATCATATGACATACTAAGGAGAACATTCAATTAACTACCCAATTAAAATGCTATACTTGAATGTAACTTTTTTATTGCTAACACAGGAACTGATGACTGACTTTGGTCTAATAATAACATGGGATGGTAAGCGTACTGCTAGGATTGAGATATCATTGGACTACTGGAATGCAACATGTGGTCTTTGTGGTGTGTTTGATGGAGAGCCTATCAATGACTTCAAAACACCTGATGGGACACTGGTAAGACTGATCAGTTCATTTTGATTTGTCTAGGTAATAAATGAATCTAATATAAAATCCAGAATGTATGCAAATTACAAACATTCCTGTTGAAATTCCAAGATCCAACTAAATCTGTCACAGATCATTTATTTCATAATCTGTAGAATGTACACACTTATAGAACATGCAGTGTCTGACAAGGATGTGTATGTAACTTCAACAGCAAGAAATGGAGAACTGTTGGAAAGCTGTTAACTAGTGTTAAGTCACAACAAAATCATAGTAAAATTAGGGTTTAGATAAATTTGTCAATTTAAATCTTCTTTGAACATTACTTTGTAGGTTGAGAACCCATCCGATTTTGGTCACTCATGGGCACTGGATCCTGCATCATGTCAAGCTCCTGACCCTGAGGACCCATGTGATGAGGAGTCGCAGGAGTATGAGCAAGCTCTGGATTTGTGTTACACTCTGATTAAAGAAATTGGTCCATTCCAAGAATGCCATGACATATTGGACCCAATTCCATACCATGAAGCTTGTGTGTATGACTTGTGTGCCACATTACCTGATGATGATGTGTTGTGTGATAGTTTAGCAGAATATGCTCAAGCTTGTAGGGAAGCAGGAGGTAGTCCTGATGACTGGAGGGCTGAGACTACACAATGTGGTAAGTATTATACCCCATACCAAGGGGCTTGTGTATGACTTGTGTGCCACATTACCTGATGATGATGTGTTGTGTGATAGTTTAACAGAGTATGCTCAGGCTGGTAGGGAAGCAGGAGGTAGTCCCGATAACTGGAGGGCTGAGACTACACAATGTGGTAAGTATCAAACCATGGGTCTTGTGTATGACTTGATGATAATGTGTTGTGTGAAAGTTTAGCAGAGTATGCTCAGGCTTGTAGGGAAGCTTGAGGTGGGCCTGATGATCTAATGCCGTATGATACCAAATCCAACAACAGAATTTTCAAACTTGATTTTCTCGAAACGTATGTTGCGTCAAATAGAACAGTATGTGATGTGACCAACATAATTTGCTGTCGTAGTGCACGATAGAATATGACCGTTGCTATGTCAACTGGATCACGCTTTCTTTGTTACAAACCACTGATCGAAATGATCACAACACAAAGCCTATGGCATATCAAAATTCGGAACAGGTGTATGAGCCAAGGCTTGGAGCAGTAACCAATGGTTACTAACATGCACTACGACAGCGAATTAATGATTGAATGAGCCATTTCAGGACATACATGAAGATATGAAATCATTAATGAAATTATCAAGTTAAAATTGCACCTTATATTAGATACGCAAAGTGTCCATTTACATGTATAAACGATATTAAAAATTCTTATGCTTTTATACAGCTATAACTTGTCCGGATGGCTTTGAATACAATCCATGTGGCAGTGCTTGTCCTCGGTCATGTGGTGATGATGATATACAGGGTAATTGTACAGAGGAGAATTGTATAGAGACTTGTGAATGCCCAGAAGGCCAGCTGCTTGACGGAGACAGATGTGTGAATCCAGACCAATGTGGGTGTTTCTTACCCAATGGTGCTTACCTGCCTGTAAGTAGTAATGGTAAATTGTAGAAAAACTGTCATCTGTATTTAATCTTTCCAAATACATTCATGTATAAAATAACAGTACTATAATATTTATAGGGCTATATGCTTAGGTGTGCAAGCATATAGGAATTACTTAAATATGGGGTTGATAAATATTGGTATTGTTAGATGAAAATTTAATAATAGCCAAGTTAATCTCTTTGTGGCATCAGTTCACATTATCTGGACTCTTTAGCACAAAGATCCAAAACCCGTAATTAAAGTTGTCATTATAAATATTTGATGACATAAAGTCATCTATAATACCACATACCCTGATCACCTAATGATATTTTCCTAATTTGTTATCTGACTCAATGAGTCAATCAAGACCCACTTTTACACATTCACACAACACCCCTCCACCCCAAATGAAAGACTTTTGAGAGTGCATATAAATTATAGAATCCATCAAAACTTTGGTACTGGTTTCATGCAGAAGAGCCATGTACAATGTATGACAATGATTGTTTTGTGTGATGTGCAGGGATGATGATTTTCTTTCAATAATAGTCCAAATAACATATTTTAGATTTCTGTATTGTTTTGGGAGATCTATTATAAGGTATTTTGGCTCTTTTCAAAGGCTTCTAGACATTTGTATAGGCTCACAATGTCTACAAGGTCTTTAACCCTCTGGACAACAACAGATTTATCAAAAATTACAGGTAGCTAGTTGATCATCATGGAATATACAAAGGTGACAAATACATGAAGGTAAGAACTATTATGTTGAATGTTTTTGTATGGTTGCAGGCTGGAGCATCATGGATTCAAGAAGATTGCAATACCATTTGTAGATGTATTAATGGAGAACTAAACTGCACTGCTTATGGTTGTCATGAATATGCTGAGTGTAGCCTTAGGAATGGTGTAAGAGACTGCTATTGTATGAATGGATTCAAAGGAGATGGTCAGACATGTGTAAGAGGTAAAGAAGACATTTGGTGACTCACAGAAAAAAGCTTTAAATCATCAGAAGAGAAAACATTGTGTGTATGTCCGTCTACCATTGGTTGAAATTATTTGATATGTTACATAAGATAAAAGCCAATAAGTATTTGTTTACAAAATAGTATTTTTACAAAATATTTAGCTTTGCTGTGGTCAGTCTTTGATATTGCAATCTCAATGATTATAGGAATTTCAAGTTTTGATACATTAAATACTTACAGTTTTATACCATCTGTAAAAAAGAGAGAACTTGGTAATCAATTTTTTCTGTATGTCCCAAAATGTATGGTAATATTACTTGTTGGAGAAGGTCTTTTGTATTACAGCTAGAATGATTTTTGGCAGGGAAAAGCAACCTGCACACTGCACAAGTAATGCTATTATGATAGCTAACTAGTGAATTTCTATTGATCTTTTTTTTTATTAATAATATTTAGCACCAGGAATGTGTACAGCTTGGGGAGACCCACACTACATCACATTTGACAATCACAAGTATGACTTCCAAGGAGACTGTGACTACACATTGGCTAAAAGCTGTCATGTTGCAAATGGTCTACCTAGCTTCCATGTAACAGCAAAGAACATCAAGAACAAACCTTCAGATAAAGTGGCATACACCAATGCTGTTGGGCTTGAATATGATGGCTCTGTGTTCTCTCTTAAGCAGGGTGGAGAAGTACATGTGGATGGTGTCAGAGTTAATCTTCCTTTTGAAACCCAAAGTGGTATCCAGATTTATAGTGTTGGTGCAACAAATGTGGTAAGTTAGCTTAGAAGTATTGATGTATATTTCAGCATTTTGTAGAGTAAAATTGTTGATAATTTGTCAACATAAAGGTTTTTGCTGTGTGTAGTTTAGAGGCATGAAACATAATTTCCATGGTAAATTATTCGGCAACAATATGATTGAGTAAAAAATGTATGCTGAAAATTCAAAGTATTTGGAATACTTTTGGGTGGCTATATATCACATCCTATTCCATATGTATCCTCCTGCCAACTGATCATATGGCAGCAAATGTTGTTGACTTGTGAAGAATTGAATTATCGCAGGTCAAGATTGAGTTAAACCTCTGAGATCTTTTTATTAGCAATAAGCTCATGCTAGAATGTGATTAGACCACCAGTGAAGGGTCCTTGCATGTATATGGCTTCCTTGACAAGGTGGTAACATATAAAAATATGTTCCAATTTTTGCTTGAATTCAATAGCTAAGTAGATTTAGTAGTTTAAGTAGTGGATACCAGATATTTGTCCATTCATCATTTATGTGTTGCCTTTTGTTAAATTTAACTTGTAATAACAAAAGCGTATTTCCTGTTTCCCCGATTTCAGCGTTTAGTGACATCTTTCCGTCTAGTGATCAGCTGGGATGGCAGACAAAGTGTACAGATTGAAGCCCCAGTGCAGTACTGGAATAATACTTGTGGGCTTTGTGGAACATTTGATGGCAATGTTAACAATGACTTCCTTAGCTCTGATGGAGTGTTGGTAGGTGTCTGTGTTGGAATAACCAACCGTGTTGTTTCCTTTAGCATTTTAGCAACAATTAATGCCATTTGGGTGGGGAATCCGTGCATGTGGTAAATTAGTATCAAAGATACCAAGTTTGAAATATTATTTTTACTTCAGCATCACATTTCTCGCTCATTTAGAATAAACTATTGTTTAAATCTTAATAATAAGAATACCAGAATATTAAAGCTTTGACAAAATAATAGAATTTACTACATACACACAAACAGAAAATCGTTTCAAGAGCAAAGAAATTTACAAAGGAGAAGCTGGACTCCATAATTTGTGCATAACAAAGTTCACCATATTTGGTTTTGCATGGGATCTAAGTAAGTATAACACTGGCATTTTTATCAGACTAAAATCAGTTTGATAATTGACATCAAGAAAGCATGAATATTGCGCTCATTGCAAATTATCAAGAAAACATGCACTGATGCTGTCATACCAGATTTACATGCATTTATTTAATTGCTGTTATGCCGTAGTTTACATTATGTTTTTTTTTTTTTTACAGCTCGAGAATGCCATCGATTTTGGTAACAGCTGGGTTTTGAATCCAGATACTTGTCAAGGCCCTGGTCCAGAAGAACCATGTGATGAAGGATCAAATGAGTATTCATTGGCACAGGATCTCTGCTATCCATTAGTTAATAAGAATGGCCCATTCAGGGACTGTCTTGATCTTGTAGATCCTACCCCATACCATGAGGCTTGTGTGTATGACTTGTGTGCCACATTACCTGATGATGATGTGTTGTGTGATAGTTTAGCAGAGTATGCTCAGGCTTGTAGGGAAGCAGGTGGTAGTCCTGGAGACTGGAGGGCTGAGACTACAAAATGTGGTAAGTATCCTACCCCATACCAAGGGGCTTGTGGGTATGACTTGTGTACCACGTTACCTGATGATGATGTATTGTGTGATAGTTTAGCAGAGTATGCTCAGGCTTGTAGGGAAACAGGAGATAGTCCTGGAGACTGGAGGGCTGAGACCATACAATATGGCAAGTACTCTTTTCCCCATGAGGCTTGTGGGTGTGACTTCAAGGGTCAAATTTTCTGATAATAGTAGAAGTAGGGTGGGGAGTAGAACTAATCAGGTTCTTTCACATTTTATATGATAAAATTGCTATGACAGTGATTTATATATTTATGATATAACAGATTTGAACTGTCCAGAAGGTACTGTATATGACCCATGTTCAACTCCTTGCCCACTTTCTTGTGGGAACCAGACTCCATTGGATTGTTCTAATGACACCTGTATCGAGTCTTGTAGGTGTCCAGATGGGCAATTACTAGACAGAGGTCAATGTGTGGAATCAGAAGAGTGTGGATGCACATTACCCAATGGATTCTACCTCCCAGTAAGTAACAAGCAGTAACACAGTTTAACCCCATGAAAACTACCTGCCGATTGGACAAAAAGAAGTTTTCATTATCAATTGGACCAATCAGTAACATTGTTAATTTCACCACACAAAAAATTGGGGTGAATTATTTGCAAAGCTCCATTCTTATTGGTGATTTAAGTGAAGGTATCATGCAATTGACCAATCAGTGGCAATGTTAGATTGGCAGGTAGTGCTCAGGGGGTTAAGCTGACAGCAATAATTTTAATTGTGCATCTACATTCCAAGAATAGGGTTTTTATACATACAGAGAAGAGTTAAGAGGTACCTGTATTTAAACTCCCTTGCAAAACTTGTCTTGCCTGTGATAGCCAAATCAACATACTCCTGATAACTGGCCGATTTGTTGAGAGTCAAAGCAGATTCCAATTTGAAAGTATCACAGTCCTTAAATGATGCGTTTTTCCTCCTGAAGAAGTATTTCCAAACTTAGGTTATTATTTAGTAGCAATTAATGTAAAGCATTGTTTTTGTGGTTCTAAATGAATAAATCTAACTTAAAAATCAGTATTACTCTGCTGCACATGTCCCTCCAGGCAATATCCTAACATCTTACCTAGGACAATATTCATGAGGTGTCACTGAAACTGAAATATGCATTGGTTCACCTCAAGCTCAAAGGGGCTAATGACATAGGTGTGTATCTGGCAGGGGACCATATCAAATCACTTGCTGTAGTGTAAATTGTGCCGACTATACACACATGGACATAGACAATTCAATGTAACATCAATTGATTAATGTGTTGAAAGGCAAAGCAGATTTAATTTTTGAAAGGAAAGAAGAATTTGGAAAGTATGGTTATCACAATAGCAATGATTTTTCTTGTTGTAAATGAATGAATCTAACTTCCTGTTGACAGGCTGGTGAAATCTGGATCAATCCAGATTGTTCAAGTGTGTGTAGATGTGAGGAAGGTTCAATGTACTGTGAAGATTACATGTGTCATCCTGATGCAGAATGCAGTGTAAGGAATGGGATCAGAGACTGCTATTGTAAGCATGGGTATAGAGGAGATGGAATTCAGGAGTGCACACCAGGTAGGTAATGCATCATGATGGTATTCAGTCACATTGGGTTCAAATATTGCCTGTTTTTGCCCAAGGAGTATGACCTGTCTGATCTAGAGTTTAAGTGATGAAACTCTTATGTTTGGCTATTGTACCCAGTTGATCAACTCATGAGTTTAATTGAGAGAAACTACTTCTCATTCCAGAAAAATACAGTACTAATTTTCTGGGTTTCAAAAATTATTATCAAGTTCTGCCAAATGAAACAGCTCAATCGTAATCATTCATTTAGTCCTAACTGGAGATGAAAGGAAAAGTTCACTGTTTTACTAAAATCTTGTCCCTGGTTCTAATTAAGCCAATCAAAAACAACTATTATTTCCATATTGTAACATTTCCATAAATATATATTTGTATGTCAAAATGTTAGTTTTTACTGTCAGATATATCCCCTTTGTATTTTGAGCCAAACAACTGAGGTTAAACCGTTAAGCTAAAAAAAAATCACAATATAATTCAGTAGCGATGTTGTCAGTATTTTCCACTCTGTTGATCGCGACCTTTTCATCTGTCCTTTTGGTCTGTATACCGATACATACAGTGTTATCAACATTTTGTATTCATTCAACGAATATTACGATCGTATGAATTAAACGACGGGTCATATTAAAAATATTAGATTTTGTTGCAAATACAGCACCTGAAGGCATGAGTTTTGCAGGGTATGTTAATTCATTAATGTACTTTACAATCACCTAAATATCAGATCTATGGCTTTAAAGAGGAAGCCCCGCCAAAGCAGTTCTTCTGGGGTGAACCAAACCTACCTGGTTCTCAAATTAACCAGTGGCAATTAGGTTATCTCTGAATTTGACAGGTGCTAATTGATGTTTTAATGTTATTCGAGATAACCTTGTCACTGATTAACTTTATAACCAGACTGGTTTGGTTCACCCCAGAAGAACTGCTCTGGCGGGGCTTCCTCTTTAAATGATGAAGAGTACTCCACAATTAAGCTAACAATATCTGTAAAATCAATAAATTCTGACTTTACATTTTCTTATTTTGTACTTTTCCAGTTCCTGCTATTTGCACCGTCTGGGGAGATCCACATTATGTTACATTTGATGACCTGAAATATGACTTCCAAGGTGACTGTGACTACACTCTTGTCAAGGAATGCAGGACCACAAGTGAAATTCCCAGCTTCCACATATCTGCAGATAATATCAAGATAAAGCCTTCAGATAAGGTAGCTTACACAGAGGAAGTACAGTTGAAGATGGCAGGAACAGTGTTTTCTCTTCGACAGGGAGGAGAGGTCCGTGTGGACAGTGTCATTGTTGATTTACCCTTCTGGCATCATTTTACTGGTGTAGTGATAAAGAATGCTGGCTCATCATATGTGGTAAGCATGTTTGTGTAAATCAAATTATAGGCTTTTTATATGATAGCAATCATCAAATCCACTTCAAACTTGGCAGTATGTAATACAATGTACATTTGTTCACAGTTTGCACTAACCTGCCATTTATGTTCGCATTGATGACTTTTTTTTTTTGCCTCCTGCCTGATGAAGTGATCAATGCATTCCTGTAGTATTCGTAATTCAATTATCAAGTTAACTGTCTGCAAAATAAAAACAAACTTTTTCAGTGACCATCTTGGTCCTGCTCTGTTTTGATACAAATTTGAATTACTTCTGTATTCATATAAATTATTGTTTGCTTTTTCTTGTATAATGAAATATTTCAGTTATCTTGATCATGTATTTCATGATTTTTGTTGGTTTTAGCCATGTATTGTTTAGTATATAATGGTGATGCCCCCTCTTAGGTCACCAGGCCTTTTTGGTGCCTCATACATTCTCTTGTGATTTTGATGGAAGAATCTGGATACAGATTTATTGTATATTATCTTTAATGGTTACATAATGCAATGCCATTAAGTATAATTTTACAAAGTGACATTTGCTTACTTTCATCCAGCATCTTACAACTGAATTTGGGGTGGCCATTATATGGGATGGCAAGCGTACTGCTAGAATAGAGGTCCCTGTGAGCTTATGGAACAATACCTGTGGACTCTGTGGCACCTTTGATGGTGACCCTAGTAATGACTTTTTTACTCCTAATGGAGAGTTGGTAAGTATGTTTTGCACAGTAAATGTTTGTGATAACCTGATTTTTATAATTACTAAACCGAGCTCCCAAAATATGTACCAAAAACCCCATCATGACCTACTGAATTTTAACATTTCAGTGATGGATCAAATGAATTGTTTTTATTAATATAATAAAAAGAGTTGTTGTAATCCTAAAATATCAGAATTTTTCCCGTAAAAATTTCTAACCTGAAAAAAACCCTTGCTGTTGAAAAACTGCTTCAATATCCACAACAAAAGCCTGTGTAGTTGAATTCAAGGCCTCAACATTTGATTTTTATAAATTAAGACCGTACAGCACGAATGAGCCGTAAATGTCCTCAATTGTATTCTGAGTTACAGTGTAAAATGGGCATGAAGGTCATATTCATAGGTATTTCAATTTGGTGCTACGTGTATCTCATTAAATGAGGTACACATAGCACCAAATTGAGGTACCTATGAATACGACCTTCATGCCCATTTTACACTGTAACTCAGAATACAGTTGAGGACATTTACGGCTCATTCGTGCTGTACGGTCACAATTGTTTATTTTTAGGTTTTGGAAAGGATTGACTTTTTGGTATAAAAAAAACTTACGAAACTACTATCATAACATATGCTACCACGAAATGAGTGTAAAGTTGCAAGTTTTTAATTTCAAGACATCCTGGCTGCTGAGTTTATGTTCTTTGTTTGCCGTGCACCTGCACAAGTCGGTAGTATATTCTTTGTAAATGGCCTATTGTGCTCCCCCATTCACAAAGGACACACAAGCATACTATTGGCTTAAACAGGAGCATGTGAAACAAAGAACACCAGCGCAGCAGCCAGGACATCTCGAAACTACCAACTTTTGTTGTAGCAGGTCAAATATATGATATATTAAAAAAGCTTATCAATTTCCCAAAATAAAGAAGTAATATGTGTTAACACATACCTGTTTTTATATTGTGATTGTTTCTTTAAGGTTGAGAATCCAAATCATTTTGGTAACAGCTGGGCCTTAGATCCTGACACCTGTGAGGTAGATCCTGATCCTGAAGATCCTTGTGATAGAGACTCAGAGAATTACCAAGAAGCACAAGATCTTTGCCATGTGCTGTTGGTAACGAATGGACCATTCAGAGAATGTCAAGATCTGGTCGACCCTACTCCATACCATGAGGCTTGTGTGTATGACTTGTGTGCCACATTACCTGATGATGATGTGTTGTGTGATAGTTTAGCAGAGTATGCTCGGGCTTGTAGGGAAGCAGGAGGTAGTCCTGGTGACTGGAGGGCTGAGACCACACAATGTGGTAAGTATACTACCGTATACCATGAGGCTTGTGTGTATGACTTGTGTGCCACATTACCTGATGATGATGTGTTGTGTGATAGTTTAGCAGAGTATGCTCAGGCTTGTAGGGAAGCAGGAGGTAGTCCTGGGAACTGGAGAGCTGAGACCACACAATGTGGTAAGTATACTACCCCATATCATGAGGCTTGCGTGTATGACTTGTGTGCCACATTACCTGATGATGATGTGTTGTGTGATAGTTCAGCAGAGTATGCCCAGGCTTGTAGGGAAGCAGGAGGCTTACCTGGAGACTGGATTGCTGAGACGACACAATGTGGAAAGTATCTTATAATATGATGTCTGTGCCCATGACCCCAGTTATATTAACAGCTGCATCAGTTGGCTTGAAACGATGGGTATTTGTAACATATTTCATGTTAAGCAAAACCGTAGGAGATTGATCATTCTTAATCTTACAACATGCATTCGTGTGTCTAAACATTTTATGACTTTGAAAAGTTTTTCTTTCTCATTATTTCACAGCTGTAACTTGTCCTGATGGATTTATATATGATCCATGCAGTACTCCTTGTCAGCCATCTTGTCTCAGTACATTCACAGAGGAACCTTCATGTGAAGAGTCTGCATGTATAGAAACCTGCAGGTGTCCTGATGGACAGGTGCTAGATCGAGACAGGTGTGTTGCACCTGCTGACTGTGGATGTTTAGATGAAAATGCACTCTATAAACCTGTAAGTGGCAAATATGATTGGTTTAAGATTTAAGTTTTTTTTCCAAATACTGTATTTAATAGTGAACAACAGTGTTCTTCTTGCTATGGACCAAACATTGTTCAGAATATTTGAAATTATTATTCAAACAAAAATAACAGAGTAGGTGCTTGTAATCAGAGTAAACCTGTGTTTGGGGTGCATGAATTCAAAACCTGGGGTCAGAAAAAGGTCAAGGATTAAAATAGAGAAAACTCACAATTTTGGGTTTGTGTCCCAGAGAAGTGAATTTCTACTTTTGATTATCCATTAGGACACTGTTAGCCTAAAACATCTAAATGGTCCCAACCTCTAAATGCTTATTAGTAGGGATGACCAATGAACCATCAACTTGATTAGAACACTCCCATAGACATGCAGGGAGCTCAACTGTGCACTGCTTGCACATACATTTCTAAATTGATCTCATTCTTTTATTTTTCAATATTTTTCTGTACGATTTGGATAAGTTACTGCCAATTATATTTTGTAACTATCTTGCAAATTACAGCAACATAACTTATTTTGTTTTTCTGTAAGTGCGAGTCAAAATTGGTCCATCGCCACAGTGCGCTTAATTGCCAGTGGCTGAGTTTAGCACTGCTCAAGAATGGCACAAAATATTCAAATCAGTAAGATCAGGTGAAAAACGTGGCCTACTGAGCTGTAATTTGGCAGAGTTGCCAGTAATACCTCTATCATACCCTCTGTAAAAAGGTTAAAAAATTGAACAAGTAGATATCGAGTTACAAATTAAATCACCAGCTTCCCTTTGGAATTTTTATATTCCTTTCACATCATGTTAAGAAGACACCTTTCTGAACATAAATGTGAAGTTTCGTGCTCATTCGATGTATTGTTCACCTGATCTTAACCCTAAACGTAACTCCGAGGTCAAGCATTGAATTGGTTTGAACAAAGATACTCATAATGTATTGAGTGCTACTTTGGTTTGAATGAGGAAAACTACAGGAATACACATGAGCATGATGAGGATAATCTCTATTGTTGTGAATGAGTCAATGACCTTCAAAACTTAAGATTTTGCTTACATACACCTACTAATCGGGTTTTGATTGAGCAAACTTCAATCAAAACCAAAATTGTCATTGGCGTAATAAGCCCTGGGTTTTGTTGAAAAGGGTTTCATTGTCCTGTAGATCAATAAAAGGTGGTGCCATGCGTGTTGTGACATCAGTCCGACACCTGTTGTGCATCCATGCCTGTGTCGAGTCGCGTGCCAGTAGCCAATCATAGGCAGCGGTTCTGGGGGCGTGGCTGTTTTCTCAGAAATTGTTGCCGGGAAAATTCATAAGCTGTTTCGATACCATCCGAAGAGGTCAGGAAAATTTTAAAACCCACCCACCACTCCCTTTATAAAAAATATGATATTAAATGGCATTGTTTCTTTTGCTTTTTACCATTTTGTCCAATATATGAATCAAAATGGAGATACATTGCTGCATTTGAGCAAGTCATTGGGAATGTTTTCACATACTTAATATTTAATGTCAATTCCAAATTAGGCTGTTTGGAAATTGAATAGGGTTGTCCTAATTCCGGAAATGAGTAATGATTAGGTCCAAGCCAAATATGCTGTTTGGGATTTGAAGTGGGTCGTCTCACTTCAGGACCATAAATGGCATCAGATGATAATAGCTGTCTGATTGCGTAAAAAGGGTATCAGATGATATTGCTGTCTGATACATATATGATTTCAATGATTGATATATATTGCTTTTAAAGAATAAGCCAGATGATATAGCTGTCTGAGGCGCTAATGAATTTGAATTTAAGCCAGATGATATAGCTGTCTGAGGCGCTAATGAATTTGAATTTATATCTATTTAAAATATCAGATGATATAGCTGTCTGAAGTGATATTAAAAGTATGAAGATAATATAGACAGTTGATTTCCTGTCAACTGTGTATACTCTCAGATGATATAGCTGTCTGAGGTGATATGTGATATTAAATTAAGTATGAAGAACACAGTTGACACTTGATCAACTGTGTAAATGAAAGGAAATAAAAGATTCGGATGGTAAAGATCCAGCTCCGGCAATAGTTGTGTTTGGTCTACTTATTGCGTCCATAGGACAATTGGTCATATTAAACCCAATAACATTGAAATTCTTGGTTGTGAAAAAAAAGTTCACCTACTTAGTGCAATTTTGATTTTGTGCCATATCGGCTATCTTGGATGATTTTTGGCAAATGTCCTCTAAATGCATGATTTCAATGCCTTGGTTTGAAAAAATAAGTTATGCCAGTGACTAGTTAAGTGCCATTTCATAAGAAACCCTTTGATACTTTCACAATATGCTTGTTTCATGTTTGCAAATATGTTAAAATAAAGAAATATATAAAGGTAAATATATGCTTATGCCAATTTTGCTCCCAACTGCTATTTTTGGACCTTGTCATTTTATTTCGTTCCAATGACCGGTCAGAATGGGAAACTTTGATAATTCATAATTCGAAAAGTTTTTGACCGATTTTGACCATTTAACCACCATAATACTTCTGTTGATTAGTTCTACTTAGAAAACAATCTTTTGTAGCAATAGGGTCAATATGAAATTTTGATGGTTATCCCTATTATTAGCGAGACTTTTGTCTGAACACTTTTAGTCCAAATATCTGCTGTCTTGTATATAAACAGGTGAATTCCTCTTGGGTGACTGACGATTGCTCTCGTATTTGTCACTGTGATGGTGCTGGTGTTGTAAGGTGTTCTTCATATGGATGTGATGAGAATGCTGAATGCAAGATACGTAATGGTGTCAAGGATTGCTACTGCAAACATGGTTACAGAGGTGATGGACAAGAATGCACAAGAGGTAAATTATAGTAATTGATCTAATCAGGCTGAAGGTGGCAATTTGTTGAGTGTCTACTTTCCATGGCTGAGCATGCAGGTAAATCACATGTCTGATGTGCTGGATTTCATTCCCATTCTTTGGGGAGAAACAATTTGACTCATCAGTTGTGGGCTGAAAATAGCAATATTAGTGATGATTGTTGGCAAGGCCCCAGAATAACTGTTGCCACCCTAAGTGATAAGAATTATGGTTAAAATAAAGGTTAGGATAGTATACAAATATTTACTGCTCATGAGGGATCTGGTGGAATGTATTGGTCCCCAAGGTGAACTGGAGACTCGAGACCGCCAGGCCGAGGGAAAATAGTATGCTCACAGTCTCCAGTTCACCGAGGGGACCAATAGATTCCACTAGATCCTGATAAAAGAGCAGTAAATATTTGTTTTATATCCTTTATTAATATATTCTTTGTTCATTGATTGGTTAAAATTTTAGAAATGCAAGGCCTTTATCATAGACACCGGCCTAGGCATACATGTATGCTAGGCCTAGTCAAGGCTAGGCTGGCCTTGCTTTGTGTTGATTGAATGCACATGTACGCACACAGTTGAGTGGTTACAGCTTACCGTGAAAATGTTGTATTAAACTACTGCAATACCACCGTGAAACGAGTAACCATGTTCTCTGTTATTTCACTGTCAATATCAAGATACTGATGCTAATGTAACTCAGATTATGCCAGATGAAACTGCCATATTTTAGCTGCAGTTGCATCGACCACTAGAAACTGCGACGCGGCAATGAGGTCATACGTGCCGTTCAGAGGGAATAGTAAAACTATTTCCCCGGGAAATAGTACTTGAATAGTAACCCATTCCCCCTCACCAAGGTATTTTGACTGCTTTTCAAAATAGTTAAACTATTTTTGGTCACATGATACTCGTTTGATTAATAAATGAACAGGAATATATTAATGAAGGATATAAAAAAAGATAAAGGTTAGTGATAGGACAAGTTTCTCTTTTTTATCCTTTTCTCACACCTCTCAAAAATCTACTTTTTGGTGTTTACTTGCAGCTCCTGGTTCCTGCACAGTCTGGGGAGACCCTCACTACATCACATTTGACAACCAAAAGTATGACTTCCAAGGTGACTGTCAGTATGTCTTAGCAAGAGATTGTCAGAACTCCTACTTGCCTCCATTCCAACTGACAGTACAGAACATCAAACTGAAGCCATCAGATAGAGTTGCCTACACACAGGAGATAGAATTAGAGTTTTCCTTCACTGTGTTTACTCTTAAGCAAAATAAGGATCTTCTGATCAACGGCGCTGTGGTTATTCCTCCTGTTCGGCATTCATCAGGGGTCAACATTTTCAACCTTGGTACATCATATATTGTAAGTATATATAGGATCAAAATGTAAGATTTAGCTAAGTATGTTTGGGATCAACATAGAGATTTATCTGCTTACAGTCAGGTTTTCAATTATGTATGAATGTTATTCTGCAAGTTCAAGTTCAAGTTCATTTGTTTTCATCTCAATTCACATCATTGTTATAAAAATGGAAAGTGCAAGATAAAGAATACATTATATTACTAAGATAAACCATACAAACATTAAGAGTTGAGGGATGTGGATGTCACAAAGGCTCAAAGTGTGAAGCTTGTGGCACCCAAGCATTATTTTAATTTACTTATGATCCATTGGAGAATAAAATATTCACAATTAATATAAAAATAGATATTGCATTGGCCTCACAGAAAAGTACATTGAGTCTCTTTGTTTTAATATTTTCCCAATTTTTGACAAAGATATTTTATTTTGCAAGATCTTAACATTTTCTGGAATAATTTCAGCATTATTTTCCTGGTTTAACCTAATGACACTGAAGGGTTGATTATAATTATGCCAAGGAATATTGTATTGTAAAAATGTTTACAGGGTGGATTTGACCATCTTAAAAATAAAAAAATATATAAAAATTGTTTAGGCAGGTGGGTGAAAGTTCATAGGGAAAATTGCAAAATGACAAGACAAAAATAGCATAGGAGAGATTATGCATGGTATTATGGAATGTGGGTCAAATATATTGGATTAGGTATGATTTTAGTGTCCCTTCCCAAATGCATTTAACTTCCCTGGTTGAGGCCTTATTGAATTGTTGCAGATTGCTGTGTAATGAATGCCCGGCTTTGAATTGCCAACTCATGATCAATGAATAGCTGATTTCATACTCAGAAAACTACTCTTTAACTACTCATTTAATTATTTTCAGATGCTTACCACTCCATTGGGAATGAGTGTGAAATGGGATGGTAAAACCAGAGCGCAGCTAGATGTTCCATACATATATTACAACAAGACATGTGGATTGTGTGGAACATTTGACGATGACCCCCATAATGACTTCCAGACTCCACAGGGATATCAGGTAAACTTATTAGGGGAAAGTCACCTTCAGCATGGACTTTTTGCTGTGTTGCACTCAGAATACGTGTTTTCACTTCCTTTACTTGTTGAATATGTCTTTGCATGTGGTGTTTTTGTTCCAACAAATTGATAATTTTTACATGCTATCATTAACAGAAAACTGTACTGCTTCTCATTTTGCAGGTTTCATCACCAGTTGAATTTGGCAACAGTTGGGTTGTTAATGGTGATGATTGCCAGTCTCCTGAAGATCCTGTTGATCCATGTGAAGATGGATCAGAAAACAAGCAGCAAGCTGAAGACTTGTGTTATGCCTTGATAGCCAGGAATGGTCTATTTGTAAAGTGTCATGAGCTAGTGGACCCAATTCCATACCATGAGGCTTGTGTGTATGACTTGTGTGCCACATTACCTGATGATGATGTATTGTGTGATAGTTTAGCAGAATATGCTCAGGCTTGTAAGGAAGCAGGTGGTAGTCCTGGAAACTGGAGGACCCAAACTCCTCAATGTGGTAAGTGCTTGATGATACATAATGATAAGCCTCTCGCTAAGGCGTGACTGTACATCCAAGACGCTATTTCCTATTTCCCAACCAGTTGTGCATCCGATGGGATGCTGAGCTTTTGAAGGCTAGCGGGAGCCCTGGATAATGCATCACTAGATAGTATCACCATGATTCAAAATAGCTTGATGTAGCTGTGCATTGGTCTGTATTTCCTTGTTATTTTGAAGCAATGAAATTAGGCTTCCCTTATCATGATAAAAGTAAGATGTAATTGGTAATTGTGTCTGTGCATACATGATTCTATTTGTCTGTCTATTTTCTGGCAAAGTTCTAAGAATTGTAATTTTAACATGAAAACTGTTTCCAGCTTATCCTTTGCAGGGGTAGATTTACTATATGGCTATCCATTGGAAACCTGCCAAAGAAGTGGAAAGGGAGAAATAATTTGAAGACAAATCTATGCATGTTCACATAAGATGCTTTAGGGGTTATAGTAATAAAGAAGTACAGTAGTGATGATGATGTTTTTTTTTTCATACTTGCAGGTCTGAACTGCACTGATGGTAAAGTGTATGACCCTTGTGCACCATCCTGCCAACCTTCATGTGGTGATATGGGAGTGTGTAGTGATACCAGCTGTATTGAGACGTGTAGATGTCCCAATGGCCAAGTACTTGAGGATGGTAAATGTATAGACCCAGCTAATTGTGGATGCACATTCTCATTTAATGGATTATATATACCTGTAAGTTGTGTATCTTGGTTCTTAAATTAATGTTCCACTTAATCTAAATGGTCTACATCTTTTAGTCCCTGCTTTTACCTAACCCTAACACTAACCCTACACCTAACCCTAACCCTGAAGTTATAATGAATAAATGAATTAAAGTATTGTGCAGTGAGGGTACATTGAATATAAACATATTCTGCTACATTGTTGCAAATCTCATCATGAAAAAATCATTTGAATTTCAAGACATCCTTTTGTATCCTTTTTGTTTTAAAGGCAGGTGAAACATGGGTTACAAGTGATTGCTCTTATGCATGCAAATGTTACCAAGGAGGCCAGTATGAATGTGAAGCTTACAAGTGTCATAAACATGCTGAGTGTATGGTAAGAGATGGTGTAAGAGACTGCTATTGTAAGGAATACTTCACAGGCGATGGACTTAATTGTGTCGGAGGTGAGAATAACATTTGTTCATTGTAAGTTTATCTGTATAAAATATTTAAATATATGTGTTGAAATCATGACTACACTTTACAATATAAATGTTGCCAAATTGATTTAGTCTTGCCCCCAATTAATTTGTTCCTCAGTTTGAAATTAAATATGTACTGAAAATTAATACATTCAAGATTTCAAGTCTCTTCTAAAGAATGAAGACTACTCATAAAATTAGTAAGCACATTTTGCAACATATGTAGATAGAGTCCAGTTCATTTCTCAAAGCTGGAAAAAGTTTATAATAGTTATAGGGATCTTCATTAACAATTTGATAAACATGTTTTTCAGCTCCAGGAACCTGTACAGTTTGGGGAGACCCACATTACATCACATTTGATGGTCTTAAATATGACTACCAAGGTGACTGTGACTACACTTTAGTGAAGGATTGTCGTAACTCTACAGATCTGCCACCATTTCATCTAATGGCAGACAATGTGAAGTTGAAGCCATCAGACAAAGTGTCCCGCACATATGAAGTTCATCTAGACTACAATAGGACATTGTTCTCATTGTTGCAGAATTTTGAGGTACAAGTGGATGGTGTTACAATGACTCCTCCAGTCTTTCATTCTTCCGGTGTTATGATCCGCTACACAGGGCTATATATGGTGAGTTAAGCTTGCTTTTTGGTTGTTACACATTTTGTTTTGTATAGAGATTTTAATATGATAAAATTTATGATATTTACTGATTTAATTATGTAAATTTATTGAATGTATTGAAGTCATGCAAGATCAATACCAAATCCTGGTAAGGACATTTTTCATTTTGATCGAGTAGTTTTAGAGAAAATTTTAGAATAAATTTGAACTAATAAAAATTGTTCAATTTTTGTAGACCTTGGTAACTGATTTTGGTTTGTTTGTGCGTTGGGATGGAATGCACACAGCCACCATTGTGCTGTCAACTAACTATTGGGATAATACATGTGGACTGTGTGGAACTTTTGATGGAGATACTTCAAATGACTTCACTACACCTGAAGGGTCTGTGGTAAGTTTAAAGAAGTATAAGGAATTATTATTGAATATTGCTATGGGGCATGATACATATTGAATTGTTTTGCATTAGGACCGAAATAGTGCATGAAGGTTGACCTTGTGAAATTCATTATTATAAACGTATGCAAAGGAGAGTGTGGCCTAGTGGTTAAGGCGTTGGACTGTGAATCCAAGGGTCAAGGGTTTGAATTCCAGGTCCGCCTGAGCTCGGCTGGCTCTTTGTATCCTTGAGCAAGGCACTTCACCCTATTTACTTAGTGCTTCGGAGGGCACTTTAAGCTGTCGGTCCCGTGTACATGCATATTTTCTCACAGTTATGTAGTGTGCACATTAAAGAACGTCACAGGCTATTCGAAAGGAGCAGGGGATCATCCCGGTCATGTTGACTGTACTTCAAAAATACACTCATCTACTCTAGGTTCCAGAGTAAAAATAAGTACAGCTTGTCTGTACGCAGTGCGATAATACTCATACATATGAGGGAGGCACTTATAAGGAAGAAGAAGAAGATCATTACACTTACCAGACTCATGAGTCACACACACCTGTTACATGAATGTAATAAATATCATCACCATTGTTTATATTGACAGGTTGAAGATATAGGTACATTTGGGAACAGTTGGGTGCTTGATGATATGGGAGATTGTAAACCACCCGATGATGGAGATCCATGTGATGAAGACTCTGAAGAATACAAAGAAGCCCAGGATATCTGCTATCTTCTTGTTTTGGAGGTTGGACCATTTGCCTCATGTCATACTCTGTTGGATCCAACTCCTTACTATGAGGGTTGTGTGTATGATTTATGTGCTACTTTGCCAGATGATGATCTTGTTTGTGACAGTTTTGCAGAGTATGAGCAAGCTTGTAGGGATGCTGGTGGTTTTCCTACAGGATGGAGGGCACAACTACCTCAATGTGGTAAGTTTGGGTATAGTTTAGGATATAGGTTCAGATGCAGATTCAAATTTATTCATTACATCAATCATATGTATGTGAATGTATAAAATATAAAATACAGCAGTAGTTCATGGTATAGAGGCCGTCAGCGTGATGTCATATGCTGCCATCTTGTGGGTACATACTGCGATGTTCGTTTGATCTCCATGCGTGAGCAGCAAAATCACTGCACCAACGCATGATAACAGCTGCGTAGCAAGCTGCACCCTGCGCGTAGTGTCCGATGCATGAACATGCAGATCATTTGTACCCACAAGATGGCGAAAGGCTGAGGGCCTCTATTGTGCAATAAGTATTTATACGACTTATAACGAGGATTATATTCAAGGTTTATAAGATTATGTACTTTTTGTAAACAATTGGGGTAATTCCATTTAAAATCCAAACTACCCTTGTGGAAGATATACTAAAATCTCCTACAGAGGGAGTATGAGTTTTGAATAGAATAGACAATTAGGTAACTTTCATTTGAAATACTCACTCCAGTTGTGGAAGATATAGGTAAAGCCATAATACAGAGGGAGTATGGCTTCAAAATGATTAACCCTGACCAATTACATTTGAAAAACATACTCCCTCTTGTGGAAGATATTTCCAAAATCTTCCACAGGGGTATTGTGAATTTCAAGTGGAATAGCCCATTTCACTTGTATTTAGGATGGGTGTGTTATTTGCTGAAGTGATATGATTCTGATGAATCTCAGTGGCAGCAGAATAACTATTGTGTAAATCACAAACATATAAAAATAACAATCACTTTCTTTTTTTTATATCTTGGATAAAAGTTGAATCACAAAATAATAAATGTGTACCATGTTATAATAATTTTGCGTAATTCTGAAAGTAGTGTAAAATTACATCTTCGATCATTATGTTCAATCACATACGGCTTATTTTTGCCTCAAATTTGCAGACCTATCACTGTTTTAAAACCTCTGAAAATCAGAACAAATCATAGCCTGTTTTTAAGGCAATGCTTGTATGAATCCTGTTTGTGTGTGTTTTAGCTATTCAGTGTCCTGAAGGGACAATATATGACCTGTGTGGAAGGCCCTGCCCACCAACATGCGGAGACCTTCAACACCAAGTGGATTGCACAATAGATCGTTGCTATGAAACATGCCGTTGTCCTGATGATAAACTGCTAGATGGGGATAAGTGTGTGGATCCGTCTGAGTGTGGATGTTTCCTTGATAATGGTCTTTATCTGCCGGTGAGTGTGCTGAAATTTCAGTGGAATTCTGTCTTGAAGAAATGTATCAAGTTTTGTATCAAGCTAAGGAGGTCAGGGTCATACTTAAAAGTGCAGGTCAAGTATGACCCTGACCTACCTTCCCTTAGCTGTTCACTCCAACTAGGGGTTAAATGGTTGATGTCTGCATCACAATGTCCTGCTAAACTGTTCTGTCTTCTGCTGTATGGCTGGCATTTACTATGGAGTTTAGATTGGTGAAACATGCCCTTGATTGCAGTGATTTAAAGCCATATTGTAACATTTACATAAGAAATAGAATTGTATTTCACTATCAGATTATGTCCTCTTTTAAATTTGGCTGCAACAGACGAGGCAATGCAAATAAAATTGCGATTTAACAACAGCGCATATGTTGCTAATGCGAGCCACTCCTTTAAAAACGTGAGTGGAGTTGGTTCTTGTGACGACTGTCTGCATGCCATGTGCGTACTGTGTTACGAACATCGTGTTTGCCTGCACCAATTAAACGTCTTGTTTAGGCAGTTTATTCAAAATCTTGGATTTTGACAATACTGCAGCACCTAAGTCTTGATTTTTGCAGGATATGCTAGTTTACTTAAAGCCATAATGTATGATCTTTTAATATGAAATAATTTTTTTGCATATTTGTAATGTTTACACATGTCCCAACTTGCGCCTAAATGGAATCGGCCAAATTTGTTGTCTTTGAAGGTCAACAGAGCAAAGTTCAACATATTATCATAATTTAAAAATTATGATAATATGTCCTTGCATAGAACTGCATGTTAAATGGTCAAAATAACCAGTGGGTTTCTTTCACTTTACCTTGTTATTTCAACTTAAAATGGACAGCAACCCTTCCCGGCAGTTATTATTAATGTTATTTCAACATTTTGAATAAAAGAATAACAAAATTAAAATTTGACAGAAATCGTACATTAAGGCTTTAAGTACATTACAAATATGTAACACACAGCATTACCATTGTTTCAAAATACTTACAAGCATCTGATAGAGTGGTATAACCGAATAACCGAAAAACACATAATAAAATATGTAATATGATGATAGAATAAAAAGTGAAATTGCAAGAATGATTATGGCACTTAGCATGCAAAGATTTAAATTTCAAATGTTTATTTTACATGTACACATTAGCTTCATTTCTAAAGAAATGCCATTGTTTTATGTTAATTTAATGGTTCAATTTGAAGAGGATGATTTGTCTTTTTATTTTTAGGATGGAGCAAGATATGTAAATGAAGACTGCTCTGAAGTTTGTGGTTGTAATGACGGCATGCTGAACTGTATGCAATATGGATGTAATGAATTTGCTGATTGCAAAATTCAGAATGGTGTAAGAGACTGTTATTGTCAAAAAGGCTTCAAGGGTGATGGACAAGTTTGTAGAAGAGGTGAGTGATGCTTGGATATCTTCAAGCAAATGGTGATAATCCAGCTACAGCTTTTCAGATGTTCAACTTGTTTTAAGAATGTGCTTATTGTATTATTTGCTTGTGTCAATATCAAGTAATTGTACGATTTTAAGAGAAGGATTGATGAAGCCTGATAAAGATAATTAGTTCAGTTTCATAGCCGAACCCCCCCCCCCCCATCTGTGACGAAACTGGAAGTGGGTCAAAATAACATGATTTTTAAGAGTAATCAACATTTATAACCCCTTCGCCAACCAAACTAAAGTTTGGGCACAGTGCTTATGCTAGTTATGCATTGTGTAATGTGTGATTGATGGATGTATGTGAATTTACACATGTGTGAGTTGGGACTTTATTGACATGCGCAGTACAAAAGACGAACAATTTTACCTTATATAAGGCAAACAAACTGAAAGTTTTGTTCACAGGTGGACATTTATATTGATTTTTCTAATTTCTATACATCTTTTTCAGCTCCTGGTGTGTGTACCGTTTGGGGAGACCCACATTACATCACATTTGATGGTCTTACATATGACTACCAAGGTGATTGTGACTACACATTAGTGAAAGATTGTATCAACTCTACAGACATTCCATCTCTTCATCTGACAGTCAGAAATAATAAAAGAAAACCATCTGATAAAGTTGCCTATACCCAAGAATTACATCTGGAATATGCAGGATCTGTATTTTCTTTGTTGCGAGGAACTGAAGTTAGGCTGGATGGTGTTACTGTGTCACTCCCTCTATTTCACCCGTCAGGTGTGGCTGTTAGAAACATTGGCAGTTTAGTGGTAAGTTACAAGTGATGATAATGGTATAGTTGGATAATGTAATAACCAGAATCGAAATCTGTTACCACTACATTGCAAGACTAAATGAAATAGCATTATGCCACACTGTATGTAAATATATAAATGACATTAAGGTACATGTAGATAGGTCCAAATCAACCTGGCTATGTTTAAAATTAACAGTATCAGTGATTTTAGTTCTTTGTGTCTATAAATTGCACTATTTTGTGGTAATGAATAGAAATAATTGGTGTAGTATTATCCTTTACACCCAAATAATGTGTCCTCGGCAGAAAAAAACATTTAAATAATGGGTATGGCTGGGTCTCAGCCATTATTTATATTTTTGCTGCCTCTATGGAGTTGATGACTGGGTTATCATCATCATCTTTTGGTTGTGGAGCAGTTTTTTTCCAACTACTGTGATCCTGGTTAAGTGCTGTTATTTGATCTGTCTGCAGCATGCCTTCATTATCATCTAACAGGTGCTGAATATATGTAAGAAATGATGTGCGCTGCCATAACTTGTCTCCTCTTGTGATAACAATTGCGCACTACTTTGTGTTGATTGATGAAGGTTACACGATACTTCTTGTCACATGCCCCTGAATGTGAAAAATGAGAAATACTTGAGAAAGATTCGTAGGATTTTGTTGATACTTTGAGATTGTATTCTTTTGGCGCTTGATATCAAATTCATGTCTACTAAATGATAAATTTGTTATACCCTCCAATCAAATTCTAATGGGATGCAAAAAGATATTGCCTCATGTGATACCACTTCAAACCAGTGATATCTTTTCATATTACATGAACAAACATGGGATAACTATCTTCTCATGGGATAACTCTCTATATATCTTCTCACTTGTTTTCAGCTTCTGACATCTAATTTCGGACTAGTTATCCGATGGAATGGAGTGAATAATGCTCAAGTAGAGATACCATATACCTTCTGGAATAACACCTGTGGTTTGTGTGGAACATTTGATGATGATCCTACCAATGACTTCACTGCTCCTGACAGTATTCTTGTAAGTTTATATAGAAAGAGATACATGATGATGTTGATGAAATAGAACACCTAGAAATGAAGTTTATAACAGGAAATAAGAAATTATAACATCTTGGACTGTTTTGCTCAAAATTTCAATTTGTACCATATTTTTACAGGTTGGGAATCCTGCTGAATTTGGCGATAGTTGGATGCTGGAAGAAGGGAAGTGTGACCCAGGAACTGTACCTGATCCATGTGATCCAGAATCCGACACATATAAGGAAGCAGAAGATCTGTGCTATGGTTTGATTTTAGAGACCGGACCATTCTCAAAGTGTCATGAATTGGTAGATCCAATGCCATACTATGATGCTTGTATCTATGATTTATGTGCTACATTACCTGATGATGATCTTATATGTGACAGTATGGAAGAGTATGCCTATGCCTGTAGAAATGCAGGAGGAAGTCCTGCAGATTGGAGATCAGTAACGCCTCAATGTAGTAAGCAATTTCTCAACACCTACTATAACGTGATGTATCAGGAAAGTTGTGATACTTTGGTAAAAGAAAATTGTTTGTAGAATCAGAAATACGTTTTGCACTTCTTCACATCTTGTGTAATATTTGTTGTTAGAATGTTATATATCTTGAATTAGTTTTTTTTAAATTTCTTTTTACATCTTTCCATAGGAATCACATGTCCAGAGGGAACCATCTATGACCCCTGTTCAACCCCTTGTCCTGAAACCTGTGTTGAACAACCAGAAGGATTTGAATGTACATATGAGGGTTGTATTGAAGCATGTCGATGTCCTGATGACAAGGTCTTAGATGGTGATCACTGTATGGATAGATCAGAGTGTGGATGTACGCTAGATAATGGAATTTATCTGCCGGTGAGAGAAATAACAACGAAATTGACATATTGCATTTGGCATTATATAAAAGTCATGGTTTAGGCCCAATTTTTCCTGGAAGTCCTAATTAGTGTCTTGTTGGTCTCTGTTTCTGAAATGTGACAGCTGTTTTGATCAGCAAAAATAATGGACAAATCAATGTAATACTAAGTGATTAATGTTTTGAGAGCACAAGCAGATTAAATTTTTAAAAGGAAAGAAGTATTTCCAAATTTAGGTCATCACAACAACACTGTTTTTCTGGTTGTAAAGAATGTAGCTAACTTCCTTTTGACAGGCTGGTGATATTTTGATCAATCCAAATTGTTCAAGTGTGTGCAGATGTGAGGAAGGTTCATTCTACTGTGACGATTACATGTGTCATCCTGATGCAGAATGCAGTGTAAGGAATGGGATCAGAAACTGCTATTGTAAGCATGGGTATAGAGGAGATGGCGTTCAGGAGTGCACATCAGGTAGGTAATGTGCCATGATGCTATGTTATTTTTGGGTTTATATTTGATCCTTTTCTTTAGCACAGGGAGTATCCTTTGTCTGATCGACAAGAGTTAAAATGATGGAACCCTCACAAAATGTTTGGCATTTGCTTCAGACCTTACAGTATTCAGTTGAGCAACTCATGAGTAAAATGTGATTTAACAAGACATTGAAATGAAATATAGGCATTACCACACAGTTTTGCTTGTATTCTAACCCTAGTACCCTTATTCTTGAATCCAGTCTTATTTCCTTTGCCCCTATACCATCATTTATTCCTTACTCCTAACATTGGACATTGTAGCTACATGTAACCCAGGAAAGTTGAGAAAGCAAACTTTCCTGATGTAACCATAGATCTTATCCTTGGCATTGCCTTTAATCCCGACTCTGACCGTTTCAGTATTTTCAGTTATTATTTGTATCCCGAGTTCAAAGGCCCCTAATTCATCTGTTAAATGAAGAAGGGTACTCAACAATTCTGAAACAATACATAAATTCCTAATTATATGTTTGGTATCTTTTCAGTTCCTGCTATTTGCACCGTCTGGGGAGATCCACATTATGTTACATTTGATGACCTGAAATATGACTTCCAAGGTGACTGTGACTACACTCTTGTCAAGGAATGCAGGACCACAAGTGAAATTCCCAGCTTCCACATATCTGCAGATAATATCAAGATAAAGCCTTCAGATAAGGTAGCTTACACAGAGGAAGTACAGTTGGAGATGGCAGGAACAGTGTTTTCTCTTCGACAGGGAGGAGAGGTCCGTGTGGACAGTGTCATTGTTGATTTACCCCTCTCCCATTATACTGGTGTAGTGATAAAGAATGCTGGCTCATCATATGTGGTAAGCATGTTTGTGTAAATCAAATATACATGTAGGCAATTATCATATCCATTGTAAACTTGGCACCTGCCATATGTAATACAATCTACATTTGTTCATAATTTACACTAGCTCACAATTGATGCTTGCATTGATGACTCTAAACAGCACCTGCCTGATGCACTTCAGTAGCTATTTAACACCACACTTGTCTCCTTCAGTATTCAGAATTTTTTCAGTGACCATCCTTACAAGTTTTAATAGCATTATCGGTAAATCTACTGCTCTGTTTTGATGCAAATTTAAACACATTCTGCATCCATTTAAATTATGATGTTACATGTTTGCTTGCATAATGAATATGTAAGTTATCATGTATTTCATGATTTTTGTGTGTATAGAGTAATGTTTTGTTGGCTATATCCATGTTCAAGTTAGTGTACATGTATTACGGTGATGCCTCTCTTAGGTCGCCAGGCCTTTTGTGCACCTCCCACATTATCTTGTGATTTTGGTGTTTATGAATGTGGATAAATCTTTATGTTATGTTATCTTATCTTTCATGTTAAATAATGTAATTCCATTAAGTTTAATTTCACAAAGTGACATTTGCTTCCTTTGTGAAATTTGAAATTAAATAAAAAAAATTAACAATGCTACGATGCATGTGATACCATCGCATTACATCAGGCAACTGACCTGCTGGACTGGTCATGTAACAGATGGCTAGGGATAGGCTTGATGGCTCTGTCCCATGCTTGAGATAGGTTGTATCGTAGTCCCCCACTTTTATTTTTTGCTAAAAATAGCAAGTCCAGTATTTTAATTTCATTCCAAATTTCATGCTACTACAACTGAATGACTGAGAACATTTACCCATTTGCTTATTTTCATCCAGCATCTTACAACTGAGTTTGGGGTGGCCATTATATGGGATGGCAAGACCACTGCTAGAATAGAGGTCCCTGTGAGCTTATGGAACAATACCTGTGGACTCTGTGGCACCTATGATGGTGACCCTAGTAATGACTTTTTCACTCCTAATGGAGAGTTGGTAAGTATGTTTTTCACTATAAATATTTTTGATAATTGTGATTTCAACAATTACGCCAGCAAGCTCCCAAGAGATGTACAAAAAAACACTATCTTCATGACCTATTCTAACATTGCTGTAATGGATTGGATGAATTGTTTTAGTTAATATCATAAAAAGATTTGACATAATCCTTATATTCCTTGCTTGAAACATTTTTTCAACTTCAAAAACAAGCAGTTGGAATTTGCTTTAGCATCGGCAACAAAAGCTGGCAAAGGTTTTAGAGGCTTTATCATTTAACTTTATAAGACATTTTTGTAGGTTCTGAAAAGGGTTGACTGTTGAGTAATAGGAAATTGATAAAACTACTACCATAATATATAATATATTAAAAGATTTCACAAAGTGAGGAGATAATATGTATAAACACATAACTGTTATATTGTGACTGCTTCCTTCAGGTTGAGAATCCAAATCACTTTGGCAACAGCTGGGCCTTAGATCCTGACACCTGTAATGCAGACCCAGATCCTGAAGATCCTTGTGATAGAGACTCAGAGAATTACCAAGAAGCAAAAGATCTTTGCTATGTACTGTTGGGAACAAATGGACCATTCAGAGAATGCCATGATCTTGTAGATCCTACTCCATACCACGAGGCATGTGTATATGACTTGTGTGCCATGTTACCTGATGATGATGTGTTGTGTGATAGTTTAGCAGAGTATGCTCAGGCTTGTAGGGATGCTGGAGGTAATCCTGGGGACTGGAGGGCTGAGACTACACAATGTGGTAAGTATCCAACCCGATACCATGAGGCTTGTCAAGTCATGAGTCCTTTACACAAAACCTACAAAACATATTGCAAAATCCAAGTAAGAAAGATATGAGAGGGAAGAGTAGGCAAACCAAGCTGGAGACTGAAACCAAGGAGAGGAGAGGAGTAAACGTAGAAAAGAAAGAATATTTTGCTGAAGTGACAAGCTAACAAAGATTTAAAAGAAAGAAAAGAAGCAAGGACTTCAAGGAATAGGATAAAAGTAAAATTTAATAAACAACAAAAGGAAAGATACAAGTCAACAAATCGAAGAGATTAGATGAGCTTTGATAGATATTTAAGGTGTAAACTGAAGGTGTGTGTGCACTGAATGGAAAGTAGAAGTGAGTTCCATGTGAGAGGACCAAAGAAGATTGAATAGTTCTTCCTTCCACGTTATTTTCCAGCTATAACTTGTCCTGATGGATTTATATATGATCCATGCAGTACTCCTTGTCAGCCATCTTGTCTCAGTACATTCACAGAGGAGCCTTCATGTGAAGAGTCTGCTTGTATAGAAACCTGCAGGTGTCCTGATGGACAGGTACTAGATGGAGACAGGTGTGTTGTACCTGCTGACTGTGGATGTTTAGATGAAAATGGACTCTATAGACCGGTAAGTGCCAAATATGATTGGTTTTAAGAATTAAGTTTCAATGTTTTTGAGTACTGCCTTTAATAGTGAACAACAGTGTTCTTGTTATGGACCAATGATGGTTCAGCATGTTTGGATATTGGCCAAGAGGAATTGAAATAAAAAATAACATAATAATGCTTTCAATCAGGGATTAAAACATGGGGTTTGAAGAAGTTCAAAGAATAAAACAGAGAAAACTCACAGTTTGGGTTTGGGTTCCAGAGATGTGAATTACAACTTTTTGTTATTCATGAGGCCATTGTTATGTTTGCCCAATATTGACATCTTTAGTGAAATGCTAGTGAAACAAAACTGAATACCTTTCAGTCCAAACTTCTGCTGTCTTGTATATAAAACAGGTGGATTCCTCCTGGTTGAATGGCAATTGCTCTCGTATATGTCAATGTGAAGGTGGCTTTATTGTAAGCTGTTCTTCTTATGGATGTGATGAGAATGCTGAATGCAAGGTACGCAGTGGTGTCAAGGATTGCTACTGCAAACCTGGTTACAGAGGTGATGGACAAGAATGCACAAGAGGTAAATTATAGTATAGTATAATCAGGCTGAAGATGGCTATTGTGGGTTTTTTGAGTGTCTGCTTGTATACCAAACTTCTACTTTCCATGGATGAGTAGTTAAAGCACATGACTGGTGTGAAGTCCTGGGTATTATTCCCAGGGAAGATAACTTTCCTATTGGTAGAGTTTAAACCGTTACACACAACTAAATTTGTTCACTTATGTGAGCTTTCGACACAACGACTCTGTGTCTTTTTCAAACTGATGGTGACTGGTTTATTGATCTGGGATGTCACATGACGAGCTGGCGATATCATGTGACAGAACAGGTTCATAGACCGGTGGTAGCGTGGTGGCCTTTGTCCTTATTAAGTGAACTGGGGTGGCGTCTGATGTTGATGGCTTCCCTTCATACACCTCGATTAATGAAATGCTAGTGAAACAAAACTGAACACCTTTTAGGCCAAACTTCTGCTGTCTTTGTCCTTACGAGAAAAAATAATTCCAATACGGGCTGACAATAGCAATATTGGTGATGATTGTTGGCAAGCCCTCAGAATAACTACTGTCATCTCAAGAGATTAGGAATAGGGTTAGGATAAAGGTTAGGATAGAATGTGTTGCTCTTTTTGTTTTATTCATTTCTACTTGTAACCCTAGATTATCATTGCTTCCAGCTTGATTTCATTTATTATATGTATCCCTAGTTCATATGCTCCCAATTCAACCATTACATGAAGAAGGGTACTTTACTTATTATTCTACAATACTTTGTGAAATAAATAATAAATTTGAATATACATTTTTTTCGAACTTTTTCAGTTCCTGCTATTTGCACCGTCTGGGGAGATCCACATTATGTTACATTTGACGACCTGAAATATGACTTCCAAGGTGACTGTGACTACACTCTTGTGAAGGAATGCAGGACCACAAGTGAAATTCCCAGCTTCCACATATCTGCAGATAATATCAAGATAAAGCCTTCAGATAAGGTAGCTTACACAGAGGAAGTACAGTTGGAGATGGCAGGAACAGTGTTTTCTCTTCGACAGGGAGGAGAGGTCCGTGTGGACAGTGTCATTGTTGATTTACCCTTCTGGCATTTTAATCCTGGTGTAGTAATAAAGAATGCTGGCTCATCATATGTGGTAAGCATGTTTTGTATAAATCAAAATAGGGACAATTATTAAATTAAATGTAAGCTTAGTACCTGCCACATGTATGTAATACATTGTACATTTGTTCACATTTTATACTAGCTTGCAATTCATGCCTGATGCACTTTAGTGACTATTCTACGTCATAATTGGTCTTCTTTAGCGCAGAATGTAATTATCCTATTAACTGAATAGCAAATTAAAAAAACCTTTTCAGTGACCAATCTGACAAGTTAAGCATATCACCCAATCTTGGTTCTGCTCTGTTCTGATTCAGATTTAAATACACTCTGTATCAATTCCAATATGCAGGGTTCTATAACTTGTGGCGCAGCACCAGATTCCCAAAAGGCGCACAGTGGCTATTTAAGGGAAAAAGATGTTTTTGTACCTGGATTAATCAAGAACTCATGTCCAAAAAGAGCCATGCTAAGGCTAAGCTATATAAAAAGGCCAAAATCTGAGAGCTTCCGGGGTGCTGCCCCCTGGACTTCCACCAGGGAGTTGCACACGGACCCCACCAGAGGCTCTAAAGCAAGCCCATGATCGAGCCGTGACCCATTAGTCATTCTATCTGCTCTCATAGATTTAGTAGCACTTTAGAATTCTCTATTATTTTAAAGTGGTACTCTTAAGGCATTTAGTTGTGTACTGCAATTATATTATGTTTAAGTTAACAAAGTGATGTTTGCTTACTTTCATCCAGCATCTTACAACTGAATTTGGGGTGGCCATTATATGGGATGGCAAGCGTACTGCTAGAATAGAGGTCCCTGTCAGCTTATGGAACAATACCTGTGGACTCTGTGGCACCTTTGATGGTGATCCTAGTAATGACTTTTTCACTCCAAATGGAGAGTTGGTAAGTATGTTTTTTAAGAATTACTTAAGCAAGCTCCCAAAAGACGTACTCCATCATGGCATATTCTAAAATTTCTCTGATGGATCATAGGAATTGTTTCAGTTCATATCAGAAATGGAGATCATAATCCTTAAATTTCTTAATTTTTGATTGGAATATGTTTCAAACTTAAAAAGCCATCTGATGAAATATCTTGTGTTAAGTTCAAAGATTTTAGAGGGCTGATCATTGACCTTTTATAAAACATATTTGTAGTAGGTTCTGGAAAGGGTTGACGGTTATATAATAGGACACTTATGAAACAACTACCATAATAAAGCAAATTATTAATATCCCAAAGTAAGGATATAATATGTACTAGCACATACCTGTTATATTGTGATTGTTTCTTTTAGGTTGAGAATCCACATCACTTTGGCAACAGCTGGGCCTTAGATCCTGACACCTGCGAGGCAGATCCTGATCCTGAAGATCCTTGTGACAAAGACTCAGAGAATTACCAAGAAGCACAAGATCTTTGCCATGTACTATTGGTAACAAATGGCCCATTCAGGGACTGTCTTGATCTGGTAGATCCTACCCCATACCATGAGGCTTGTGTGTATGACTTGTGTGCCACATTACCTGATGATGATGTGTTGTGTGATAGTTTAGCAGAGTATGCTCAGGCTTGTAGGGAAGCTGGAGGCTTACCTGGAGACTGGAGGGCTGAGACTACACAATGTGGTAAGTATCTTATAAAATAATTTCTGTGCGCATGACCCCAGTTACAGGTGCATCAGTCATTTGAAATGAGGGGCATTTCCAACGTACATATATTGATGTTAAACAATACTGTAGGAGATGGATTGTTCTTAATCTGATAACATGCATGTGTGTGTGTCTGAAATTGATGACTTTTTTCTCACTATTTTCCAGCTATAAGTTGTCCTGATGGATTTATATATGATCCATGCAGTACTCCTTGTCAGCCATCTTGTCTCAGTACATTCACAGAGGAGCCTTCATGTGAAGAGTCTGCATGTATAGAAACCTGCAGGTGTCCTGATGGACAGGTACTAGATGGAGACAGGTGTGTCGCACCTGCTGACTGTGGATGTTTAGATGAAAATGCACTCTATAAACCTGTAAGTGCCAAATATGATTGGTTTTAAGATTTAAGTGTCAATGTTTTTGAGTACTGCCTTTAATAATGAACAACCGTGTTCTTGTTACGGGCCAAAAAATGGTCCAGCATGTTTGCAAATTGGCCCAGAAAAAAAAGCAAAAACAAGCAAAATAACAGAATAAATGCTTTTTAATCTGGAGCTCCTAACCTGTGTTTGGGTTTTTTGAAATCTATACCTGGATTACAGAACTTCAAGTAATAGAATAGAGTTCAGTGAATATGTTTGATTATATCCATTGGACCACTGTTACCTTGAAACATCAAAATGTCTAAATCCTCAGTGAGATATTTGTCTGAACACTTTAAGTTAGTCCAAATATCTGCTGTCTTGTATATAAAACAGGTGAATTCCTCTTGGTTGGATGAAGATTGTTCTCGTATTTGTCACTGTGATGGTGGTGGTGTTGTAAGATGTTCTTCATATGGATGTGATGAGAATGCTGAATGCAAGATACGTAATGGTGTCAGGGATTGCTACTGCAAACCTGGTTACCGTGGTGATGGACAAGAATGCACAAGAGGTAAATTATAGTAATTGATCTAAGATGGCAATTTTGGGTTTGTTGAGTGTCTGCTTGTATACCAAACTTCTATTTTCCTTAGATGAGCAGTTAAAGCACAGGTGTGAAGTCAGGATTAGGATAGAAAGAGATACAGGGAAGTGATAGGACAAGTTGCTATTTTTGTTTAATTATTTCTTGCACTTCCAAACTTCTTAATTTTCAGCTCCTGGTTCCTGCACAGTCTGGGGAGACCCTCACTACATCACATTTGACAACCAAAAGTACGACTTCCAAGGTGACTGTCAGTATGTCTTAGCAAGAGATTGTCAGAACTCCTACTTGCCTCCATTCCAACTGACAGTACAGAACATCAAACTGAAGCCATCAGATAGAGTTGCCTACACACAGGAGATTGAATTGGAGTTTTCCTTCACTGTGTTTACTCTTAAGCAAAATAAAGATCTTCTGATCAACGGCGCTGTGGTTATTCCTCCTGTTCGGCATTCATCGGGTGTCAACATTTTCAATCTTGGTACATCATATATTGTAAGTATATGTACGATCAAAATTAAAGATTTATCTGCTTACAATCAGGTATCCAATTCTATACTGGGCCAAAAAAGTATCCTTACACTCCGAAAAATAATCACAATTTCAAAACTGAACCATATTGGGGTAAATTTTGGGGTAATTTTTTTTAATAGATGCACTATCTAATCCGGTGTATTATGACACCCCATTGAATCCAATGTGACTTCAAGAAGCAAAGTTACAAGCATTTGATTAGTCGAAGGTCCAGTTTTGAAAGTGACAAAACTCAACAGACTAGACATCTGGTTTGAGAGTGGTGAATGGCTAATTTGCAAGCAACATTTTTTACAATAATTTCATTATAATTGTCCTGGTTTACCCTAATCACTAATTACCCAAATAAAGAATTGATATATGCCAGTGAATCTTGTTTTATGATGCCAAATGTTACAGAGTGACTATCTTAAAAATATAAAAAGTGTTCATAAAAAAAGTTCATAGGGAAAGCGGCAAAATGACAAGACAATAATAGCGTAGGTGAGATGGGGTACCAGCATTGACCGGCACTTTCGTTATAATGCATGGTATTATGGAATGTGTGTCAAATAGGCTACCAGGAAATCAACATAGATATGATTTCAATTTCCCTTCCCATAATACATTTAACTTCCCTGGTTGAGGCTTATGCTCCTATCAGACTTTCATGCCGCTGCGGCAAGTGGTATGACGTTTTCAGAAAATCATAAGCCTTAATTGTGTCAGTTTGTCTGCAATGCTCATGCGTCATGCCGCTCAGCGACAAGCGGCATGAAAGTATGAAACCAGCATTACTGGTATATTGCAGATTGCTTTGTAATAAATGCACAGCTTTGATCATTCAGCTCATGATCAATCAACAGCTGATTTTATACTAAAAAAACTACTCTTTAAGAAGCTCTCACTTAATTATTTTCAGATGCTTACCACTCCATTGGGAATGAGTGTGAAATGGGATGGTAAAACCAGAGCTCAGCTAGATGTTCCATACATATATTATAACAAGACATGTGGATTGTGTGGAACATTTGATGATGACCCTCATAACGACTTCCAGACTCCACAGGGATATCAGGTAAACTTACAAGGGGAAACTCACCTTCAACATGGTTTCTGTGTTGTGTTTCGCTCAGAATGGATGTTGTCACTTTCTTTGTTTGTACTGTATTTCTTTGCTTGTGGTGGTTTTCACTCAAAAATTGATCAATTTGTACATGCTATCATCGATCACTAGAAAATTTACTACTTCTCATTTTACAGGTTTCATCACCAGTTGAATTTGGCAACAGTTGGGTTGTTAACGGTGATGATTGCCAGTCTCCTGAAGATCCTGTTGATCCGTGTGAAGATGGATCAGAAAACAAGCAGCAAGCTGAAGACCTATGTTATGCCCTGATAGCCAGGAATGGTCTATTTGTACAATGCCACGAGTTAGTGGACCCAATTCCATACCATGATGCTTGTGTGTATGACTTATGTGCCACATTACCTGATGATGATGTGTTGTGTGATAGTTTAGCAGAGTATTCTCAGGCTTGTAAGGAAGCAGGTGGTAGTACTATTGACTGGAGGACACAAACTCCTCAATGTGGTAAGTGCTTGATGATACATAACAGGTCACCATGATTCAAAATGATGTGGGTAAACCTCTTATTGCAAACTACATTGGTGTTTGTATTGCTATGTATTTCCTTATTTTCAAAGCAATGAAATTAGGGTTCCCTTATCATGATTAAAGTAAGACAAAATGGGTCTTAGAGAAATGGGTCTGTGGGAGCAGGATTTTAATTGTTTGTCTGTTTTCTAGCATAAGAACTTTTTACAATTTCTAAGAATTATAATTTTAACATGAAAACTGTTTCCAGCTTATCCTTTACAGGGGTAGATTATTATATGAATATCCATTGTTAACTTGCGAAAAAGTGGAAAGTAAGGAACAAGATGGGGTGATGACAAATCTATGTATGTCGATATAAGATGCTTTAAGGGTGATAGTATAGAAGTATAATAATGATGATGATGTTTTTTTTCATACCTGCAGGTCTGAACTGCACTGATGGTAAAGTGTATGACCCTTGTGCACCATCCTGCCAACCTTCATGTGGTGATATGGGAGTGTGTAGTGATACCAGCTGTATTGAGACGTGTAGATGTCCCGATGGTCAGGTACTTGAGGATGGTAAATGTATAGACCCAGCTGATTGTGGATGCACATTCTCATTTAATGGACTGTATATACCTGTAAGTCATGTATCTTGGTTCTTGAATTAATGTTCCCTTTAATCTAATTGGCATACCCACTAGTCCTAAGGTAAGCTAGTCCAAAGTCTTGCTTGTCCAAAGTGTCCCAAGACCAAAATTTTGCTAGTGCCCTAACCCTGAACCAAACCCGAACCTTTACCCTAAAGTTATAATGAATGAAAGAATTGAAGAATTGTGTAGTGATGATACATTAAATATAAACATATTCTGTTACATTTTTGCAAATTACATAAAAATGTCTTAATTTCAAGACACCTTTTTTCTTTTTTTAAGGCTGGTGAATCATGGATTACAAGTGATTGCTCTTATGAATGTAAATGTTACCAAGGAGGCCAGTATGAGTGTGAACCTTACAAGTGTCATAAACATTCTGAGTGTATTGTAAGAGATGGTGTAAGAGACTGCTATTGTAAGGAAGACTTCAAAGGCAATGGACAAAATTGTGTCAGAGGTTAGTAAACAATTTGTTCAATGAAAATTTATCGCTAGAATATTTTACTTTATGTGTTGGAATTGTAACTGCATTTTACACTATAGTTAACCGAATTGATATGGTCTTGCCCATATTAATTTGTTCCTTTGAAGTTAAACATACTGAAAAATCATTCCAAATGTGGACTATTCTTGAGATTAGTAAGCTTATCTTGTAACCTCTGTAGATAGAGTCCACTTTGTTTTTCAAAGCTGCAAACAATGTTGATTGTAGTATAACAGGCAAATTCATTAATTCGAAAAACATGACTTTATGTTATTCAGCTCCAGGCACCTGTACAGTTTGGGGAGATCCACACTACATCACATTTGATGGACTGAAATATGACTACCAAGGTGACTGTGACTACACTTTAGTTAAGGATTGCCGTAACTCTACAGATCTGCCACCATTTCATCTAATGGCAGACAATGTGAAGATGAAGCCATCAGACAAAGTGTCCCGCACACACGAAGTTCATCTGGACTACAATAGGACATTGTTCTCATTGTTGCAGAATTTTGAGGTACAAGTTGACGGGATTACAGTGACTCCTCCAGTCTCTCATTCTTCCGGTGTTATGATTCGTTACATAGGGGTATATATGGTGAGTTAAGCTTTTTTTTGGAATCTTTATAGTTACAATTAGCACTATGCTGTGATATGAAACAAATAAAGTATTTTATTTGTCACATTTTGTAGACCATGTTGCCGATGTACCATGTTCCATTGCAAACAATAAAATAAATTTGAACTAATAAAGAATTATGCAATTTTTGCAGACTATGGAAACTAATTTTGGTTTGTTTGTGCGTTGGGATGGAATGCACACAGCCACCATTGAGCTGTCATCTAACTATTGGAATAATACATGTGGACTGTGTGGAACCTTTGATGGAGATACTTCAAATGACTTCACTATACCTGAAGGGTCTGTGGTAAGTTCAAAGAAGTATAAGGAATTATCAGTGGAAAGTAACAATGTTATACAGCATTTGTATATTGCTATAGGCAGTCAGACATATTAAATTGTTATGCAATAGGACCAAAATAGTACCCCCTAATACCATGGACTTCAAGGAAGCATGCACTGATTCTAGTTCACAGTAATGTTAATTCAATGCATTGAAATCAAATTGAATTGAAATGAATTTTTGGCCATTTTCATTTCAATGCATTGGAATTGAATTGGAATCTAAATGAGTGGGCTTGGGCATGAATTGAATTGGAATCGAATTGAATTAATTCTAAAGCAAGGTGGATTGAATTGGAATTGAATAGCAAGACTCCAGGTGTAGAAAAAATTGAATTTGAATAGAATTGAAATAAATTTACTGGAGTGAAATATCAATAGTTCACAGTGCACATGGTGAAACAATCTCCAAGTACGCATTTTTTGCAAATGTAAATTATGATACAGGAAAATTGGTAGTATTATAAATGTATGCAGATCATTTCGCACAAGTCACACACTTCTGTACTTTGTGTGTAATAAATATCATCACCATTGTTTATATTCCCAGGTTGAAGATATAGGTACATTTGGGAACAGTTGGGTGCTTGATGATATGGGAGATTGTAAACCACCCGATGATGGAGACCCATGTGATGAAGACTCTGAAGAATACAAAGAAGCCCAGGATATCTGCTATCTTCTTGTTTTGGAGGTTGGACCATTTGCCTCATGTCATACTCTGTTGGATCCAACTCCTTACTATGAGGGTTGTGTGTATGATTTATGTGCTACCTTGCCAGATGAGGATCTTGTTTGTGACAGTTTTGCAGAGTATGCTCAAGCTTGTAGGGATGCTGGTGGAAGTCCTGCTGAATGGAGGACACAAGTACCTCAATGTGGTAAGTTTGGGTATATACTTATTTGTTGAAGGGTTATAGGTTTACTTGTAAATGTAATTGTGACAATTTGCAATCACATTCCACTTGCATTTAGAATGGACTCTGCTCTTGAAGGATGGTTTGCTAAAGTGATATGATTCTGATGAATTTTGGTGACCCCAGAATGACTTTTATCTTGGATAAAAGTTGGAATCACAAAATAACAAATATGTTCCATGTCATAATAATGCTCAATTCTGAAATTAGTGTAATATTACTTCTTAGATCTTTATGTACAATCACATATTTATTGCTTTACTTTTTCAAATTTGTAAACCTATCTGTGGTTCAGATCCTCTGAAAATCAGAACAAATCATAGCCTGTTTTAAGACAATGATTGTATGTGTCCTGTTTGTGTGTGTGTTTTAGCTATTCAGTGTCCAGAAGGGACAATATATGACCTGTGTGGAAGTGCCTGTCCACCAACATGCGGAGACAATGAGATGAACTGCACAACAGATGGTTGCTATGAAACATGCCGTTGTCCTGATGATAAAGTACTAGATGGGGATAAGTGTGTGGATCCATCTCAGTGTGGATGTTTCCTTGATAATGGTCTTTATCTGCCGGTGAGTGTGCTGAAATTTCAGTGGATTTTTTTCTTGAAGAAACTGTATCAATTTAAACACAGGTCAAGAATATCTTAAACCCAAATGATTGGAAAGAAATGATTATATGCCAATATCTCTGAATTACATGGGAAAATGAGTAACTATTGTTTGAAAATATTTGCATGCAAATAACACATACAATGAAGTATTGTTCTTGAGCAAAATATAATTTGATGATGTAAATAAAAGTGGAAGTAAAAGAATTGTTGCTTTTATGGCACATAGCACGCAAAGATTTAAATTTAAAAAGTGTGTTTTACACACTATCTGCATTCCTAAATAAAGAAATTCCATTGAATTTTAATTTAATAGATCAATATGATGATGCCAATTTGCCTTTTATTCTTCAGGCTGGAGCAAGATATGTAAATGAAGACTGCTCTGAAGTTTGCAGCTGTAATGAAGGCAATCTAAATTGTACTCAATATGGATGTAGTGAATTTGCCGATTGCAAAATTCAGAATGGTGTAAGAGACTGTTATTGTCAAAAAGGCTTCAAAGGTGATGGACAAGTTTGTAGAAGAGGTGAGTGAAGCAAATGAAGATAATCCAGCTACAGCTTTTCAGATGTTCAACTTGTTTTATCAATGACAGGTGTGCTTATTGTATTATTACTTGTGTCAATATCAAGTGATCGTACAATTTTAAGAGAAGGATTCACGAAGTCTGATAAAGGTAATTAGTTCAGTTTCATAGCTGACGACTCCCCATCTGTGAGGAAACTGAAAGTGGGTCAAAATGACATGATTTTTAAGAGTAATCAACCCTTACCATATCAATCTAGGTTTTGTTCACAGGACATTGATGTTAATCTTTCTCATTTTTATACATCTCTTTCAGCTCCTGGTGTGTGTACCGTTTGGGGAGACCCACATTACATCACATTTGATGGTCTTACATATGACTACCAAGGAGACTGTGACTACACTTTAGTGAAAGATTGTATCAACTCTACAGACATTCCATCTCTTCATCTAACAGTCACTAACATAAAGAGGAATCCATCTGATAAAGTTGCCTATACCCAGGAATTACATCTGGAATATGCTGGATCAGTGTTTTCTTTGTTACAAAGAAGTGAAGTTAGACTGAATGGTATTACTGTGGCACTCCCTCTATTTCACCCATCAGGTGTAGCTGTTAGAAACATTGGCAGTTTGGTGGTAAGTTACAAGTGATGATTATTGTATGGTTGATAATGTGATTGATAACAGAACTGAAATCTCTTACAACTGCAGGGCACGACTATAGAGTTACACCTCTCTGTATGTAAATAAATAAATATATAAATAACTACCTGGCCTTAGGTGATTTTAGAGTTAGCATTATCAATTAGTTATATATAAATATGTGCAAAATAATGTCACTGTCATCTTGATGAAACAAACAAACATGTATTTGCCCCATGCTATCAGTGTTAGTTTTAGTGTTGCCAACTTCATTATGTACATCTTATATGATATTTCACTTGTTTTCAGCTTTTGACATCTAATTTTGGACTAATCATCCGGTGGGATGGCGCGAACAATGCTCAAGTAGAGATACCATACACCTTCTGGAATAACACCTGTGGTTTGTGTGGAACATTTGATGATAATCCTGCCAATGACTTTACCACACCTGACAATATTCATGTAAGTTTATGTAAATTGAGATGCCTTGTGATGATAATGAAAAAGTGCCAAGAAATAAAATTTTACAGAAAAATCTTGGCCTATTTTACTTGGCTCAGAATTTAAATATGTAAAACTTATTATTATATTAATAAAGCAATAAATTACACAGTAACACATCAATTTGAACCATATTTTTACAGGTTAGCAATCCATCTGAATTTGGTGACAGCTGGATGCTTGAAGGAGGAAAGTGTGATCCAGGAACTGTACCTGATCAATGTGATCCAGAATCAGACAAATACAAACAAGCAGAAGATCTATGCTATGGTTTGATATCAGAGACAGGACCATTCTCTGAATGTCATGAATTGTTAGATCCAACAGCATACTATGATGCTTGTATCTATGATTTATGTGCCACATTACCTGATGATGATCTTATATGTGACAGTATGGAAGAATATGCTTATGCCTGTAGACAGGCAGGAGGAAGTCCTGCAGATTGGAGATCTGTGACACCTCAATGTCGTAAGTAATTTTCCAACTCCTGCTATAAAAAGATGTATAAATAACATTTTTAGTCTTGATACTTTGATATAAGAAAGTTGCTGTTAAGTAGTACAGTAGAGTCAGATTTTTTCTTTATTTTATAAAGATATTTTAATAGAATGTTATATCTTGAATGAGCTGTTCTTTATTTCTTTTTACATCTTTCCATAGGAATCACATGTCCAGAGGGAACCATCTATGACCCCTGTTCAACTCCCTGTCCTCAAACCTGTGCTGAACAACCAGAAGGATTTAACTGTACATATGAGGGTTGTATTGAAGCCTGTCGCTGTCCTGATGACAAGGTCTTAGATGGTGATCACTGTGTGGATAGATCAGAGTGTGGATGTACTCTAGACAATCGAATTTATTTACCGGTGAGAGAAATATTAATGAAATACATTAAATCTGGCATTATGGTAGATTAAGGTGGCTGTGTACTCTCAGACATGCATGTAGTAAACGTGCAATAACTTTGTAATTATTCACATAAAACATATAAAAGTATACATTTTATGAAGGCAAGACATCAATAAATCTTAATATAAATACAGATTTGGGGTAAAAACAACAATTTTGAAGAAAATCACAAAAAGTGAGTTTTTGGCAATATTTGTTAGGTACATCATAACAAAAAACACTCTTTCCAAAATATTTTATTTTGTTTTTAGCTCAATCTTGAGGCTCCATTCCAAAAACGTTTTTTTATTTTTTGATATTGGCCTTATTTTTTGAGATATTGACCATATAAGGCATCAAAATGAACTTTTTAAAATTCAAAAACGCCTATTTGCACAAAATGATGCCCAAAATCGGAAATAGACCAAAATATAAAAAAATGAGAAAACCGTTTCTTGAGTCGATCATGCTTTTTACGATGATCATATTTGCTTACCTATAGATGCTGTATTTATTGAGTTATTGTGTACCTAAATCGTCATTTTACCGAGAAAATGAACATTGAAATAATGGCCGTTGAAGTTTAAAGTGGTCACATTTTGCACTTTCATCGAATCTCACAGGAGAATGCGACAGTTTTCGTTTTGTAACTTATATTACGTGAACATCGGGTAAATCCACAGCCCCTTGAGAAGTTTGAGCGAAATCCATTCATAACTTGATATTTAAATCGGGGAAAGAACTTGAAAAACCCACATTTTATCAGCTAAAACGGAGCCATTTGACCACTAGGTTTTTGTGAAATCAGTGCTTCCGTGGTGTTTCCATAAGATGCGCCAAGCATGTAGATAAGCGTCACAGAGTATGCGCCGCGTGATTTGTCGTTAACAAATTGCGCGATTCGCAATGTGATGAGTTGTTGAGCGCGTGTACCTTGCTTGTACAACAAAGATTTTCTTTCCTTTTCAATTTCAAACACGAGTGGAATAGTGAAATAAAATCCTTAAAATATTGCAGTTGGAGTTTACAAATCTGGATTTTCATTCCTTGTATTTATAAAAAACATAACAAGGTACAAACATATCATAAAAACTTAATTTTGAGAAAGAAACAATGGCTAGAGTACACAGCCGCGTTAAACATACATACTGGCATTGGTCTTCAAGAAGGTGTAAAAAATGTGGTGTTTACTGATACTGTGTATGTAGCTAACACTGTGGATAATGCAATTAATACAGGCTGTATTGAAATAATTAGTACCAAGTAGATCTTTTGTTTATTGAAAACCATACTCCTTCCATATGCAACATTGGATTTTTTAAGTGATCACAATTGATAGTTGTATGCCTATTTATAACATGAATCTACAAATTGGATTTTATGTTTTATTTGGATGAGGACATCATTTCCTTAATCACTGAAAACTGATAGGATAGCAATCATTTTATATCACCGGAGTCCAAATCAAAAGTATGAAAGACAGGAATATGAGCAGTAGGTTCATTGAAATACTTGAACAGTAGAGTACACATATACATTGCTTGGTTTAATTTTATTTTTTATTATTCAGGCTGGAGCAAGATATGTAAATGAAGACTGTTCTGAAGTTTGTGGCTGTCATGAAGGCAACCTGAATTGTGAACAATATGGATGTAGTGAATTTGCTGATTGCAAAATTCAAAATGGTGTACGAGACTGTTATTGTCAAAAAGACTACAAAGGTGATGGACAAGTTTGTATCAGAGGTGAGTGAAATTTGATTTCCAATGATTATTGAAAGGAGAAAATATTTCTACAAGGGTAATCCACTGAGTTTCAAATGAGAGCTCTATCTTTGTATTTATCATTTACTCTATATAATATTGGTTTTACTCTAATATTTTACTTTAATCTTGTATATCTTGTTTTCAGCTCCTGGTGTGTGTACCGTTTGGGGAGACCCACATTACATCACATTTGATGGTCTTACATATGACTACCAAGGTGACTGTGACTACACTTTAGTGAAAGATTGTATCAACTCTACAGACATTCCGTCTCTTCATCTAACAGTCAGAAATAATAAGAGGAAACCATCTGATAAAGTTGCCTATACCCAGGAATTACATCTGGAATATGCTGGATCTGTGTTTTCTTTGTTACAAAGAAGTGAAGTTAGGCTGGATGGTGTTACTGTGGCACTCCCACTGTTTCACCCATCAGGTGTGGCTGTCACAGGCATTGGTAGTTTAGTGGTAAGTTAAGAGTTATGGTAATTATATGGTTGATATATTAATTATATGCCAATTTACAATTTCATTTCCATTTTCAGCGCGTCAAGCCAATCAATTGATTCAAATCGCTAAGGCAAAAATGATGTCACTTTTGGAAGTTGAAGAAATCGCAACTTCCGGGTGATACTTGACATGTGAACGCATCAACCAATCATTTCCTATCAACTGGATCTATTATTTTGCCAATTAATTTACCTTTCTCGATCATTCACTTTTGGAGATGAATTAATTCAAAGCAATGATTATTGACATCAATGGATGTTCTAAAAATATATTTTGTGGCTTTTTGTATATTTTGATTGTCATCTGCAATCATGATCGCTGTGATAAGTATAAATGGAAAAACGACGAGCGATACATCGCAAAATACAGTGATTGCCCATTGCTTTCCAAAAGCGGTGCATTGCAAACATTCAGCGATCAAGTATAAATTCAGCTTTAGATTTTAAAAATCATATGCTGAAATCTATATGGTTTAATTTCATGACGTTTTTGCTTTATGTTTTCAGGTTTTGACATCAAATTTTGGACTAGTTATTCGATGGAATGGGGTGAATAATGCTCAGGTAGAAATACCATCGACCTTCTGGAATAATACCTGTGGTTTGTGTGGCACATTTGATGATGATCCCACAAATGACTTCACAACTCGAGAAAATATTCTTGTAAGTTCATAAAACATGTACTCTTAAGAAGTTGAATGTATCATAAAAGAGAACTGTAGCAAAACAAAATACACTTGAAAAGTCAAGATATTATTAAACAGTATGGGCTGATATTGTTTTAAAAATTGAAAAGTGTGCAAATAACTAGTTTTTTATTGTAATCTTTATTTGTGCAGGTCAGGAACCCTGCTGAATTTGGTGATAGTTGGATGCTTGAAGGAGGGAAGTGTGATCCAGGAACTGTACCTGATCCATGTGATCCAGAATCAGACACATACAAACAAGCAGAAGATCTATGCTATGGTTTGATATCAGAGACAGGACCATTCTCTGAATGTCATGAACAGTTAGATCCAACAGCATACTATGATGCTTGTATCTATGATTTATGTGCTACATTACCTGATGATGATCTTATATGTGACAGTATGGAAGAGTATGCCTATGGCTGTAGACAGGCAGGAGGAAGTCCTACAGATTGGAGATCAGTGACACCTCAATGTCGTAAGCAATTTTTCAGTTCTTTCTTTGATATGTAAATGCTTTTAAAAGTGTTGGGTTCAAATCTATTTTATGGTGATATGTATGCTGCTTATAAGGTGGTTCGATATGTCGGTGGACATTTATGCAGTGATAAGCTTGTGGTGGTTTAGGTTTTGACAATGGCGTATCGGGACAGGTGTCTGGGGAGGCAACAGTAAACATTTCACCAGTGTGCATCATTTTTGCCTTGCATATTCAGTGGTATATTCATGTACAGGGCAATATTTGAAAGGAGTTATGTAACCTTTACTCATTAATCTGCCTCAAAATTAGATGTGGCAGGTTTGTTTGAGGCGTACAAATTTGTAATATAAGTGCAAAACCAAAGTGGATGTTAGTGTTACACAAGCCAAACGAAGATGGATCTCAACTTTGACAGAGTTCTGCTTTAAAGTGGCCTACCTTGTAAGAGGTGCTTAGAGGCCACCTCTGACCCTCCTAATATGCTACTGGTTTTGAATAAAATACATTTTGTTATGTTACTTTTTGCAGGAATCTCATGTCCAGAGGGAACCATCTATGACCCCTGTTCAACTCCTTGTCCTGAAACCTGTGCTGAACAACCAGAAGGATATAACTGTGCATATGAGGGTTGTATTGAAGCTTGTCGTTGTCCTGATGACAAAGTCTTAGATGGTGATCGGTGTGTGGATAGATCAGAGTGTGGATGTACTCTAGACAATGGAATATATCTGCCAGTGAGTGATTGTGAAATAAGCTTGATTCAGTAGGGGCTTCTTTGATTTGATATTAATTTATTTCATAAAAAATGTATGATGAAATCTTGAATATGACAACATGATAATCTGCTTAAAATTAACATCAAACATCTTCAAATCTATCAATAGTATTTTGTTATAACGGAATCTCTATAAAATCTGAATCTGATAATGAAATTTTGAAGACAATATAAATATGGTGATGTCTGTCTTTACTGCTGCAGCACATGTTGCAAAAAGTGTTATTTAAATATCTGAAAAAGCAAACAAATATATAGCATTAAAAAGTAGATAAGAGACAAATATTATTATATTTTGTAAAATTTAACATAAGCAAAATTTTATTTTATTTTTTCAGGCTGGAGCAAGATATGTAAATGAAGACTGCTCTGAAGTTTGTGGTTGTAATGAAGGCAAGCTGAACTGTACTCAATATGGATGTGGTCAATTTGCTGATTGCAAAATTCAGAATGGTGTAAGAGACTGTTATTGTCAAAAGGGCTTCAAAGGTGATGGACAAGTTTGTATCAGAGGTGAGTGAAATTTGATTAAAAACAAGTTGGGAAAACTCCATTTTTTAAGTAATTGTTCACTATTGGGAATACCTTTATAATTATGTTTTGTAATAATATGTCATCTCTATTCGATTAGTCTGATGTTCCTTTGTATTTCCTTTTTAGCTCCTGGTGTATGTACCGTTTGGGGAGACCCACATTACATCACATTTGATGGTCTTACATATGACTACCAAGGTGACTGTGACTACACTTTAGTGAAAGATTGTATCAACTCTACAGACATTCCATCTCTTCATCTGACAGTCACAAACATAAAGAAGAAGCCGTCTGATAAAGTTGCTTATACCCAAGAATTAAATCTAGAGTATGCCGGATCTGTATTTTCATTGTTACAAAATAGTGAAGTGGAGCTGGATGGTGTCAAAGTCTCACTTCCCCTGTTTCACCAATCAGGTGTGGCAGTCAGAGGCATTGGAAGCTTTGTGGTAAGTGGGGAGTTGTAATGATTATTAAGTTGGATATTACAATCAATTTAGACATTGGGATCTTTTTACAACCAATCTTGGATATGTGTTGTGAATTCATTCAACACCAACATTACAGAAGACCAACTTGGTGTGTTCACAATTGGGTAAGGTTCATAGACTAATATTTGCCATATGTGCAATGCTGTTTTCAATGTCATTAATTTTTATGACTGAACATACATGAAACCTTCCAATTTTGTCACATTGAACCCATGATTATTGTTGTCCGATCAGTGATGTTTGAAATACCATGAATATCATAGGAATTAATCTTTCAAAATGTTTTTATTTGTAGCTATTGACATCAAATTTTGGCCTAGTGGTGCGATGGAATGGACAAAATAATGCTCAAGTTGACATACCATTTACATTCTGGAACAAGACTTGTGGTTTGTGTGGAACATTTGATGATGATCCTACCAATGACTTCACTACACCTGACAACATTCTTGTAAGTTCAGTAAAACATGCTTTAAGAGTTGATTTGTTTATTGATAACATTCAGTGAAATGCCAGGCAGGCAATACCCAATATTGACAAACAATAAATTGAAGGGATGCCTATGTTTGAATGTTTTGAGTGTTCAAATCTCACTGTTTCCAATTTTTCACTTATTTGTTGTTCCAAACAGGCTAGGAATCCTGCTGAATTTGGGGACAGCTGGATGCTTGAAGGAGGAAAGTGTGATCCAGGAACTGAACCAGATCCATGTGATCCAGAATCCGATGTATACAAACAAGCAGAAGATCTATGCTATGGTTTGATATCAGAGACGGGACCATTCTCTGGGTGTCATGAACTGTTAGATCCAATAGCATACTATGATGCTTGTATCTATGATTTATGTGCCACATTACCTGATGATGATCTTATATGTGACAGTATGGAAGAGTATGCTTATGCCTGTAGACAGGCAGAAGGAAGTCCTGCAGATTGGAGATCAGTGACACCTCAATGTCGTAAGAAAATTCCACAATTCTTTAGATAACATCGTGTAATGATTATATGTAGGATTGTTTTTAAGCGTGAAAGGTATAAGAAAAGCTACTTGTAAGTAATTAAGAAAATGTAATATTGTTCATAATAGACTATACTCATATGTATTAATGAATTGGTTGTTGCAATTGTGCTAGGTTTTGAATAAACAATGATTTTAATGTTAATTTCTGCAGGAATCACATGTCCAGAGGGAACCATTTATGACCCCTGTTCAACTCCTTGTCCTGAGAACTGTGCTGAACAACCAGAAGGATTTAACTGTACATATGAGGGTTGTATTGAAACCTGTCGTTGTCCTAATGACAAGGTCTTAGATGGTGATCACTGTGTGGATAGATCAGAGTGTGGATGTACTCTAGACAATGGAATGTATCTGCCGGTAAGAGACATGATTTATGGAATAAAAATAATGCAGTTGGGCTTGATTGTTAAACATCCCTACAACTATTTGTTTTGTCATCAATACATTTGACATAGTTAAGAACTTCCAACTAGAATTGTGTGAGAATTTAAAGTCATTGAAAACAACTGAAGAAAGGGTGTGGTTTTAAAGATGAAATTAGTATGGTGATGTAGGTCTTAACTTCTACAGCAATCCGCATAGGACACAAGAATTGCTACCCTTTGTAAACAATGAGCCTGCATCACAAAACATCAATATTGGCTGTGGCTTAGCTTGTTAGTGCTGAATTTCATGGTTTCTGCATGCTGTCTATCACATGGTAGACGGCAGCATAACTTCAAATCATCGCAGAAGATGCTTGTTAAGCGCAAATGTGAAGTGCATTCTATAATAATACGCTAATAAGATGGCAGTACGCAACTTAAATGGTAAACAAGTTTCATTCATTTCAGAAAAAGAGGAGTTTTCATGATGGTAACTGAATTTTTGCTAAATAAATCAGTGTTCAATTATTGAAAATAATATTTTTAAATTAAAACTGACTAAAAATGACAATAAACAATAGGAATTTTTATGATTTTGATTTTTGTTTTTGCTATCTACCATGTGTTAAATGACAGGCTGGTGCAATATTAAAATTGTAGTCCCTGCATCCACTACTCAAAATATTGGACCTGCCTGTTTTTCACAAGGTAGAGGATAGTAAAAATAAAAATTCCTGTTGTTTATTATCTAAATTTAAAGCACTAAGAAAAGAGGTAATCCCTATTTGTAGAATTCCATTGGTTTGATGCATTTATGAGGGTTTAACAGCAACAAAAATTACATTTTAATTTTCAGGCTGGAGCAAGATATGTAAATGAAGACTGCTCTAAAGTTTGCAGCTGTCATGAAGGCAAACTGAACTGTACTCAATATGGATGTAATGAATTTGCTGATTGCAAAATTCAGAATGGTATAAGAGACTGTTATTGCCAAAAGGGCTTCAAGGGTGATGGACAAGTTTGTAGAAGAGGTGAGTGAAATTTGGTTGTCTATGAAGATTATTTAAAGCAGACAAAAACCACTTTAAAGAGTTTTGTTTTGATACTGTAAAGGTTCAAGTGATAGCCATTTCTATGTATTTATCATACATTATTGGTGGTGTTGTAATATTTTCCTTTTATATCCTTTTTAGCTCCAAGTGTGTGTACACTTTGGGGAGACCCACATTACATCACATTTGATGGACTTACATATGACTACCAAGGAGACTGTGACTACACTTTAGTGAAAGATTGTATCAACTCTACAGATGTTCCATCTCTTCATCTGACAGTCAGAAATAATAAGAGAAAGCCATCTGATAAAGTTGCCTATACCCAGGAATTACATCTAGAATATGCTGGATCTGTATTTTCTTTGTTACAAAGAAGTGAAGTTAGGCTGAATGGTGTTACTGTGGCACTCCCATTGTTTCATCCATCAGGTGTGGCTGTAACAGGCATTGGCAGCTCAGTGGTAAGTTGAAAGTTTTGGTAATTTTATTGTGGATATTTTAATTGGATGTCATATTGCATTAGATTGATAGAAAAAACTGTACAAATATCAAATGTATTTTAAATAACTTATCTATTTTAATATTGTGGACATTAAATGCACAAAAGTTCACCTTTATTTGAGTTTATTTGAGCTATAAGTGAATTACAAAAACAACACATTTTTACCATGTATGATGTCATCAGCTGTAGTGGTTTCACTGCTAATCCTCTTACTTTATTTTTCAGCTTTTGACATCTAATTTTGGACTTGTGATTCGATGGAATGGAGTGAATAATGCTCAAGTAGAGATACCATATACCTTCTGGAATAACACCTGTGGTTTGTGTGGCACATTTGATGATGATCCTACCAATGACTTTACTACTCCTGACAATATTATTGTGAGTTCCATAAGAGGTTGAATGTATCATAAAAGAGAACTGTAGAAAGACAAATATACTTGAAATTGATATTGTTATTAAACATTATGAGCTGATATTGTTTAAAAATTGTAAAGAAATTAAGTAATTTGTTTTTAAAATTAGAATTTTTATTTTAACAGGTTAGGAATCCTGCTGAATTTGGTGACAGTTGGATGCTTGATGGAGGGAAGTGTGATCCAGGAACTGTACCTGATCCATGTGATCCAGAATCAGACACATACAAACAAGCAGAAGATCTATGCTATGGTTTGATATCACAGACAGGACCATTCTCTGAGTGTCATGAATTGATAGATCCAATAGCATACTATGATGCTTGTATCTATGATTTATGTGCCACATTACCTGATGATGATCTTATATGTGACAGTATGGAAGAGTATGCCTACGCCTGTAGAAAGGCAGGAGGAAGTCCTGCAGATTGGAGATCAGTGACACCTCAATGTCGTAAGCAAATTTCTGGTTTTTTTTATTTAACCTATAAATGCTTTTGAATGTGAAACAATTGATTTCAAAGCTTTTTTTATAGCGATATGGAAGCTGCTCATAAAATACATAATAAAACATTAATGCATTGATGGACTTGTGATGGTTTTAGGTTTTTGAATAAAATGTGATTTTTATCTTATTTTTTATAGAAATCACTTGCCCAGAGGGAACCATCTATGACCCCTGTTCAACTCCTTGTCCCGAGACCTGTGCTGAACAACCAGAAGGATATAACTGTACATATGATGGTTGTATTGAAGCCTGTCGCTGTCCTGATGACAAAGTCTTAGATGGTGATCGCTGTGTGGATAGATCAGAGTGTGGATGTACTCTAGACAATGGAATTTATTTACAGGTAAGAGACATGATTATAAAAAAGGCTTAATGTAGTTGGGTTTGATTGTTGAAGTCCCTGTTACCTTTGATTATATATAAGGGTTATGGTTTGGGTTTCTTTTATGACTAGTTTGTATGATGTATTTATTGATTTGTTTTGTCATGTACATTAGATTAAATATTGGATATATACAACTGTTTTGATCAGCAAGCAATAATGAGCATGTTAAAACATGTTTAAAGTTTCCATTTTTTTTTTCAAATTCAAACAATTCAGAGTTGTCATGACTAACTTTGAAATCAGCATGAAAAATGCAATAAAATGAGTACAAACAAGCCTGGTATTAGTTCAGTGGTTCTTAAGATTGCTCTTGATATTTTGAGGAAATATCTCAAAACTTTTTTTTATGTTGAAGCCTATGGCTAGCATGGAGAGCATTAAAGCCATATGTACAATTTCCATCAAATTTTGTTGTTTGCTGCCCAAAATGAAGAAATAATATTATTGATAACTGTCAGGATGGAGTTCTGTCAATTTTAATCAGAAATAACATAAAGTGAAAGAAACACCACTTGCTATTTTGGACATTTAACACAGAGTTCTATGGGGGCCGGGAGTTAATGTGTGAATTGACTTTATGTCAAAATTACTCTGTTGACTTACAAACACAATGAATTTGGCTGCTTCCATTTAAGTGTAAGTTGGAACAAATATAGCAAAAATTCAGGTTTGAAAAAAAACCCACCCCAATTGCATATTATAAGATATTTAAAAGTTCTACCAGAACTGTTATTAGAATGGAATTGCACAGTGAAAAGTTACAGATAAAATAAATATGGTGATTTTGGCCTTCACTGCTGGAAATATACATTAAAAAAGGAGGTTGAACATTGTAAAAGTTACATTTTAATTTTTCAGGCTGGAGCAAGATATGTAAATGAAGACTGCTCTGAAGTTTGTGGTTGTTATGAAGGCAAGCTGAACTGCACTCAATATGGATGTGGTCAATTTGCTGATTGCAAAATTCAGAATGGTGTAAGAGACTGTTATTGTCAAAAAGGCTTCAAAGGTGATGGACAAGTTTGTATCAGAGGTGAGTGAAATCTGCTTACCTCTGTTGAAAAGGCAAGGCAAATATCTATACAACCAGATAACTTAATTGGTCAGTTTTGATGAGGTATCATTATTCACTAATGTACCAATTGATGATGCTAGTAAGATTATAGGAGATATCTGGCTTGGTACACTTGAACACAGAACATGCATGACAAGTGTTGAAATCGTAGAACTCATGTAGATATGTTTCACATAACATGTACTTGAGATGGCAAGGAAAATTCTATGAACAAAAAGGGTCAGGCAGTGGATTCACCCCTCTCCCCAATAACATCAAATATCTTCATGGAACACTTTGAAACAAAAGCACTTGACATATACCCTTTGAAACCTGTTGTTTTGTTCAGATTTGTTGATGGCACCTTTGTCGTCTGGCAACATGGCAAAGATGAATTGGTCTAATTCTTTAATCATTTCTACAATCAACATAGGTGCATTCAGCTTACCATGGAGTTTGAGGAGGCAGGTCACATACCTTTCCTTGATGTCAAAGTGCAAAGATTGAACACAAACATGAGTTTCTCCATACACCGTAAACCCCCTCACACTGATCAATACCTTTTCTTCATGTCTGCCAACAACAGTGTTGTCAATATGCTGGTTCACAGTGATGAAGAACATCACAAAGATGAACTCTGACACAAAGAGAAAGCATTGAACAAGAATAACTATCCCTCAAACCTCACATGAGGTGGTTAAGAAACAGACATGAAAACAATCAGAAGATGTGGACAATGAACGCAAAGGCGTTACCTTCATGCCTTCAAAGAGCGACAAAACATAAAGTAGAGGGCTCAGCATTAGCTGAACACGCTTGCAGGCCATGAACCTCTGTGGAATGAAACCACCAAAGTAGCACAATTAAGTTTCCCACTTGGGGATGAGGTTGACCCATGAAGCATTAGACGTCAAGAGTCAATGAAACTTATACCATCAATAAAAAAGATGGCAAAAAAAAAGCCTTATATTAGGTATATCACCTCAAAAATAATCGCAGCAGGAACGCGTTATTTAATGTTCCTACATTATTAAGCTTTAATAAAGCATCAAAAATCAAAAAACAGAATTGAAATCGGTCAATGCATTGTGATGTAATGTCAATTTAAAGATGCTCGTAGATGGAATGAAATCCTGCCACAAATGGCTGTAATGACAAAATTGGCACATTTCGAGATTTTGAAGGTTTATTTGGACGCTTGCTTGGAAAAACAGCGTTAATTTAAATAGCACATGTTAAATGCCTATCTTTCCTGACTTCGTTACAGAAAACAAAATTAAAAATCCATCATTGAATAATTATAATAAATTAATCAAATATACTATTTTAGCCATTTCGCCAATCTGCAGACAAATTAAATCTCAAAAATGACTAAGTTCAGCTTATTAATATGCAAAATTGATGCCAATAGAAAACCGTACATGATATAAAGGTGCGGTTTTTTTGCTTTCTTATGTATACAAAGTTCTCTCAATTGATAACCAAAAATACACAAAAAGTAATTCATTATGCAAATTAGGTAATTACAGCTAATTATGTATATATGATATTATTATGAAAATTAGGCATGAATAATTTTGGTTTTTTCAATATTTAATGAACGTCTGTTCATTCATCATAAATCTTTTAAGTATGATCCTGTTATGAGGTTGAATAAATGAACTGCAGTTAATTATTTAAAAACAATACAAAAAAATTAAAAGTTTGACATTTTGACGGTGTCTGGAATATAATTTTCATTTTTACTGTAAACATGGTATGTGTCACCATTACTCAAAGCCAAGTCCGAAAAGTAAAAATTAAAATTCAGTTGCAATGAGACTTTAAATTAACATTTTGTCATCTGGATTAACATGGGAGGATAATCGGTAAAATGAACAGCAATTTTACTGTACAGCGTATACAAAAATAGTATGGCCTTGGACACACACAATGGCTTAGAGCTATTGTGGTTTGGAAAATTACTCCCTAAAAAAACATTGATTAATGTTTTGCTTCAACTGGTTTTAGGAAGTGTTTCATTTGTTGTCGTGAATTAATTTACATGCTAAGAAAGATTAGTATTTCAGCTAAATGGTGGTAGTTCCTTTATTTCAGTAGGCCTATATTTACTGATTTATGAGAGATCTTCAAAAATCCATAAAAACAGGCAGTAGTTCTTAAACAAAACAATTTTTAATTTTGGGGGACCCGATGGTAGCCTCGGGAAGGCTTCACACACCATATATTAAAAATTCAAACAATTTGGATAAATGAAGCATATGAAGAAATTCATTTATCGACATGGATGTTTTCTAAAATTGGCCAAATTTGAAGCGCGCCTTTTCAATTCACTGTTATGCTTGCATGCACAGTGTAGCAGAATTATTGTGCAGCCACTGTGACATACCTACTTATATGGTGCTCTCACAACCAAACACAATGCTCATCAATACGCTCATTACGCATCCACTTGTCAAATGATCATCTGACATCAGTCTGTATGATCACTGACCTCATAGGCAAGGGTCAGCCTATTTAATAATCACACAAAGAGGTACAGGGCAACTACTTTGTTGGAAACCTTTTGCAGTTGTCTCAGCAGATAAGCGAGTTCTACTTGTTTTCTGTTGACAAGGGGCTGTCTTCAGTGAACGGCTCTTTTCAGATCCATCAGTAGGCAAGGGTCAGTCTACATGTCTCATTCTTAGGTACGTTGTCCTGAAGAATCCATATCTACTCCTGATGAAAGCTTGACAGTTTTAAACACTTTATAATTGTTATGAACTATAACAAAATTTGAAATCTGCTTAAATAACAAGTGGGGAAAACTAAACATTCCAGTAATTTCTTATTAAATTAGGCGAATATGTTTGCTCATATCTATTCTATTATAGTGATGTTGCCATGTATTTCTTTGTTTTTTTTAGCTCCTGGTGTGTGTACCGTTTGGGGAGACCCACATTACATCACATTTGATGGTCTTAATTATGACTACCAAGGTGACTGTGACTACACTTTAGTGAAAGATTGTATCAACTCTACAGACATTCCATCTCTTCATCTGACAGTCACAAACATAAAGAATAAACCGTCTGATAAAGTTGCATATACCCAAGAATTACATCTAGAGTATGCAGGATCTGTATTTTCATTGTTACAAAATAGTGAAGTGGAGCTGGATGGTGTCAAAGTCTCACTTCCCCTGTTTCACCAATCAGGTGTGGCAGTCAGAGGCATTGGAAGCTTTGTGGTAAGTGGGGAGTATTATAGTAATGATTGTTAAGTAGGTATAATAACAACCAGCCTGGAAAACTATACAGTAATTTCATGCAAAACCAATGTTAAAGAAAACTAGTTTAGCGAGTCTACAGTTAGAAGAGGGTAAATGAATGGATCATAGACTAAATGTTACCACCAGTGTAGGCGCTGTAGTCATTTTACCAATTGTGCCCTAAACATATGCATGAGATTAGGTTTAACCATACTCCATGTTGGAAGTGATGTATAAAAATACTCTGAATATCATAGGAATTAACCTTTCAAAATGTTTTTATTTGTAGCTATTGACATCTAATTTTGGCCTAGTAGTACGATGGAATGGACAAAATAATGCTCAAGTTGACATACCATTTACCTTCTGGAACAAGACTTGTGGTCTGTGTGGAACATTTGATGATGATCCTACTAATGACTTCACTACACCTGACAACACTCTGGTAAGTTTATTAAAACATGCTTAAAGCGTTTGAATGTGTCATCAGAGAGAACTATAACAAACCAAAACAGTATAAAATTATCACCTCATTTCTTTGAAAGTGTTTGAATCTCACTATAAAGTTGTCATTGTATTTATTGTTCCAAATAGGCCAGGGATCCTGCTGAATTTGGTGACAGCTGGATGCTTGAAGGAGGAAAGTGTGATCCAGGAACTGTACCTGATCCATGTGATCCAGAATCAGACACATACAAACAAGCAGAAGATCTATGCTATGGTTTGATATCAGAGACAGGACCATTCTCTGAGTGTCATGAATTGGTAGATCCAATGCCATTCTATGATGCTTGTATCTATGATTTATGTGCCACTTTACCTGATGAGGATCTTATATGTGACAGTATGGAAGAGTATGCCTATGGCTGTAGACAGGCAGGAGGAAGTCCTGCAGATTGGAGATCAGTGACACCTCAATGTCGTAAGCAAATGTCTCAATTCTTTACTTAGTTGTAATGATTTAAACATAGGATGATTTTTTGAAGCCTGAAATGTATATGGATAAGAAAGCTGCTCATAAGTAATTAAGAAAATGTAAAACTGTTGATATATAATTAAGTGAAGGGTACATGTAATACAGTATCCTTTACACCCAAATAATGTGTCCGAGGCAGTAAAAAGCATTAGTGATGGGTGGGGCGTAGCTGGACCCATTGTGTAAGTGACAGCAGGACCAAATGTTTTGAATAAAATATATTTTTTATTTTGTGTTTTATTTCCGTAGGAATCACATGTCCTGAGGGAACCATCTACGACCCCTGTTCAACTCCTTGTCCTGAAACCTGTGCTGAACAACCAAAAGGATTTAACTGTACATATGATGGTTGCATTGAAACCTGTCGTTGTCCTGATGACAAGGTCTTAGATGGTGATCACTGTGTGGATAGATCAGAGTGTGGATGCACTCTAGACAATGGAATGTATCTGCCGGTAAGAGAGAGACATGATTACAGATTAAACATAATGTAGTAACTTGTGCTTGATTGTTCAAACATGCCTTAAAACTTGTGAATTTTTGTTAGAGTTATTTTATAGAGTGCCCTAATCATGTGTTTTGTCATTAAAATATATTAAATGGAGCATGACATTGTTAATGCATGTGGGGTACTTCTTAGTATTAATACATTGATCTCATAAGAAATGAGTCAAGGCAGACAATCACATTTATTTCCATAGGTTGTGAGGTTCTTGAGTTAAGAAATTAAAGTTTTGGGTATTTCCCCTCCCGCAAAATAAAAAATCATGCACCTGGGGCCAAAATGTCAACCCTTATATCAAGCCTGGGGATCTCCCATGCCATTTATCTTGTGTGTCAGCTTTATTTGTCTCAAATTTGAGTGCAAACCCCCGTTAGGTCAACCTCCCCTCCAACACACCTTAATAACTTCAACTAGAATATTATTATAACAAAATCTCTTTCAAATTTTACAAATTTAGTATAGTGATGTGGTCTGTACTGCAACAACAATCAGCATATAATACAAGAATTGCTATTTATGTAAACATTAGACCCACATCACATAATACCAAATATAAAGCACAAAGAAGGACAATATAAACACCATTGTTTTGTTTTCCCATACAATTCATGTGGGTTATTATATAGATTCAAAGTAACTTTTTTGCTTTTTTATTTTCAGGCTGGAGCAAGATATGTAAATGAAGACTGCTCTGAAGTTTGCAGCTGTCATGAAGGCAACCTGAACTGTACTCAATATGGATGTAATGAATTTGCTGATTGCAAAATTCAGAATGGTGTAAGAGACTGTTATTGTCAAAAAGGCTTCAAAGGTCATGGACAAGTTTGTATCAAAGGTGAGAGGAATTTGGTTGTCTGCGAAGATTAGTATAAACAGACAATCTGCTTCAAACAATTTTATGTGACGCTGTAGAAGGTTTAAGTGATAACTTTATTTGAATGTATCACTTATTATTGGTTTTGTAATATTTCCCTTGTATATCTTTTTCAGCTCCTGGTGTGTGTACCGTTTGGGGAGACCCACATTACATCACATTTGATGGTCTTACATATGACTACCAAGGTGACTGTGACTACACTTTAGTGAAAGATTGTATCAACTCTACAGACATTCCATCTCTTCATCTGACAGTCAGAAATAATAAAAGGAAACCATCTGATAAAGTTGCCTATACCCAGGAATTACATCTGCAATATGCTGGATCTGTATTTTCTTTGTTGCGAGGAACTGAAGTCAGGCTGGACGGTGTTACTGTGGCACTCCCTCTATTTCACCCTTCAGGTGTGACTGTCACAGGCATTGGTAGTTTAGTGGTAAGTTGATGGTAATTCCATTGTCGATATTTTAATAAGCTGCCATATTTATTGATTAATAAATTGTGTATTGTTGGGAGGGAAATTGTGCAAAATAATGCATGCGTACTGAGATATTGATGCATCAGCATCTCGGTACAAGATACGCATTTATTAACCTATTTCATACACAAGAACACTATCCCTTGATTTTTGTCACTAAAAATGTCGGAAAATGCGACATCAAAGAAACCCAAAATCAAAGTGAACGGATCTGAGAGCACTATATGTAGTACACAGGAGTGTGTGTCTGTGCATTATACAAAATCAATGCACTCCTTGCATTTCTCGAACGAATGATATGATTGGTCCTCGATATCTATAATGTCACCTTGATTTCAATGAAACAAATTAATACTTGTCACCAGGTATCAATGTCAGTTTTGGTGTTGCAAATCTTAATTAGATAAAAAAAAAACCTATCATGATTTAACTGTAATGTTTTATCTATATAATCTGCTCACTTTACTTTTTCAGCTTCTGACATCTAATGTTGGACTAGTGATACGGTGGAATGGAGTGAATAATGCCCAAGTAGAGATACCATATACCTTCTGGAATAATACCTGTGGTTTGTGTGGAACATTTGATGATGATCCTAGCAATGACTTCACTACTCCTGACAATATTATTGTGAGTTCCATAAGAGGTTGATATCATAAAAGAGAACTTTAGCAAGATAATACACTTGAAAATTAGATGTTATTAAACAATGTGAGGTAATATTGTTTTAAAATTGTAAAGTGTTGAAGTAATTGTTTTATAAAATTGTAATCTCTATTTTAACAAGGTTGGGAATCCTGCTGAATTTGGTGACAGCTGGATGCTAGATGGAGGGAAGTGTGATCCAGGAACTGTACCTGATCCATGTGATCCAGAATCAGACACATACAAACAAGCAGAAGATCTATGCTATGATTTGATATCAGAGACAGGACCATTCTCTGAGTGTCATGAACTGTTAGATCCAATAGCATACTATGATGCTTGTATCTATGATTTATGTGCCACATTACCTGATGATGATCTTATATGTGACAGTATGGAAGAGTATGCCTATGCCTGTAGACAAGCAGGAGGAAGTCCTGCAGATTGGAGATCAGTGACACCTCAATGTCGTAAGCAATTCTCAATTCATTATTAAACATGTAAATGCTTTTATCCTGTACTGTTGCACTAAGATAATAAAAAAGCCTACCTTTCATGCTCTATATTTTTTCCATTGTACTGTATTTATATTTGTATCTGTTGATAAATGATAAAACATATCATATTGGATAAATATATATAATTTTTTTGTTATAAACATTTTTATGTTACTTTCTGCAGAAATCACCTGCCCAGAGGGAACCATATATGACCCCTGTTCAACTCCTTGTCCCGAAACCTGTGCTGAACAACCAGAAGGATTTAACTGTACATATGAGGGTTGTATTGAAGCCTGTCGTTGTCCTGATGACAAGGTCTTAGATGGTGATCGCTGTGTGGATAGATCAGAGTGTGGATGTACTCTAGACAATGGAATATATCTGCCTGTGAGTGTCATGAAATAGTTTTAATATATTTGGGCTTGATTGTTTTAATCCGTTTTACCTTTTATTTTTTCTACTTTAGTGTTATGGAATGGTTTATGAGAAGTTATCTAGTATGAACTTATCAATATTCTGTTTTGTCATTAACTGAAGATGAAATTTTATGTATGACAATTGATATTATCATCTATTGATAATGAGTATTTGTTATTTCTATGTTCTACCAATAGAAATTTGTTAGCATGGTTCTTTAAAATTTGAATTGAGCAGTGAAATTTTACAGATGAGATAATTATGGTGATGTCTGTGTTTAATGCTATAATTATATAGCATTTTTAAATACTAGTTGTATTCCATAAAAACAGTTTTAACAATAGCAAAAATTAACTTTTCAGGCTGGAGCAAGATATGTAAATGAAGACTGTTCTGAAGTTTGTGGCTGTCATGAAGGCAACCTGAACTGTACTCAATATGGATGTGGTCAATTTGCTGATTGCAAAATTCAGAATGGTGTAAGAGACTGTTACTGTCAAAAGGGCTTCAAAGGTGATGGACAAGTTTGTATCAGAGGTGAGTGAAATTTGATCAAATAGCAAGTGGGGAAACTCAATTTTCCAGTAATTTCGTATCAAATTGTGGAAACTTATGGGAATATATTATATACAGCGCCAATAAAGTATCCTTACACTTGGAAAAATAATCACAATTTCAAAACTGAACAATATTGGGGTAAATTTGTTTTTAATAGATGTACTATCTAATTCTGCACATTATGACACCACATTGAATCAAATGTGACCTCAAGAAGTTCTTATGTTTCAGTTTTCTTTTGTTCCTTTTGTTTTAAATTAAAGCCAAACGCATAAATTAGCCATTCACCACTTTCAAACCAGATGTGAGGTTTTGAATAGGGCAGTTTGTCACTTTTAAAACTGGACCTTCATCTAATCAAATGCTTGTAACTTTGCTTCTTGAAGTCACATTGGATTCAATGTTGTGTCATAATGTGCAGGATTAGATAGTGCATCTATTAAAAAAACAAATTTATCTCAATATTGTTCAGTTTGGAAATTGTGATTATTTATCCAAGTGTAAGGATACTTTATTGGCGCAGTATATGTTGCCTTTATTCAATTAATGTGATAATCCTTTGTATTTCTCTTTTTTTAGCTCCTGGTGTGTGTACTGTTTGGGGAGATCCACATTATATCACATTTGATGGACTTACATATGACTACCAAGGTGACTGTGACTACACTTTAGTGAAAGATTGTATCAACTCTACAGATATTCCATCTCTACATCTGACAGTCACAAACATAAAGAATAAACCGTCTGATAAAGTTGCATATACTCAGGAATTACATCTAGAATATGCTGGAGCTGTATTTTCTCTTCTACAAAATAGTGAAGTGGAATTGGATGGTGTTAAGGTATCACTTCCCTTGTTCCACCAATCAGGTGTGGCAGTTAGAGGCATTGGAAGCTTTGTGGTAAGTGAGGAATAGTAAAGTAGGTATTACAATCAATATAAACATGATCTTTTTACAACCAGCCTGGAAAATGTACATGCAAAACCAACATGAAGAAGATTAGCTTGGTGAGTTTACAGTTTGGTAAGAATAAATTAATGATCATCAACTAAAATTTATAACCAGTGTAGGTGCTGTTATATATGTAGTCCAAGTTACCAGTAGTGCTTTAAACATACACATGAGATCTTCCCAGTATGTCAGGTTTAACCATGCTCCATGTTGGCAGTGATGTATAAAAATATGATGAATATAGTATTAACCTTTCAAAATGTTTTTATTTGTAGCTATTGACATCTAATTTCGGCCTAGTAGTACGATGGAATGGACAAAATAATGCTCAAGTTGACATACCATTTACCTTCTGGAACAAGACTTGTGGTCTATGTGGAACATTTGATGATGATCCTACTAATGACTTCACTACACCTGACAACATTCTTGTAAGTTTAATCAAGCAAGCTTTAAGAATTTGAATGCTTTATCAAAGTGGACCATAACTGTCACCTCATCTGTTTGAAAGTGTTCAAATCTCACTATTTCTAATTTTCACTATTTGTTCCAAATAGGCCAGGGATCCTGCTGAATTTGGTGACAGCTGGATGCTTGATGGAGGGAAGTGTGATCCAGGAACTGTACCTGATCCATGTGATCCAGAATCAGACACATACAAACATGCAGAAGATCTATGCTATGGTTTGATATCAGAGACAGGACCATTCTCTGAGTGTCATGAACTGGTAGATCCAACAGCATACTATGATGCTTGTATCTATGATTTATGTGCCACATTACCTGATGATGATCTTATATGTGACAGTATGGAAGAGTATGCTTATGCCTGCAGAAATGCAGGAGGAAGTCCTGCAGATTGGAGATCAGTGACACCTCAATGTAGTAAGCACATTTCACAATTCTTGTTTTTGTAATATTTTAATTGTAGTGATCAATTTTTAAGCTGCTCATAGTTATACTAGCAATTTCAATTGAATGAATATAGCTTTCAACAGCTGTGCACGATCCAACAGCAATCGTACATCACATACCGTAAAACCTCATCTACGAGCATACAGTGCTTTTGATGAAAGCTAAATTAATCCAGGTGCCATCCATCAACAAAATTATAACAATATAGAGTTTGAGCAAGTAAATTACTGATAGAAACATATACAAAAAAAGTATTATTTTAAAACCAACCGATTGTATTGGCATATTTATGTCTGTTTTGTATTAATTTAGCTTTCATCAAAGACACTCTATATGCTTGTAGACGAGGCTTTATGGTATTCAAACTACAACACGAAAGCACGATCTTGGATACAATACTTACCAATCACAAGTATGTTGGCATGGTTGGATTCACTTCCATGTTGTGCATGCACAGTTGCACATGCTGGCAAACATAGCACTGTGTGTTCATTCAATTGAAATTTCTACTGTAAGAAGAATTTAATACTCTCAATACATAAAATAGAACATATATACTGATAAATTGGTTATTTTATTGTACTAGGTTTGAATAAAATGTGATTTTTATGCTAACTTCTACAGGAATCACTTGCCCAGAGGGAACCATCTATGACCCATGTTCAACTCCTTGTCCTGAAACCTGTGTTGAACAACCAGAAGGATATAACTGCACATATGGTGGTTGTATTGAAACCTGTCGTTGTCCTGATGACAAGGTCTTAGATGGTGATCACTGTGTGGATAGATCAGAGTGTGGATGTACTCTAAACAATGGAATTTATCTGCCGGTAAGTGATGGAATTATACAGTTGGGCTTTATTGTTCCCTTCCTTGCAACCTTTGATTTTCAGTTATGGTTCGGTTTATTTGTAGATTCCTAGGATGTTCTAATCATTTGTTTTGTCATAATTTGTTTTGCCATAGATTAAATAATGAGAATGACATTGTTAAGAACTTCCAATTAAATGTTGTTAGAATAACAAATTGTAGTACTTTACAGACAAAAATAATAGTGATGTAGCCTTATACTGATACAGCATATGATGCAAGAATTGCCATTTAATGCGAACAAATTGAAAAAATACATCACAAAACACCAAATATAAGTACCATGAGAATTGAGAGACAACCCTCTATTTGTATTTCTGAAAAATGTCATTGGTATGTGCATGAATGTTTTGAGGTTTAACAGTAACAAATATTTTATTTTTTCAGGCTGGAGCAAGATATGTAAATGAAGACTGCTCTGAAGTTTGTGGTTGTAATGAAGGCAAGCTGAACTGTATGCAATACGGATGTAGTGAATTTGCTGATTGCAAAATTGAGAATGGTGTAAGAGACTGTTATTGTCAAAAGGGTTTCAAAGGTGATGGACAAGTTTGTAGAAGAGGTGAGTGAAATTTGGGAGTCTCCAGACATTTGAAATGGGAGTATTCTATATCTATTTTTATGTGATGCTTGGGAATTTGGGTGTCTGTGAAGATTAGTAAAAGCAGACAGTTAACTTAAAGTTTGAATGTGACGCTATAAGAGGTTCAGGTGATATCCCCTCCTTTGCATTTGTCATACATGTGCGGTTTCATTGAATTATAAATTATTTTCTGTGTACATCTTTTTCAGCTCCTGGTGTGTGTACAGTTTGGGGAGATCCGCATTACATCACATTTGATGGTCTTACATATGACTACCAAGGTGACTGTGACTACACTTTAGTGAAAGATTGTATCAACTCTACAGACATTCCATCTCTTCATCTGACAGTTAGAAATAATAAGCGAAAACCATCAAATAAAGTTGCCTATACCCAGGAATTACATCTGGAATATGCTGGATCTGTATTTTCTTTGTTGAGAGGAGCTGAAGTTAGGCTCGATGGTGCTACTGTGGCACTCCCTCTGTATCACCATTCAGGTGTGGCTATAAGAGATGTTGGCAGTTTGGTGGTAAGTTTAGAGGAGTAGGAATGATTGTTAGTGGTAATATGATGTAATAATAAAGTTCAGAATGTTTAAGCGACACATCAAGCATGTTGCTGTGTTAAAATCCTACAATTTCATGTTTGTGTCAGAAAATCACTTATTACATTTTTAGTGGTTGTGATTTAGAGATACAGGCTTTGACTGTGGTGCTGAGTTCCTTCATAGCGTACATATTTAAGTAAGGCCTTATAACATGGTCGTTTATTTGATGTCCTGGAGGATGTATAACACCATGTGATGATAAACCAAAACAAATTTGGTTGTGCAGGAGAGAAAGCCTCCATAGAAGTTTTACTGCTGAGTCTTGGCTCAATGTCAAGAATCAATAGGTGGGCTTATATGCTGTGATCATGATTACTTGGGCATTACCATTATTGCTCTTCCCATAACTACTTCATGTGCTTATTTTAATACCATAACCATTTGATATTAATGTATAATAATTTAAAGAAGCACTCCGGCAATCACATCATTATGCCTTGTATTAGAAAAACAATTATCAATCACGAATCACCAGCTTTTATTTAAAACAAACTCATAGTAACCATAAAAACGAATAAAAACAGCCGTCTCTCAACACGCGATATTCAAAATTTACACGCCAAAATTGCCTGTGGCAATTGACGTCATGGTTATTTGTGCTCAATTGTCATCAGCTTTCATTGTGTTGAGGCAATTTCGATGCCCGGGAAATGTGCGTGGTGAGAGACGGTTGTTTTTATTCGTTTTTAAAGTTAATATGAGTTTGTTTGAAATAAAACCATGTAATTCGTGCTTGATAATTATTTTTCTAACATATAAGGCATAAAGCTGTGATTACCAGACTGTTAAGAGTGTTTCCCACATACTGTACCTGTAAGACATTTCTTCTAGTGCTCTTTGTTACTGTTTCTAGTTGTTGACATCTAATTTTGGACTAGTTATTCGATGGAATGGAGTGAATAATGCCCAAGTAGAGATACCATATACCTTCTGGAATAACACTTGTGGTTTGTGTGGCACATTTGATGATATTCCTACCAATGACTTCACTACTCCTGACAATATTCTTGTGAGTATTTTCAAATTGAATGTATGGATGATCAAAATAAGATTGCTTTTTACTTGCAAAGTTGAATTATTGTCTAAAGATACAGATAAAGATATTGTAATGTAATGTATTTTACAAATCATTTCCTTATTATTTTTAATAGGCTAGCACTGCTGAAGAGTTTGGTGACAGTTGGATGCTTGAAGGAGGAAAGTGTGATCCAGGAACTGTACCTGATCCATGTGATCCTGAATCAGACACATACAAACAAGCAGAAGATCTATGCTATGGTTTGATATCAGAGACAGGACCATTCTCTGAATGTCATGAACAGTTAGATCCAACAGCATACTATGATGCTTGTATCTATGATTTATGTGCCACATTACCTGATGATGATCTTATATGTGACAGTATGGAAGAGTATGCTTATGCCTGTAGATGGGCAGGAGGAAGTCCTGCGGATTGGAGATCAGTGACACCTCAATGTCGTAAGTTAGACATGCCAATTATCAACATACTGCATTGCATATTGAGAACAGGTGTAATAAATGCTTGAACCCTTCAAAAGTAGTAGTATTTACCACTCGAGTACCAATGGGTATTATGAGTTATCTTGAACACTTTGATGTTATTGGATTGGCTGTGGAAGATGTGCCTTGAGCTAAGGTACACTGGTAATGGAAGTTTTTCACCCTCCCAGTGATTAATGAGTGGTTCTTCATCTTCTATGCTGAAACAACTAATCATTGTAAAGCAAAGTTGTGTTGAGACTGTTAAAGTGGCAAATATATTCAGAACATATCAATCTTAAGAAGGCAGTGTGTGTTGAAGACTGGATTGAAATAGTTAACTTGCAAAACATACTCAGCACCAGGTGTGCCTCACAAAAATAGATTTAGAAAATTAAAAAAAAAAAATTTCTTGTCTCATGTATCTGTAGCCATAGATTGTCCAGAGGGGACTATCTATGACCCCTGTTCAACTCCTTGTCCTGAAACCTGTGGTGAACAACCAGATGGATATAACTGTACATATGAGGGTTGTATTGAAGCCTGTCGCTGTCCTGATGACAAGGTCTTAGATGGTGATCACTGTGTGGATAGATCAGAATGTGGATGCACTCTAGACAATGGAATTTATCTGCCGGTAAGAGCTATGATTATGAAAGGGTTCCATACAACTTTGGAATATCCTTTGCACCCAATCATTAACATGAACCATAACCCTTAATTCTAACCATAAATGTGACCCTATATCCTAATTGTAATCCAAGAGTCTTACATGTTACCCTGAAACAAGATTCTAAGGGCATTCTGATGTTATACCTAAACTTCAAACATTGAAGTGATAATCATTCTAAGTTTCCCTCACTGTGATACAATATCTAAATTCTAAATGTAGCCACCTAAATCATAATCATTAATCACTTAACACACCACTTACTTCTGTAGGCTGGAGAGAGATGGGTGACTGAAGACTGTTCTGAAGTATGCTATTGTTCTGAGGGCGAATCAAACTGTACCACTTATGGTCCATGTGATGAGTTTGCTGAATGTCGACTGCAGAATGGAGTCAGAGATTGTTACTGTATTGAGGGTTTTAATGGAGATGGACAACAGTGTTCAAGAGGTAACATAAATCATAAAGGATATGTAATGGCGCCCCCTCCCCAATTCTTGAAAGAAGTGAATGTTTGCACAAATTAATAGTGCCTATCTCTCAATAATTTTGGTTATAATGAAGTTGAATATCGGTATTAAATTGATCTATGAAATGATTTTGTGCTGCAATGCGCACAAAGTGCACACAATTTTTGACTTTATCGCTAGTAGGAGGGGTTGCAGAATCGATATTGAATTGGTCAATTCAGTATTGGCCCCAGGGTGGCGGTGGCGCCCAGGGCAGTGCGGCTTATCCGCCAAAATTATTTTGAAGAGCAAACTGTGTGTAAAGAGAGAAAATTGTTCTGCCATGCCACAGGTGAGTGCTTTTACACTCATACTATATAAATATAAACTACATAGTGTGCTCTCCGTATGTGTATTAGCATGATCAGATGTCTGATTTTTAGTTCATTCTTTTCTACTTTTGCAACCACGATGTTGCATGTGTTCAAGGTGTCAAGTTTGAGCATAAACAAAAATATCATAGGATTAATTATTTTGTGTGAATAAAATAAATTGTGTGTTTTTTGTTTCAGCTCCTGGTATTTGCACCGTCTGGGGAGATCCTCACTATATCACATTTGATGGCCATCAATATGACTATCAAGGAGACTGTGACTACACACTGATCAAAGATTGCAGCAACTCTACTGATACACCTCCTTTCCACATCACTGTTGAAAATATTAAGTTGAAACCTTCAGATAAGGTTGCTTATACCCAAGAATTAGATGTTGAATTTGGTGGGGTGGTGTTCTCTCTACTACAAGGAAGTGCTGTAGAAGTGGATGGTGTCAGAGTCACACCACCTGTGTTCCATCCATCTGGAATTGCAATAAGAAACATAGGCAATTTTGTGGTAAGTATTGCTTCATTATTTTATCTATACTTTCTGTGAAGCTTGTGTTATTGTTATTTATATAATGGGGGGGGCTGTTAAATTTAAGCTGTCATTACATGATAAATACTGGATACTTCTCAATTTTTAGGATTTTCTTAGATTGAAGAAGCAATAAGGTCAGTATTACATGAAAAATCCGCTCTCAACTAAATTGATATTAAGGGTGTTGGCTCTTGCTAGCATTGTTCCTTGTTATGCAAATTAGACAGTTTATGCTTCCGTAGCTTCTAGACAGAGATTTCGGAGCTATCTTTTTGTTATGTCCCTATTCCACATGCATCAAGGCTGTTTCTATACAGTTGAATGAGCATGAAAGAATCTTCTGCACGACTATACAGTGCAAAGTAAATATCGTATTTGTATACTTATGAAATGTAATGAGAAACAAGGTGGGTCCTTGGACCAAAAACCTGTGAAAATTGCTGTTGGCCAGTTGATAGGCTGTGGCCAATAATCTATGCTGCAATCCTGTGAATATGATTGTTACCAAAGTCAGCACAATAGACTCAATTCAATGCTGACTTTCAACATCAATCTGCTATTTGGTATGCACATTTATCTGTTGATTTGTGAATGTGAATGAAGTCTCAGCACCAGTTGTAAAGTGTCACATATATGTGGACCAATTTAACATTAAAATCTTTAAACTGATAAACATATATTATTTGTTAATTTTAGATTGAGTTCAGGCTGTTAAAAATTGATGAGTGTCATTAGATTTTAAATCTAATGTTTGCTCATTTATAATAACACTGAATAATAAAGGTTGCTATATTGTATATGTGACATGATCTGGTCCATGGAGGCCAAAGGAGGCATTTTTGAAAATTGAGTTACTATAATTTTTACCTTAAACAAATACTAGGCTATCATACATTGAAAACACCAAAGGTCTGTCGTACTTGATTTTAAAGTCATGAAGTTTTGTGCTGTTGATTTTCTTATGTATTTTATTGTTTTTTTCTCCATATTTTTGCCTTTATCTCAATTTCAAATATACTGCCTTTGGCCTCTATGGACCAGAACGTGTCACATACATAACTATATAGTAGTTCTTAACTACTTTTAATCAGAGCTGCACAGCTTCAATCTGAATGATATGTATATAATCTGTTAGGTTGTCAATCATTGCCATGTATATATGTCATTTATTTTCTTTAGTTGTTGACATCAAGCTTTGGACTTATAATAAGATGGAATGGGCAAAGAAATGCACAAGTGGAAATACCATACAGATATTGGAACAGAACCTGTGGCTTGTGTGGAAACTTTGATGGAGATTTTAGTAATGACTTTATGACACCTGATGGGTCTATGGTAAGTTGATGAAATTGATAATTGTTATTATCAAATGTTATTATGCTATAACCTTTCTTATGTTCTTAAAATTTGACTTTTGGATCCTTAATTAATGGATTTTACTTTCTCATTTGAATTTTTGAAAGGTTGACACAGCCAATGAATTTGGTGATAGTTGGATGCTTGAAGGAGGAAAGTGTGATCCAGGAACTGTACCTGATCCATGTGATCCAGAATCTGACACATACAAACAGGCAGAAGATCTGTGCTATGGTTTGATATCAGAGACAGGACCATTCTCTGAGTGTCATGAATTGGTAGATCCAATAGCATACTATGATGCTTGTATCTATGATTTATGTGCCACATTACCTGATGATGATCTCATTTGTGATAGCTTTGAAGAATATGCACATATATGTAGAAAGGCTGAAGGAACCCCTGAAGACTGGAGAGCTGTGACTCCACAGTGCCGTAAGAAACTATCATTATTTCATGAATATTCATATTTTATATGAAAGAGACGAAAGAAGACACTCTCCACAAAAACATTACAATAGATTGGTATTACCATGATGCATGTTTGTACAGCTGCCTGTATCAGTAATAAATAAAATGTAGATATTTATATAGCGCTTTATGCCGTAAACAGCCTCAAAGCGCTTTACATTTATTCCGCCGTCATTAGAATATGTCGGAACCACGTTTGCAGCCTACAAGTGGCGCAGGGTCCATCAGTACAACGACTGTGACTACCCCTAACAGCTTCCCATTGCACCTGGGTGGGGTGAGGCAAGCGAGGCAAAGCGCCTTGCCCAAGGGCGCAACACGGTGGTGGGACGGGAATCGAACCCACGCACGTCGAGCAAGCTCTCAGATTATGAGTCCAAGGCCGTAACCACTGAGCCACCGTGCCCTCGTAATATAGTTGCTCAAGCTCCAAATAATGTTTTTGTGGAGGCTGCCTGCCTTACGTCTCTTTCGTCAAAATAAACCCCTCATTTAGAGGCATAATGCTTGTAGATTGAATTATACGTTATATGGAAAAGAGGTCTACTCTCTGAAAGTGTGGACTTCATACCTCCTTAATTATCTCGACGGTTTCATAGATCTATTTGATAACCTGGGAGATAAGTAATTACGTGAAATCTCATAATGACTCTGTTTTTCTTTCACAGCAATCATGTGTCCTGAGGGAACCATCTATGACCCTTGTTCAACTCCTTGTCCTGAAACCTGTGGTGAACAACCAGAAGGATATAACTGTACATATGAGGGCTGTATTGAAAACTGTCGCTGTCCTGATGACAAGGTCTTAGATGGTGATCGCTGTGTGGATAGATCACAGTGTGGATGCATGTTAGACAATGGAATTTATCTACCGGTAAGAGACGTAATTGTAGAATAAGCACAATGCAGTTATGCTGGGTTCATACTTTCTACTGCTTGCTGCTGAGTGGGGTAACACTTCATCATGCCGCTTGCTCTTTTCTGCAAGTGGGGGGGGGGCATGCCGCTGAGTGGCAGCAACATGACTCTGAAAGCCAATTTTGCCGCTTAGCATCGCTCTGTGCTCATTGGTCAAAAATTGTATCCTGTTCTCATATAGTCAGTGTGCAACCGCTCCTAAATTAATTTGAATTCAACTCTTAGCAATCTGCTGCTTTGGGCAAAGCGGTGGAGTGATTAATATATCAGTTTGCCGCTGGTCACCGCTAGTGTTTCTGGTCCAACTGCACAGTAAAGCAAAATCGTCGTCAAAGGGGCAGGTGGTAGGAAAGTATGAAACCACATTAGGCTTGATTGTTAAAAATTTTCACACCTTTGATTTTCAGCCCTGTGAAAATGGAATAGTCCAGATTTTTCCAAGTGATATATTGTCTTTACCATTTTGAATAAAAGGCATTCAATATTTGGCTTTTTTTTTATTCAGGCTGGAGCAAGATATGTTAATGAAGACTGTTCTGAAGTTTGTGGTTGTCATGAAGGCATGCTGAACTGTACTCAATATGGATGTAGTGAATTTGCTGATTGCAATATTCAGAATGGTGTAAGAGACTGTTATTGTCAAAATGACTTCAAGGGTGATGGACAAGTTTGTATAAGAGGTGAGTGAAATTTGGTAGTCTCAAAATATTAGAAAAGTGAGTAGTCCATATCTTTTAGTTTTATGTAATACTTGGAAGTCTTAGAAGTGATAACTCTAGCTTTGTAATCATAATCTGTTATATTCCTTGTATACCATTTTGTTTCAGCTCCTGGTGTGTGTACAGTTTGGGGAGACCCACATTACATCACATTTGATGGTCTTACATATGACTACCAAGGTGACTGTGACTACACTTTAGTTAAGGAGTGTACAGACTTTCCATCTTTTGATCTGTCAGTCAGAAATAATAAGAGAAAGCCATCAAATAAAGTTGCCTATACTCAAGAATTACATTTGCAATATGGTGGAAGACAATTTTCTTTCTTGCGAGGAACTGAAGTTAGGCTGGACGGTACTACTGTGGCACTCCCTCTGTTTTACCGTGGTGTTGCTATAAGAGATGTTGGCGGTTTGGTGGTAAGTTGCGATGAGTAGCAGTTGCCATTAGTAATTTCATACACTCCTATATCAAAGCAGCCAATCAGAAAAGCTGTTAGAAAAGTACAAACCATGCATTGATTGTGTATATTGTGCACTTCGCGTACTATATGCAGTATTTCATTCGCGTCGCGTAGGGTTGATTCATTTTTCGGGCGGGTTGATGCATTTATATTTGGTTCTATTTTCCGAACATTTTTAGTGATAATTACGTAGTATGCGGAGTGCACAATATACACAATCAATGCATGTTTCGTACTTTTCTGTTCGGGGCATACATTATGGCTTCTTACTCTTAGTGTTCCATGTGCTTATTTTAATACCATATATATCATTTAATATTAATGTATAAAAACTTTGCCACTTTCATATGTGTAAGACATTGCTTCTAAATGCTCTTTGTTACTGTTTCTAGCTGTTGACATCTCTTTTTGGACTAGTTATTCGATGGAATGGGGTGAATAATGCTCAAGTGGAGATACCATATACCTTCTGGAATAACACCTGTGGTTTGTGTGGCACATTTGATGATGATCCTACCAATGACTTCACTACTCCTGACAATATTATTGTGAGTATTTTCAATTTAAATGTCTGGATGAGTGTTATGATCGAATAAAATTGCTTTTTAATTGTTTTGAAATTACAGAGTATTGAATTATTGTCTAAAGATGCAGATATATTGTAATATAATGTATTTTTTAAATCATTACCTCATTATTTTTAATAGGCTAGCACTCCTGAAGAGTTTGGTGACAGTTGGATGCTTGACGGAGGGAAGTGTGACCCAGGAACTGTACCTGATCCATGTGATCCAGAATCAGACACATACAAACAAGCAGAAGATCTATGCTATGGTTTGATATCACAGACAGGACCATTCTCTGAGTGTCATGAATTGATAGATCCAATAGCATACTATGATGCTTGTATCTATGATTTATGTGCCACATTACCTGATGATGATCTTATATGTGACAGTATGGAAGAGTATGCTTATGCCTGTAGAAATGCAGGAGGAAGTCCTGCAGATTGGAGATCTGTGACACCTCAATGTCGTAAGTAAATTTGACACATCAATTATCAATGGAATGAAATATATTAGAAATAGTTTAAAGAGAAAAAATGTAATGCTGGAAATACTTGGTCCCTTTAAATAATTGCTCATACATTGTGAAGTATTTAACACTTGACTAGAAAAGAGCATTGTGAGTTATCTTGAAAACTTTGATGTCAGTAGATCGTCTGAGGAAAATAAGTAATGGAAATTTGTCACCCATCTAGAGCAGCATGAGTGCTGAAACAACTATTGTAAACAGATGTGTTAGGACTGCAACTAAATTGAGAATGTCAATCTTAAGAAGCCAGTGTCTGTTTAAGATTAGTTTGAAGTAGGTACACTGGTAACATACATAACTTACACAGCATCAGGTGTGCCTCACAGAAACAGATTTTTAATTTGTTTAATTTCTTGTCTCCTGTATCTGTAGCCATAGATTGTCCAGAGGGAACCATCTATGACCCCTGTTCAACCCCTTGTCCTGAAACCTGTGCTGAACAACCAGAAGGATATAACTGTACATATGATGGTTGTATTGAAACCTGTCGCTGTCCTGATGACAAGGTCTTAGATGGTGGTCACTGTGTGGATAGATCAGAGTGTGGATGTACTCTAGATACTGGAACTCATGAAATTTATTTGCCGGTAAGAGACATGATTGTAAAAGTGTTCTTTTGAATGTCTTACTTTCAACTAGACATTGACATGAGCCATAACCCTTAATTCTAACTATAAAAGTCACCCTATATCCTAACTTTAATCCAAAATTCTTACATGTTATCCTAAAACACAAGGAGCTAGGGGCATTCTAACATTATGCCTAAACATCAGTTGTTAGGGATAATATATTTATGTGGGGATAGATTTAACCTGTGAAATGGAACATTGTCGTTATAATCGTGAGATATGAATTTCTCTCACTTTATATCATTGTGATACAATATTGCAAATGTAGCCACATTAATTACATGTCACATATTACACCACTTCCCTAGAATGGAGAGAGATGGTTGAGTGATGACTGCTGGACATCATGCTACTGTTCTGAAGGAGAATTAAACTGTACCACTGGCGACTCATGTAGTCAGTTTGCTGTATGTGGAGTGCAGGATGGAGTTCGAGATTGCTACTGTATTGATGGTTTTGAGGGAGATGGACGACAGTGTTCAAGAGGTAACATAAATCTTGCTTCTGTTAGAATATTCATAGTTGATGTAGCAGAGATTTGTGTCATGTTGATAGTAATGTGAGGGAAAATTAATCAATTGTATTTTTATGCAATTGAAAGGCAAAGTAATTTTATTAAGGTATCTCTTAGATTAGTTCTATACCGTGGACTATATGGCCCCTGTAAATGTCAGAATATAAACTGTGGCATATACATGTTTTAGAGCTGCTAAAGTTGTTGCAAGTAATCAGCATGGTTATGCTGCTGGTGAGCCTTTGTGCATTCTAACTGTACATTATACTCTCTGTCTGTGTATCAGCATGATCCGATATGTGTTGTTATTTCTATCATTTTTTATTTTGAAATAAGGCCATGGCGACACACATATATATATTATATATTTAAACCCTTTTTGAGCCCCAATAGGCTGTAGAACCCTACTTAGTTTTTCAAATGAGAAATTAAGATTGGCATTTTTTTCTTAATGATGAGCTAACCTCACTTGATATCTAAAATAATGATGAATGGCCTCGCATGTGCCAAGTCACAGGATCTGTTCATGCCGCATACCCACCTGGGTTTACTAGAACAGCAGATGGGTATGTCATCAGCAATGTGCTTCTGCTAATTGGGTTAACAGATAAGGATAAGGGTTGAAAAATTTGGTAATACCTGTAGTATCATTCTATGGATAAATATATATGAATATTAATCCCTTTATGTTTTTCTCTCAATCATCAGCTCCTGGTAAATGTTTAATCTGGGGAGACCCACATTACCTGACTTACGATCAATTGCAATATGACTTCCAAGGGGAATGCACCTACATGTTATCAACAAACTGCCATCCACCAACAAACTATCATGAAGATTGCTTCAATGTCACTGCTCAGCATGTAAGGCGGAAACCTGAGGATAAAGTGACTTACACTAAGGAACTGATGCTGGATTATCAGGGAACAGACTTCTTGCTGGGTCAGGGTGGAGAGCTGAGGATTAATGGCATTATGGTCTCACCAATTTGGGCAGTCCTACCAAGTGGGGTGAACATTTCATTCAATGGCAAAGATCTGGTAAGTTTATTCAATTCAATTTTGTGGTACAAAATAGGAATCTGTATGTTTAATGTGATTTTGAAATGAATTCAGTTTTGTGGTAAAAAACAAACAGGAATCTGTATAAATTGGGTTGTTGCATTATATTCAGCCGATGGGTCACATTATATACTATATTCATTGGTCATTTGTTTATGGTGCCATTATCTGGATTGGTTGTTTTTGTTGTCAAACTACTATACAATTCCAAATGGAGCATTAGTTGGTTTTAGTACTGTGGCCTATTTTAAAAAATGGGCTTTTTTCTATGTGAATGGGTCATGGGTGCGGGCTTCTATATGAATGGGTCATTGATTTGTACAATTTGCTATGATAGATTTGGGTTGATTTTTTTACCTCCTGACGGCACACCTGTATCAATCAAGTAAGAATGTACATCATGGTGTATTGAATCATAAATTTGACACGTTGCAATTTATTCATCTTGTAACCACAAGATAAGGTATTTTTCATGTCAGAAACTACAAAACAACTAAATCGTTCAATGTGCGATCCATATATATTTTTTATATGAATTATTATATTGGTAAGTTGATTTCATTAAAATCTTTTTCTCAGTTCATTTTTGTTTATGTGAAACAAAATATTAAAAAAACTATGATATAATTTTTCTTAATTGTGTTCAGGTATTATGGACTGACAATGGGCTAGAGATTCGCTGGGATGGCATTAATCGTGCTGAAATTACTGTTTCACCAGACCTCCATGGCCAATTATCAGGGTTGTGTGGTAATTATGATATCTCACGTTGGTATGAATGGACCATGCCTAATGGAACACAGGTACGTAATCATGAAGACAATGTCTGAGATTGATTTCCAAGTCCCATGTGTGTGAGTTTTAATGTGGAATATTTAATTTTCAAAGTGCTGAATTTTGAAAAACAAAACAAAAACAGAATGGTGATTTTAATTGATACTTTACAATTTGTATGTTTTAAGCCCAAGGCTCTGCTGGTATTTGGTCTTTGATGTTAGAGTCATAATCGTCCGTAATGAGACATCAATTATATTGATACAAATGATTATTTAATGTACAGAATAAACTTTTATATAATGTATGGTAACCCAAGCAAGGAGTTGGTACTAATTACATGGCACATCTTTTTTGTGTGTGACTTTTCACTCACTTTTGACACAACTGATATTAAATTTTACACAACTGATATTAAATTTTACACAACTGATGTTAACTTTTACACAACTGATGTTAACTAACTTTTACACAACTGATGTTAACTAACTTTTACACAACTGATGTTAACTTTTACACAACTGATGTTAACTAACTTTTACACAACTGATGTTAACTTTTACACAACTGATGTTAACTAACTTTTACACAACTGATGTTAATTTTTACACAACTGATGTTAACTTTTACACAACTGATGTTAACTAACTTTTACACAACTGATGTTAACTTTTACACAACTGATGTTAACTTTTACACAACTGATGTTAACTAACTTTTACACAACTGATGTTAACTTTTACACAACTGATGTTAACTAACTTTTACACAACTGATGTTAACTTTCACAAATGTCTTGTGCACTTATATAATTTGTACAATGATACTCCAAAACTGCCAATTGTCAATTGGATCATTTCAGTTGGAGACAGCTTGCCTTCCTTTAAAATCGGAATGCAACTTAATAAGGTGTGCGCTTAACTTTTTTATCAATTGGTCCGCTGTTTTAGCTAGAACCAGTTGCTGTATTTTTCAACTTGCCTGCCAGCACATCAACTTGCCATGTAATCATTCAAGTTGTTCATAAACCGTGTAATAGCAATGGTCAAACACCAGAGGGTCAGGAATTTCACTCACTTTTTTCCCTAAGAATTAAATCTAATTTCTGACTGAAAATGTGATGAAAATTGCTCAAAGACAGCTCTATTAAAATGGGCACCATCAGTAGTAATGTGATTGCAGTTTTACAACTGGACACACGGGCAAGTGCCTGTGATGTTACAGCTTGCCCAAGACATTTACGGCTGGTTTTTGCCAACAGACAGGTGTATAATTTGAGCCTTGAACCGCAACTGTTGATCAATATTCTTGATTTCAGGCTACTAGTCCAGAGATGTTTGGGGATAGCTGGGTAGTGGATGAAACAGGATGCAAGACAGAAGAAGCTAACCCATGTCAAGATTTTGGTGATATACTCCTTGCAGAAGATCTTTGTTACATCATAAAAGATCCTGAAGGTATGTATATGCATGGAAAAAGGTGTCAAGTCAAGATTTTTACAAAGTGAGAGGGTTGTATACTTTTTGACAGGGTATATATTATACAATTTCAAAGCGTTCCTTTCAAAGGGGCTGGTCATGTATATTTTGACACCAGCCTGTGCATAGCCCTGGTTTTGTCCTAACAAGTAAATTTGACTATAGAAGACTACCGTAAAGATTCACCTAATAGCACTATGGGCTGCTATGGCCTAACTGGAATTTTAACCACTATCTAAAAGTGCCCTCCCATAAAAATCCACCAGCAAATTCGGATTTTCAGAGGAGGGAGCTCTCTATTTGTACATGAAATTTACCCCAAGGTAAAGAAGCCCATGTGCGTCATTAGGCGAACCTTTAGGGTATATGACAGAGGCTTGCCGAGGGTGGGGAGTAGACTGCCCCCTCAAGAAACATGTTTTTAGGTGAAATCAGGATGGAAAGAATGAAATTCAATTTTACATTAGCCCTTTATGGATTGTGTTACTCCAAGCAGGGCAAACTTATCTATAATGGCTGTGGTTGTTGCCCCGTCAAAATTTAAAATTTGGTTTATATGTGCCTCATGTTTTAATTTTATGTTTTTTGAAGACTAAATTTATGCTTTTATCTAAACCATATTTCCATTGCACCTGAGCCTAAAGCTAAATCTTAACTCTTACCCGAAGATAATACTGAAACCTTAACTTTAGAAATAGACAACATACAATTCTGCATATATACCTCTAAAATCTCACACCATGGAACAATCATATCATGTTTTTCATTATAGGTCCATTCCAAGAATGCAATAAGTTTGTAGGTCCTGAGCTGTTATATCATGCTATTAATCCTGAGCTGTACTATGATGCTTGTGTGTATGATGCATGTGCTACACTCCCAGATGAGGATGTTATTTGTGCAGACATTGCTGTCTATGCAGAGGCATGTCGTCAAGCTGGTCATCCACCAGACAGCTGGAGAAATGATGACTTCTGTCGTAAGTAGCTTATCTTTTTATTATTTTTATGCTTTTTGTCCTTGTTAAGATCACCCCCTAAATACTGGCAGAACTATGTTTATTTACTTTGATTAAAATATAGATATCTTTAAAAGATCAGAATGCAATTCATAAAACCAATAATTTGCTACTCCTGAAAACAGGTACACATCCCTACAATCATGTTTGAGAATTCCGGGAAGATTTACCAATCATGATGAACAGAAAACCTGTTTCAAAAGCATTTCAAAAGAGTAATCTTTGGTAAAATACTCAGTCAAAGAAACTCTGAATTTGACAAGAATTTTTTTCTACATATAACGGATTTTAAAGCTATTTCAGTGAACAATGAGGGCTGTGCATAAATTATGTTCTGAAAATTGCTTGGTCCCTCCTCATGCCAAAACTTCTTTGCCTTCCTCCCTTGACATGCCAACAAATCTTTAGCCCACTTTACTCATGGCAGATTTGGGGGAATCAGTAATTCAAGCCTTAAATCATATGGTGCAATCACAGTGACCAGGACAGGTTCATATTGTATTTTCCTTTTTACTATGCCAGTAAGGTGCCAAACAAATGTGTGCCAAAATGGATGGCTCCTCTTTTTGATCTGTCAAAAAGGGGAAAGTGCTTCCCTCCCATCTTGAGGCTTGCCTAAAAATGCTTGCCCACCTATATAATCCACCTCAGAGTTACACATAATTTTTGCAACACCCCTCATCACTGTAATTAAAGTTGATTTCTGGTTTATAATAAATTTGGATTTCCTCTACCAGATTAGCCCAATGCTCATACTCAAGATACTTGATTTTGTGAACAGGGTCTAAAGATAAAGTACTCCTAACTGAATTTCCTCCCAAACAGTTATAGTAACATAAATACTGGATATATTCTCTTCTGTTCATCATCTACAGCATTGCCATGTCCAGATCCAGCTTATTACAGTCCTTGTGCACCAGAGTGTCCAGAGACATGTGCTGGGTATAGTGAAGGACCACTATGTGACTCTTGCAGGGAAGGTTGTGTATGTCCAGCTGGCTTCGTTTGGGACAATTTTGAGTGTGTGCCTAAGGATCAATGTGGCTGCTTGCATGAGGAGCAATATTATTCCGTAAGTGTATTTTATTATTTAAAAAAAAAGAAAGAAAGAAAAGGAGTTAATCACATAAAATCAACTCATGTTAGTCGTCAAGATGTATTTATATTTTTAAGTTCACTGTTTATTTTTCTTTGATGTAAATCAGCCAATAAACTAACAAGACTTGTCTGTGGCCTTACAGCTTGTCTGTTATAATATCAGTCCAAGAGAGCGCCAAATATGGATCAGGAGTATTACATAATAATACCCTGCTATGACAATAGCTGCACTAGGTTAATCGTATAATCTCCTTATGTGGTTAACATGGCTGGGCCAGGAAATCCACAAGGTCAGCCAATGTATGTACATGTATTCGGTACATGTGCCATATCTTTTACAATGGGTGATAAATTTCTGGTTTGTTTTATTTCAAAACGCAACAGTCGATATTCTAAAGCTTGGTCCAAATCCAAGAGAAGAACCAACTCTAGTAATTTATGTGGTTTCAAATTATATTGGCCGTTGCCTTTTTTGATAGAAATGGTGTTTGTTGATGTGCACAGTTTCCCATTAGATCATAACATGCTGTTGTACATCCAAGGTCAAAGGTCTTTTAATCCATATTTGGCGTTGTTCTGGGACTGAATATCTAGGACTTTGAATGTTGAAGCAAAATTAATATAAAGGGAATTGGCTCTTATAGTTCAAAAATTGCATTTTTATTTTCAGGGCGGAGCAAGATATGTAAATGAAGACTGCTCCGAAGTTTGCAGCTGTCATGAAGGCAAGCTGAACTGTACTCAATATGGATGTAGTGAATTTGCTGATTGCAAAATTCAGAATGGTGTAAGAGACTGTTATTGTCAAAAAGGCTACAGTGGTGATGGACAAGTTTGTAAAAGCGGTGAGTGATATTTTGTAGTATCCATACATTAGAAAAGTAGGTAGTCCATAAATATTAAGTAAGTCACTATTTTGTTGAGAGAACTGTTTAAAACATTCATTCTAACATAGGTAGTCCATTTTTTAAAATTTTTATATAATCAAAGGCTTGAAGTGATATCTGTACCTTCGTAATTATAATCTGTTATGTCCCTTGTACATCTTTTCCAGCTCCTGGTGTGTGTACCGTTTGGGGAGACCCACATTACATCACATTTGATGGTCTTAAATATGACTACCAAGGTGACTGTGACTACACTTTAGTGAAAGATTGTATCAACTCTACAGATCTACCATCTCTTCATCTGACGGTCAGAAATAATAAGAGAAAGCCATCAAATAAAGTTGCTTATACTCAAGAATTACATTTGGAATATGCTGGAACCCTATTTTCTTTGTTGCGAGGAACTGAAGTTAGACTGGATGGCACTACTGTGGCACTCCCTCTGTATCACCCATCAGGTGTGGCTATAAGAGATGTTGGCAGTTTGGTGGTAAGTTGAGAGGAGTAGTAATCATTGTTAGTAATGTGATGTCACTTTTCAAAAACACGGTCGCATGTTACCATCAAATTTTAAGAATAAAATCAAATAAAGGAAATGAAGATGATGAAGAACTGTGAAAATTAAGCAGTACATCAATGTTTATTTACATGTTATCATGAAACACTTCAAATCTATTGAAATCAACCATTGTATTATATTTATATTTCATTCGATCAGTTTTGTATAAAGTGGGTAAAATGTACATTGATTGGGTGCACATATCTCCTTCATTTTGAAATCATTAGCATTAAAAGTACTCCAGTACTCTTTCCCATTTGGGAATCCTATATTAACCTGCTTAATACAAAAATAGGGAATTTGGCTTCATTTCACACAACTTCTTTCACAGAATTATGGTCTGCAATTGTTCACAGGGTCTGCACCTAAAATTTTATAATGGATTCATATTAAAGGAGTTTAATTATGTCTAATAAATTAAAAATTTATATTGTAAATTTATATTGTGTCAACACATGAAGCTATCACTAAAGCACATAATTTTGGATAACTTTTCATGTTACCAATATTAAATTAGAATGAACAAGCTATAATACTTTTACTACAAGAAACAATTGACAGGATGACATAATACAAATTGTGTTCCTGTAAATGTCCCCAAGTTTGAAAAATTATGAAGATGCAAAGATACTTGTGTTTCTGTAAATGTCACCAAGTTTGAAAAATTATGAAGATGCAAAGATACTTCTTTTTCAAATTTTGGGCTTTTGTGTTTGTGTGAATTTTTTGTAGATTAGAATTAAAATTTCAGAATATAAATTTTATTTATGTGTCATTTGTGTCAGAAAATCACTAGTATGGTGGTGATTTAGAGTAACAGGTTTTGACTGTGCTGTCAAGTTCAAACCTTGTTGCCATTACAGTGGTATGCACTTAATAAGGCCATACCTCAGTTGTTTCTTTCACTATCCTGGAGTATGTGTAACACCTTGTTCTAGTAAACCAAACCAAATTTTGTTATGTATGAGTGAAACTTCCCAAAGAAGTTTTACTGTAGAGTCTTGTCCAAATCTTAAGAATCAAGAGATGGGCACATCAGCGTGTGAGCATACATTATGGCATCTTACTCTTAGTGTTCCATGTGCTTGTTTTCATACCATGTTTATCATTTGATATTGGTGTATACAAATTTATAGTGTTGCCTCTTTCATATGTGTAAGACATTTCTTCTAAATGCTCTTTTTTACTGTTTCTAGTTGTTGACATCTGATTTTGGACTTGTGATTCGATGGAATGGTGTGAACAATGCTCAAGTAGAGATACCATTTACCTTCTGGAATAACACTTGTGGTCTGTGTGGCACATTTGATGATGATCCTACCAATGACTTCACTACTCCTGACAACAATGTTGTAAGTATTATCAATTTGAATGTCTAGATAAGTGTAATGATCAAAGAAAATGGCTTTTTATTTGTTTTTTATTTATTTTTTATTTATAACATATCCAATATTGAAAACACAAAACATTACTAGAAAATACATATAATCAAGACAGAATAAAATAAAACAAAAAATAAATTATGGTGAACTGGTTAGAAGAGGTGGGACTTAATGGCCAATTTGAAGGCCTGGAGGGTTGAAGCATTGGCAATAGCCTCAGGGAGATAAATCCAGATGGAGGAAGCAAACAGATAAAATGATATCTGAGACAGTGAAAGCCGGCAGAAAGGAACTTGTTTTGAAATTACAAAGTGATGAACTATTGTCTAAAAATACAGATATTGTAGTATAATGTATTTTTCAAATCATTACCTCATTATTTTAATAGACTAGCACTCCTGAAGAGTTTGGTGACAGTTGGATGCTTGAAGGAGGAAAGTGTGATCCAGGAACTGTACCTGATCCATGTGATCCAGAATCAGACACATACAAACAAGCAGAGGATCTATGCTATGGTTTGATATCAGAGACAGGACCATTCTCTGAATGTCATGAATTGGTAGATCCAACAGCATACTATGATGCTTGTATCTATGATTTATGTGCCACATTACCTGATGATGATCTTATATGTGACAGTATGGAAGAGTATGCCTACGCCTGTAGACGGGCAGGAGGAAGTCCTGCAGATTGGAGATCAGTGACGCCTCAATGTCGTAAGTAAATCTGATGCATCAATTATGAAAATGGATTAGAAATAGTTAATTGAGAAAAGGTGTTACGCAGGAAATGCTTAATCCCCTTTTAATAAATAATTGCTCATAGATTATAAAGAAAAAATGCTAATACTAAACAAAAGAGCAGCAAGAATGCATCAGAAGTATTTCCTGTACTCGTACAAGTACAGGGAATGAAATTTACGGGGAAAACAAGAAATGAATTAACACTTAAGAACACAATAGCATTGAGTTATCTTGAACAGTTTGGCTTAGCATCACTGGATTATCTGAGGGAAATAAGATGCATTGTGTTAAGGTGCACTAGTAATGGAAATTTGTCACCTATCTAGAGCAGTATGAATGCTGAAACAATTATTTTAAAGCAAGATGAATTGGGACTGTTAAAGGTGCAACTAAATTGAGCATGTCAATCTTATGAAGCTAGTGTCTTTTGAACATTAGATTGAAGTAGGTACATTGATAACATATATAACTTACTCAGCATCAGGTTTTTAATTTGTTTAATTTCTTGCCTTCTGTATCTGTAGCCATAGATTGTCCAGAGGGAACCATCTATGACCCCTGTTCAACTCCTTGTCCTGAAACCTGTGGTGAACAACCAGATGGATATAACTGTACATATGAGGGTTGTATTGAAACCTGTCGTTGTCCTGATGACAAGGTCTTAGATGGTGATCACTGTGTGGATAGATCAGAGTGTGGATGTACTCTAGACAATGGAATTTATCTGCCGGTAAGAGACATGATTGTGGTTTGGAATAACTATATCCACTGCATCTAAACATTAACTTGAACCATAACCCTTAATTCTAACTATAAACATGACCCCATATCCGAACTTTAATCAAAAATTCTTACATGTTTATAACACAAGGATCTAGGGGCATTCTGACGTTATGCATAAACTTCAGTTGTTAGGGATAAGATATTTATGTGGGGATAGATTTAACCTGTGCAATGGAACAATGTAGTTATAATTTCTCTCACTTTATATCATTGCGATACAATATTGTAAATGTAGCCACATTAATCACATATCACATATTACACCACTTCCCTAGAATGGAGAGAGATGGCTGAGTGACGACTGCTGGACATCATGCTACTGTTCTGAAGGAGAATTGAACTGTACCACTGGCGACTCATGTAGTCAGTTTGCTATATGTGGAGTGCAGAATGGAGTTCGAGATTGCTACTGTATTGATGGTTTTGAGGGAGATGGACGACAGTGTGCAAGAGGTAACATAAATCTTGCTTCTGTTAGAATATTCATAGTTGATGTAGCAGAGATTTGTGTTATGTTGATAGTAACACAGAAGAAAAATTTAATCAATTTGTGTTTTTGTAAATGCGAAAATTTAAACCGTGGTGTATACATGTTTTAGAGCTGTTATCTATGTCATTGCAGCTGATACGGTAGTAGCTTGGCTATGCTGCTGGTGAGCCTTTGTGCACTCTCACTGTATATTTCTCTCTGTATATCATCATGATCAGATGTGTGTTGTTATTTCTATCACCTTTTCTGATTTTGAAACAAGGCCATAGTGACACACACATATTTGTACTTTTCAAGCTCCAATAAACTAGAGGGGGGCATTGGGCGGCAAAGTGAATTTCAGGGGATGGGGGCAAAATCAACCAATTTTGCACAAAATTGCTGCAAAAAGTGTGTTTTTTGGGGTTTTGCCTCAAAATTGGGAGGGCAAACAGGGGGGGGGGGGCAAGAAAAATATTTGAAGGAAATGCCCCCCTTGCACCGCCACTGCCTGTAGAGCCCTTAGTGTTTGAAATTTTAGATTAGGATGGGCAATTTTTTTCTTAACAATGGCCAAACGTCAATATCTAAAACACTTATGAATGGACATCCAGAGAATCTTTTACATCGTATGCATACCTGGATTTACTCCAACAGCAGATGTTTATGCTATTAGTCTGGTGCCCAAACCAAAAACCCAAAAGTAGCGTCCGCACAATGTTTTTTTCTTGTTTCTATATCACCAAGAATTACTGATTCAGAAACTGACTGATGCCACCTCAGCACCCTTGGGCATTTTGAGATATCCAAGATGGCCGCCAAAATGGCTGCCATCACATTTAAATAGCCATATATCAGCTATATAAACAGGTATGGTGATGATTTTAGGGTCTTTGAATGGGTTTTAGAGGTCAACGAATTCATATTAGTCCTTATCTAAACCACAGAAGTCTTTATTCACGATGAAATCCAATATGGCTGCCAAAATGACCGTCGCCACATATAAATAGCCATATATCAGCTGTATAAACAGGTATGGTGAGGATTTTAGTGTCTTGAAATGGGTTTTAGGGGTCAACTAATTCATATTTGGCCTTATCAAAGCCACATAAGTTTTTATTCACGCCGAAATCCAATATGGCCGCCAAAATGACCGCTGCCATATATAAATAGCTATATATCAGCTATCTAAGCAGGTATGGTTATGATGTTAGTGTCTTGAAATGGGTTATAGGGGTCAAACAATTCATATTTGGCCAATATCGTAACCACTGAAGTCTTCATTCACATTGAAATCCAATATGGCCGCCAAAATGGCCACCATCACATAAAAATGGCTTATATGAACAGCTATGGTGATGATGTTAGTGTCATTAAATAGGATATTTGAATTGTTACATCTGAGTGCTGAATGTGCTTTGCTATAGCAGTGATATAAAGAGCTTTGATTACATTGAAGGGGATTATGCGGTCACTTATTCATCAGGTACAACTACATTATCTGGTAATGTCACAGGTGTCAGAGGCTTGTTTTCCTCTTTCAGCCACCCCAACTGACATGTATCCAGATCAGGTGGATGATCGGGGGGGGAAAGAAAATGCTCGCTTCCATGCAAATGAGCTCGTTTTACATTTTCAACAAATGCCTCAGTTGTTTGTGGCAAGTTATTCAACTTTGGTGTGGTTATGACAGTCACTTTTCGTTTGCAACTTTTGACAACTAAATGCTGTACCGAACCTCTGACTTTGCCAGTTGGCTACAACAAATTTGGTAGCCTCTGCAATTGTGTCATCCACTGCTTGCTCTATATCACCCAACTTATCTAGCTGTGGTCCTTTAGAAACACTAGCTTTGATAACAATTGTCTTACCAATTCTTCAAAGATATGCCATAGTGTCACAACCAGAGAGGGCATGAGGAGCCAGAAGTCGTGGTACAATATATTCATGCTTCTTTGCGGTTGCAGAAATATTTATTATTGTATGCTTGGAAATACCTTCCCATCCATAGAAAGGTTACAGGTAAGATTGCTATGATCATGTAGCTATATGTGAGCAACAGGAACGCATTCATGTCATCACATATCTTCATAACCCATTGGCTGGCAATGAAGACAACTTGCTGGTACATAATAACATCAGCTTCACATGGTTTATTTTGATATCAGTCCGCTGGATCACAATACCCACATTGACTTCTTGTGGGACAGAATAAGATCTTGCACAACAAGTCGATCCAGAAGACTGATTATATGAAAACGAACCATGCGAACCTAATGTTACTATGACCCAACAGGTTGTCTTTATTGCCAACCAAGGGATTGAGAATATCAAAGTCATGAGTGCTAGTGATGACACATGTTGCCTACATATTACTACCTGTAACCTTTCTATGGAAGGCATATTACTATCTGTAACCTTTCTATGGAAGGTACAAACATTAAAGTATTGTACCAAACGCAAAGAAGCATGTAGATATTGTACCACAACTTCTGGTTGCTCATATCCTCCCTGGCTGTGACATTGTGGCATATCGTTGGGAAAATGGAAAGGCAACTGTTATCAAAGTGCTTCTAAAAGGCCATTGTTAGAAGTTGGGTGATATGGAGCAAGCCGTGATGACATAATTGCAGAGGCTGCCACCTGATGCAGCATACGATGCAAGCAGTCAACTGGAACAACGTTAGCATCTAGAGCCAGTTTTAAACCAGGATCCACCTGATCCATGTCAGTTGGGTTGGCTGAAAGATGAACCAAACAAGTGACATTGCCCAATATTGTGCAACCAACACCTTCAAAAAATATTCAGGATGACATGCGGTGGTTGTCAGATGGAAACTGTCATGAGCAAAGTGATCATGTGGATTATGATGACGAATCTGATGAATAAGTGACTACATCTTCCCATTAAACATAATCAAAGCTGTTTATATCATTGTTATACCTCTTAAGCACACTCAGATGTAGCCATTCATGTAAGATGGTGGCCTCCTTGGATTTCAATGTGAATAAAGACTTCAATGTTTTAAATAAGGACACATATGTGCCAAATATGAACTCATTGACCCTATGACCTATTTAAACGCATTAACATCAGCACCGTACCTGCTTAGATAGCTGATTATAGCTATTCATATGTAGTGGTGACGGTCATTGTGGCAGCCATATTGGATTTCAATGTGAATGAAGAATTCAGTGGTTTATATAAGGACATATATGAATGCATTGACCCCTAAAACCTATTCAAAGATGCCAAAATCATCACCATACCTGCTTATATAGCCGATATATTTATATGTGACGATAGCCATATTGGCGGCCATCTTGTATATCTCGAAATGCCCAAGGGTGCTGAGGTGGCATCAGTCAGTTTCTGAATCACTAGGTCTTGACGACATAGAAAGAACAAAAAACATCATTTCCATACCTGTTTAGATAGCTGATACATAGCTATTTATTATGTGGTGGCGGCCATTTTGGCGGCCATATTGGATTTCAATGTGAAAGAAGTTTTCAGTGGTTTATATAAGGACGGATATGAATTCGTTGACCCCTAAAACCTATTCAAAGATGCCAAAATCATCACCATACCTGCTTATATAGCTGATATATGGCTATTTATATGTGACGATAGCCATATTGGCGGCCATCTTGGATATCTCGAAATGCCCAAGGGTGCTGAGGTGGCATCAGTCAGTTTCTGAATCAGTAGGTCTTGACGACATAGAAACAACAAAAAAACATTGTGCGGACGCTACTTTTGGGTTAAGACGATATTTTGGGTTTCGGCACCAGACTATATCAGCAATGTGCTACTGCTAATTGGGTTAAGGATAAGGGTCAATTTTGTCTGTAGTTTCATTCTTGGAATAAATATATATCAGTATTAATCCCATTATGTTTTTCTTTAAATCATCAGCTCCTGGTAAATGTTTAATCTGGGGAGACCCACATTATCTGACTTATGATCAATTGCAATATGACTTCCAAGGGGAATGCACCTACATGTTATCAACAAACTGCCACCCACCAACAAACTATCATGAAGACTGCTTCAATGTCACTGCTCAGCATGTCAGGCGGAAACCTGAGGATAAAGTGACTTACACTAAGGAACTGATGCTGGAATATCAGGGAACAGAGTTCTTGCTGGGTCAGGGTGGAGAGCTGAGGATTAATGGCATTGTGGTCTCACCAATTGCTGCAGTCCTACCAAGTGGGGTGAATATTTTGTTCAATGGCAAAGATCTGGTAAGTTTATTTCCTTCATTAGAAATTTAACCAAAGTAAATTGATGTTAATTTTATTTCAAAATGAAATCAGTTTTAGATGGTAAAAAGGTAAGAATCTGTATGTTTGAATTGATTTAAAGATATATTCAGTCTTCTGGTAAAAAAAAGTAAGAATTCATTTGTGTTTATGTGAAACAATATTAAAAAAACCTATGGTATAATTTTTCTTAATTGTGTTCAGGTATTATGGACTGACAATGGGCTAGAGATTCGCTGGGATGGCATTAATCGTGCTGAAATTACTGTTTCACCAGACTTCCATGGCCAATTATCAGGGTTGTGTGGTAATTACGATATCACACGTAGCAATGACTGGATCATGCCTAATGGAACGCAGGTACTTAATCATGAAGACAAACTCAAAGAAACAAAAAGCAGATTTTAATTGATACTCAAAAGTTTGTATGTTTTAAGCCCAAGGCTCTGCTGGTATTTGGTCTTTGATGTTTAAGTCAAAATCTACTGTAATGAGACATAAATTATATTGATACAATATTGATATGTCACATCATTTTTGTGTGATTTTTCAATCACTTTTGTCACAACTGACATTACCTTTTACAAATGTCTTGTGCACTCATCTATTGTCCATATGCCTTCTTTGAGGCAGTAAAGTAAAATCAAATGGCAGTAAAGTAAAATCAAACAAGAATCTGTTATGCTGTTATGATACCTTTTATCAATTGGTCTGCTGTTTTAGCTTAGACCAGTTGCTGTATTTTTGCGATGGGTTTTGGCATACTTATTTCCTCACAGCGTTGCAGAATAAAAATAAAATAATCGTGCTGTCTATGTAATCAGGAAACTACAGAGGCGATAGTGTACATTTAAATTTGTCATTACTACTTCATGTTGATATTCAAACAGTGCTATAAAGTTGTCTTACCAAGGCATGTGTTTGTATTAAAAGAAATAATTGTTTTACAACTTGGATGAACTAGAATTACTTTTATGCAAATCAGAAAATTGCAACAGATATTTTCATTTCTTCAAGATTTAATGGTATTGCCAGATTGTATGCGTACAGTTGGGCTACATTAATAGCCTCATTATAGTTTTATTGATACTGGCAAACTACTTGTTAATGATACTTTAAGCACACATCCTGGGCACACATCAATTAATTTATGTCAACATGTCCATTTCACAAGGCTGTGTTTATATAACTGAATTCATTTATACAAACACAACCTTGACTAAATTAAAGATACTTAAGGGATCTGGAATGGGTGTTTCGATAGTATTTTTTGTGGGACATGAGAGCACATCAGACATATGGAATTGCATTCCTAATATGAAGAATGTCTTTCTGATATCAAATAATTTTCATTTTTGAAAATCACGATGTAATACAAATTTTATGACAAATTATTAAAATTTGATATTTTTCATATTTTTGATAATATAACAGTCCTCAAGTAAATTTTATAAATCTAATGACATATTCTTAAAGTGTATGTAGCTGGGAAGAAAAAGCCGGTCAATTGAAAATGTTTGACCTTTCATATTGAAAATATGGACTTTTTCCCAAAATGACCTAATTTTTTGTGTTTTGGGAAAAAGATCCATATCTTTATCTGAAAGGTCAAAATTTTCAATTGATTATCAGCTTTTTCATCCGCCTACATACACTTTAAGTAAAAAATCATCATTTGCGAATTTCAAAAATGAAAATTATTTTATATCAAAAGGACATTCTTCATTATTCAGAATGCAATTCAACATGTCTGATGTGCTCTAATGTCTCACAATAAATACTGTCCAAACGTTCATACTCCATCCCTTAAATGGGGAAACTTAGGCAGGCGATAAAGAGAAAATATATTTACTTTAGCACTTATAAATCGTGTCAATTGAGACTAAAATGTCTGTTAAGTGAGGGCTGTTATTTGAACAGTTATGGGATTAGTTAATAATATTATTTTGATAGATTTCAGGTGGTGGTCGCAGTGCATTCTTTTAATTCAGTAAATTTCCACCGTCAACCGTGTAATTGAATGGGATTATTTTGAAATTTTAAAAGCGCTTGAAATATCACAAACAAATAGGCCTATGTTAATAAATAATATAAATACAAGCTAAAACCGTTGGGGTTCGATAATGAACCCTACAAAATTAACCGAGTATATTGGAAAATGCCATACGGCCGGGCAAATTGTTATACGTTTATGGACATTAATAAATAGATGTAGGCCTATAGAGGATGTTACGCTTATGAACATGATTTTCAACATTGTTAACAATATTGCTAGTATGTCAACAAATGAAAGTTCTGTGATTTGTTGAAATTCTTCAATACTAAATTATTTTGAATGTCATCAAATTGTAAATCTTGAGTCACATTTTCGATGTATTAACAACTAGCTATGTAGCAAAGACGTTAACTTCATGTACAAAACATTAACGCTCTTATTTTGTAAACATTGTATACCCATAGCTACATTAATCAACAATAAATGTTCTGTAATTGTTCATTATCCTTCATTTCTATTAGACTTTCAGTGTATTGGCAAGTAGATGTATATATATATATACCGGTATATGTAAAAATTCAAAGAACAGACCGTCCAGAATAGGTAGTCGTTACTCTGAGTTTCATGCCTAAAAGGCAATGCGTCAGGCGGCGTGTCGTCTGGCGATTGCCTTTAGGCATGAAACTCAAGTAACTACTACCTATTCTGGACGATCTGTTCTTTGAATTTTATCGCCTCCCTTTGGGATTGAGCACTTTATTCAAAAGTAAAATGTTGTTATATATATATGTATGTATAACAGATGTTATTCGTTTATAACACTTTATTTCATAAACATAGGATACCCAAAGCTACTTATTATGCTAACAATGAACGTTCATTGACTGTTAGGCTAAGTAAATGTTACAGGATAATATGTAGGCCTATTCAAATTCTGCCTCAAGGTTCCTGCTTAAATTGTGTTCAAGAATCAACTAAGATTTATTTGGCCCACCTTTTGCCAGTAAATAGGCTGTCATGAATTATCCAGTGTATTTTTATTATACGTGCCGGTCTTATCACTTGGTACACAATAGCTCACCAATCTGAAAGCCTGTTTTAATCACAATGGTCAGAATTAAATAGCCAAAATGATTAGACAAATAGGCTACACTGTCCATAAACTGAGTACAGTCTCATTGCAAGATCATAGGCTAAGTACCGTAGTCCTTGTCATTTGAGGTACGTAAAAAACATACTCATTATGATTGATGCGAATTATAGAAACAGTTCAAACAATAAAATAACTACACCTTTATCTTGACACTTCCTCATTTGTTCGCCCTGTTCCTTTTTAAAGGAATTTTTATTACAACTTGCCTGCCAGCACATCAACTTGCCATGTAATCAATCAAGTGTTTCATAGATCACTAATGGCAATGGTCAAACACCAAAGGGTCAGTAATTTCACTCACTATTTTTCGCCAATTTTCTGAAAATGTGATGAAAATTGCTCATTGAAATGGGCACCATCAGTAATAATTTGATTGAAGTTTTACAACTGGACACACGGACAAGTGCCTGTGGTGTTACAGCTTGCCCAAGGCATTGCCAACAGACAGGTGCTAAATGTTAAAACCCAATACTAATGATCAATATTCTTAATTTTAGGCTACTAATCCAGAGATGTTTGGGGACAGCTGGATTGTAGACGAAACAGGTTGCAAGACAGAAGAAGCTAACCCATGTCAGGATTTTGCTGATGTACCCTTTGCAGAAGATCTTTGTTACATCATAAAAGATCCTGAAGGTATGCGAGTTGCATGGGTTGTATAATTTTTGACAGGGTACAATTTCAAAGTATTCATTTCCAAAGGTGCTGGTCATGTATATTTTGGGCCAGCCTGTGCATAGCAGATGGAAAAGTAGAGTAGTTTACCTTTGCCTTGGGTTTTGTCCTAACAAGTAAATTTGACTATAAAAGACTATGACAGTGGCTTGCCAAGGGTGGGGAGGAGAATACCCCATCTGAAAACATGATTTTGGTTGAAATCAGGATGGAAAGAATGAAACTCAATTTTACATTAGTCCTTTCTGAATTGCGTTACTCCTCCAAGCAGGATAAACTTCTCTATAATGGCTGTGGTGGTTGCCCCATCATAATTTAAAATAGATAAAATTTAAAATTTGTGCCTCATATTTCAATTTTATGTTGCTTGAAGACTAAATTTTTTAATTTAGGCTTAAGTTAGTCTTAAATTTAGGCTTAAATTTAGGCCTTAATTTAGGCTTAAATTAAGTTTTAAGCTTTTAAGGTAAAAGCTTTTACCTTTTAAAATTACCTCTCACCTGAGCCTAAAGCTAACTCTTAACTCTTACCAGAAGCCAATCCAATAGTAAACATACTTACCATGTACCAGAAGATAATACTGAAACCCTAATTTTAGAAATAAGCAACATAAAATTCTGCATAGTATATGCTTACCAGAAGATAATACTGAAACCCTAATTTTAGAAATAAGCACCATACAATTATGCATAGTATACCTCTTAAGTTCTCACACCACAGAACAATCATGTCATGCTTTTTTTTTAATTATAGGTCCATTCCAAGAATGCAATAAGTATGTAGATCCGGAGCTGTACTATGATGCTTGTGTGTATGATGCATGTGCCACACTCCCAGATGAGGATGTTATTTGTGCAGACATTGCTGTCTATGCAGAGGCATGTCGTCAAGCTGGTCATCCACCAGACAGCTGGAGAAGTGATGACTTCTGTCGTAAGTATCCCATCTTTTTGCCTTACGTTCCTCATGGGTTTCTTCATTCATTATATATATATCTTTTTTAATTATTTGTATGTTATGGTTATGTGTCCTTATTAAGATTACCCCTCGAACACTGGCAGAATTATGTGTATTTAAAAATAAGGGTATCTTTAAAAGATCACAATGCAATTTATAAAACCAATGTTCCAGAAAACAGGTACACATTCCTAAAAAATGTTTGGAAATTCTCTTTGTGTCATACTGTACTTTTAATTGAACAAACCAAAAGTTTGATGATGTCCTATACATGAAAGCACTTTTTTTTAGGAGGAAAAAATTCCAACCAGAAAGATCAACTTTGGCCAATATCTTACCAATCATGATGAACAAGAAACCTGTTTCAAAAGTATTTGAAAAGGGAAATATTTGGTGAAATAAAGTTATTCTCAGTAAATGAAATTCTGAATGTGACTAGAAATTTTCTTGCATATGATCAATTATTTAAAGCTATTTCAGTCAACAATAAGGGCTGTGCATAATTATGTGTACTCCAAAGGGGTGAATTCTTAAAATGGTCTGCCAAAAATCACTTGGTCCCTAGTTTCAAAATGCCAAAACATCTTTGGCCCCCCCTTTTGACATGCAACAAATATTTGGCCCCTTTAGACATGCCAGATTTTTGGGACTCCATATTAAATTGTCCAATCATGTGCATAATATCAGTAAAGCAATAGAAACAAATAAGTTACATCTTTTGATCAAAAATGTTGATGCTTGGTCGATCCTTTTGATAAAGTACTCTTAACTGAGTTTTCTCCCAAACATTTATAGTAACATAAATACTGGATGTATTCTCTTCCATTCATCATTTACAGCATTACCATGTCCAGATCCAGCTTATTACAGTCCTTGTGCACCAGAATGTCCAGAGACATGTGCTGGGTATAGTGAAGGACCGCTATGTGACTCTTGCAGGGAAGGTTGTGTATGTCCAGCTGGCTTCGTGTGGGACGATTATGAGTGTGTGCCTAAGGAACACTGTGGCTGCTTGCATGAGGACCATTATTATTCCGTATGTGTATTTTAATATTTAAAAAAAACCTCATATTAGTCAAGCTCTATTTATATTTCAAGTTCTCTGTTTATTTTTTTTTAGTGAAATCAGCCAATAAACTAACAAGACTTGTCTGTGCCGTTGCAGATTGTATGTTGTAATAGCTAGGACTTGGAAAGGTGCAGCAAATTATCAATTTCAGTTCCAGTTATAAAAATATATGCTGAGGGTTATATTTTTGAAACCTTACCCAAAAAATTGAAGAAAGACTAAGTAAATTATTCCAAATAAGTTTTGCTGAAAGCATTGAAGATATAATAAGTCCATGTTTTGGATTAGATGCCATCTTTGAAGGAAGATTTAAAAAAAATTGGAAATACCTGTAATCAGCATTTTGGAGAATAGTGTTAAAACACAATATTCAAATTACCTAATTCTTGATCTTTTGAGCCTACTTGGTATTTACACCAATAACAGTCTTCGAATACGGCCATCACTAGGCTAAGTCAAGGGTAAGTCGCGATCATATTATTTTATGAAAAGTGTGCTTGATGCAGTGTGCATGCTCTAATGATTGAGAATTAAATATTTTGATTATAGTAGTTTGAATTGAGGAATCCTGTAACATGTTTTTGTTTGGTTAAAACATACTTTCTCAATAGTTGCTTTATTTTCCATTATTTATGTACTCAGATTGGTGATTCATGGATAACTGATTATTGTATGGAACGTTGTTCATGTCTGGCAAATATGACTGTGCAATGTGAGCCTAATATGTGTCATCCTGATGCCTATTGTGGCATTGCTAATGGCACGAGGACTTGCATTTGTAACCCTGGATATGACTGTTTGACGAGTAAGTGGTATTTTAGTACTTTTTTTCTTTATTATAATATAATTATGTGACCATCAACAAAAAATGTTTGCATTTTTGCTTTTTGAGATATTGAATAGGCAAATTGTTTGCAAAATAAGCTTAACAGTGATATATTGCATGTCCACAGTGTTTCAATTGCTTTTATAAAATGTTGGATGGTCACATATAGTAGAAATGGGGGGTAGCAATGAATAGATTTAGAAGTCCTTTGTTTTTTATTGTTTATTGAAAAGTGGTAGTAGGTGAAGGGGTAGTAGGTGAAGGGGTAGATCATTTACTTTTCTGCATTAGATTTTGGAGTAGTTCTCTCACCTAATCATTATGGAAACATTTTGAGCATAAGGATGATAGAGAGTAGCCCTGTTTCGTGAGGGAGGCCATCCAAATCAAGACAAAATTGCCAGAACTAAATCACGATTAAGGACTGGAATTGTAGTTAAATGAAGTAGTTAAATGTCCAAAGCTAACGTTAAATAGGGCGCCTTCACCTAAGGCCAATGAAAGTCAATTCCGAGTTTATCGTCCCTTTTTTTCCCAGGTTGGTGAGGTGACTTTTTCATTTTTCATTTTTCATTATTTCATCAGATTTCATTATTGACCTAAAGTGCGTGTTGATTTAAAGCCATACTCATACATGTTATTTATAAACATGTTTTTATATGGACAGGGACTAGAAAAGTTAGAAAAGAGCCTGGTTTTGGTTCCAAGTTATAAATTTATATGTTTTACAAACAAAAATATATGTTTCCAATTGCTAAAACTGGTGAAAACACTGATACTTTGAAAATAATGAATTATTTTGGTATTTTTGAAAATTTGACGCTGGTGTTTTGGTGTCCAAAAAGTGACGCTGGCGAGGGACGATAAACTTCGAATCGACTTTCATTACGCCTAATGTCTGCATTTTGATGGGTGGTGGGGGATGACTGTCGGGTCAAGCACCTTTTACAGGTAACCTGTAATTGATATTGAAGCATACATAAAATGACAGAGAGTTATGATTGTTGAATGGCATATTATGGCATAAGTTAAATTTTTCCAACCTTTGTACCAGTTTTACTATGAGGCCACCCAGTATTGCCATTTTGGCACAGTGAAAATGAGGTTTGGTGCAAAAAACTGCAACTGTCAATTAAATTTTAAAAAAATGTATATTTTTGCCAAAATTAAAAACAATTATACTTGATTTAGCACACACATTCTAGAGCCAGTGCATTTAAGCAAACATTACACTCTGAACAAACTATTTCCATGACTAGTTCAATGGAAATGAAAGATATTTAGTTGCATAAATAAGAAAGAAGCTTGATTTTTGCAGTCACAAATGATAATTCATTTTGCTAACTCTTTCAGCCCAATTACTTATGGCCATATGAAAATGTCAAAGATCTACAAGTTGCAGAAACAAGTACTTTGGAAAGTCAAAGTCATAAATTCATTTCATTGTAATGCACAGAGAATTTAGTGCCAAAGTGTTTTCAATTTAATGTGCTTTATAAAATGCATTTCCGGTCTCATTTTTTAACCGACTTGATAAGTTTGCGAAATCCCCTTTGGTGCCCCAACTGTTGTCACAGGGTCAGGAACAGTTCAAAGTTAAGAGTGAGAGTAAATAATAATTGTAAAAATTTTGCAGGTAATTTGGTGTTGTGCATGATTGCCTTTGCATAGAATATAACCAGTGGCATGCACAAATATTTCTTGTGTAATGAAATCATTTAACCATAAAAGTGCAGGAAGGCTAAAGAGTAAAGTAGTTGTCTGTGTCCAAAGAACTGGAAGGGTTGCTGTGGCAAAGGTGAATGGGTTTGGTTACGAAACAAGTTAAATTTGTGACCGTCCTTCAGAATTGCAAACTTCAAATTCCAGTGTTAGCTTTGGAGGTCATTCGCAAAAGGTTTTGACATGGAAGAAGCAGGTTATTAATTGAATATTTACCCCAAAGTGGAATACCGCTACATGGTAATTTTAGGTTCTCTATTGTCTGTCCTAACAAGAGGAAATTCACAATAAGTTATTATAATATTGAAGGCTCTGTAAACCAGGTATTTAAAAGTCACATGTTACAATCCAACCTGACTGCATATTTGTATAAATCAACCCATCATATATTTTTGTTATAAATTCCTTTCCTTGTGTTTCAGAGTTCTGGTTAAGCTTTAGGATTTTATTTGTTTCTAGGCTAAGGTTAGGATTAGGGTAAGGATTGTCCAATCAAATTGTAACTGAAGAAGTATTGAGGTGTCCTACAAAAAAAGGAATAGAAATAAATATGTAGTATAACCTTGCTATGGGAAGTTATATACTAAGTTACATGAGAAAATGATGACCATATGGCATGACATTTTCAAAATGGGGAAATCTGTAAAAAGTATTGAGGTGACTACCAAAAAGGAACAGAAATAAAACTTACTTGTAAATGCAATAGCTGCCATGTGTAGCTGCCATGTGTAGATGAGTACAATATACTGTGTGTAAATTGCCAAATGTTCACAGGGCAGCTATTGCACTTCTGGCACTGGGCAGTCGATTTATGCTATAAGTAGACGGGAAGATTTATACTAAGGTGCATGAGAAAATGGTGACCATGTGGCGTCACATTTTTTTCCCAAAATGGTGAACATTTATTTTGACTATTTAGGTTTAGGGCTAGGGTTAAACAGGGCATGGAGGGTATATGTAGATACTAAAAATTGCTTCAGAGCTGTAACAAAATGTTGTAAACTGAAATTTTAATTTCACTACCAGAGGCATAGCCATGATTTTATGAGGAGGTGGAAGCTGTTGCAGAACATTATTAAAGTTCTGTCCTTAATCCATATGCTGATAACATGGATCAACAGTGGGAAGGGATGATGAGTGGTCTATTATATGCCTAATATTGGTAGTCACGTCACATAATTAAATTATTAAAGTGCATTTGCTGATCTGCAGTGTACCAAACATAACGGGCAGCAAAAGGTATCCACCATTCAAAATGTAGCCCTTGAGTGTAAGGTCCCTGGATTGCACACTTTTGAACAAATCATTTTTAACAGAATATATGTGACTGTAAATGTCATCGTGTACTGCCAAGTACCAACACTATCAGTTTGACACATTCATTAGTCTGAAGTTCAGTGTCACATTGATTCAAGCAGAAATGTCGAGAAACAAAGGGACAACAAAGGGCAAATTATTTGCTCTTAAGCATCCCGCAGTGCATATAGATGAATAACTGTTTACTAACTTGTGTTCCCAGTGCAACAATGTAGCCACTGTGACGAAAAGGAATTTTGAGATGAAGACTGAGGTAGTAGCAAGTATCGAAATAAGTATGTCTGTATCCCCACAATGCATTTCCTCACATTTATATTTTTACCAGTAAGCATGATTGCACATACACATATTTACATATGAAGAGTACAAATGCAAAATACAATATCTCCATTTTTCTTAATTTGAGATATAGGGAAATATAACTTGTAAAATATAAAGAACATAATAAGAAAATATGAGGTGTTTTTGATCATAGTTTCAAAAATATGTGTTGGAATTTTTGAAGTAGGGTGTCACTTTAAGCTAACATTATTATAATAGGGCAGACGTTGGTGGCCTTAACGCAAAAAGTTTGAAAATGGCATGTATTGCATTTTGCATCTGAACGTATGTTGTGTGCCGCAAATCATTTATTATCTTCACAGAAAAGTGATAGGCAAAGAACTTTTGGAATGAAATGACTGGGAAAAAGCAACTTCATAATTTCCCCCTTTCTGACTAAATCATATGAAACCCCTTGTATAGCAACAGGTACTGATCGACAAATATATAATATGCTACCATAACGAATTGATGCTCTACATTGACAGTATGACAAGAGAATATAATTGCTTCTCGTTATTCCAAAGGTTTATCATTACAGATTTGTATTTTTCCATAAACATGCAGTTAATTTCTCAACTTCTAGTATCAGTCTGATTCAGAAGGCTGACCATTCTGACCCAGACCATATGTTCTATTATAAGCTATACCAACGATTCAGGAGCAAAGCCTTAGGGGTGACTAAAATGCTCTAGAAAAAAATCCAGCTTATATTGGTACAAAAGACCATTGAAAGATAATGTAGCACTTTTTTTCAGCAAAATACTAAATTACAAGGTCAAAGGCTTTTCTACCTACTGATTATGCTTGCTGTGGTGTTGTTTTTCTTTTTTTATTCCTAGTGCTCATTCTTAAAAATCAAATATTCTGAAGATTCATTATTTCTATATTTTCTTTTTTGTATTTTTGATCCAAATAGTGATACAATTTCAAATTATTGAATATTTGGAATTACAAACCTTTGTAATATTTAATTTGTAGAATAATTTCCATACCAGACATGGACGATGGAAACTCAATCATACATAACTCTCATCCCAGGGTCTTGGTTGTTGGCAACTAGATTATAAGGAAATTTGTAAATAAACTTACCTTCTATATTTCTAAATGAGAGCACAAAATATGACCCATAACTATTTACATATGTGGGCGTTACACATAAGCAGTAAATCTGCGCACAATGGACATCATTTCATGCCATATTATTTTTATTATTTTATTCTGTATATTTGATATTTTGTTTTTGATGATTTGGTTTTAAAATCTGAAATCAAGCAAACTCCCAACATAAAGTACTTTTACCTTATTATTGTTCAGATTATTCATCAGATTCAGGAATTACCAGAAATTATGAGCCCAGCCAATATACTGGGGAAAGGTTGGGGCATAATGCGGTTTAGTTTAAAGTGTTACCTATTAATGTGCCCAGTGCAAAACAGATTCAAACTGTTCGGCGTGATGCAGTGTGGAAACCCAGCGATGTGTCTCCCACCTTTCGGCAAAATGACCCATTTTTTTGCAGCCACTTTTTGACAATTCAGGTCGATAGTCCCCCTACATTTAAAGCCGGATTGGCGCTAATGGTCACTCCAATATAAAGATAAAAACAGCATACTCAAAGGGGGAGGGCCCATAGCCCTCCAGTTTTGTCATTAAATCAGGAGAAAGTGCATGGGGTAAGGGGGAATGCACATAGGGGAAATTTAAATGGCCCCATCTACTTCAGTCAGTCAGTGATCATGCACCGAGTCTGGGAAATGCAGCAAGGGGACGGTATGGACTACCATGCAATTATGGATAGGACTGTCACTAATGGGGGGGTGAGGTGTAATAACAACACAGTTAAAAGTTGTTCATAATGAAGAAGAATTACAACATTTTTGAGCAGTCAGGGGAATTGAAACCCATGGCCCCCACTTTAGAAAACCTGCATATACCACTGGCTAGAAATCTTAGTTTCAATTAACAAGGAAAAAAGAGGGAGGGGGGGGACTGATACATTCCACTATTTCTGATATGACAAACTGGAAATGGTGTGAATTGCATTTGGAATTTTGGAATTGTTGCTAATGTAAATAAAGGTATTGCCTGCAGTGTTGTCTGCTCTAGATCTGTTGTTATTCCACACCACTCCACACCATACATAAATTCTCCCAGACCCAGTCACATTTCCCCAATATGAAATTTAAAAAAAGTTAAAATTTTAATTTTACTTTTTTAAAAGTTTGACAGAGGCGGGGTTCGAACTCACAGCGCACCGCTTTGGATACTCTATGAGCCTAGCGCCTTAGACCGCTCGGCTACTTGTCTTGCTGGTATCCATCTAAAACTTATTTGAACATATAATCGTAACTTCAACATAGGCCTACCACGTGACAAGCAAAGGCAGAAAATACCATATTTTGGAATTTTATTTGCCTAAAAACATTAATGTGTATTATAATAGAGCTACCATTATTTATATTCTTAAGGGCATACAGACAATTAATATGAGGGTACTATGATACACATAAATTGATTTTGATTTCGGCCACATGCTCTGCAGTACATCGCATCGGTTGCGAGGTATGGCCAGTCAGTCTACCATTTTTCTTGTATGCACGTTCGATGTTTTTTTCAATTATTTAAAAAATCTGCATTAGACCCCATTTTTAAATAAAAGATTAGATTACCACAAAAAGGAAACAGTAATCTTTGGTGGGGTCTAATGTAAGTTTTACATAGGATTTTCAACGTTTTTTCTATCCTTATTCTTGCTCAATTAAAAAATATTTTGGCCTATATAAAATTGAAATAAAATTCTCTGCTACTTAACCGACATCAAATGTGCCACAATTGGGTATCACGAATCGTTATATATGATGTGCAGTAAATATTCATATATTCTTTTATACATAGGATGCTTCGATTTTGACACAAAAAATATTTCATTGAAAACCCTCTCACTTGGCTATTTAAAAAAGGTAACCACGCTTCCCTAGAATGTGCAATAAATTAGCATTAAAAGTTTTCTTATTTTAGCAGCATTCTAGAAACTCTTGCCGTTTGACGAATAGAGGAGTATTGTTATTCCTAGTCAGGGTCAACAAATCTATCCAATCCAAAGAATTTCCCCAGAAAAATGTCCTCGATTCAATCAGCCGGCAAAGGAACAATCAATCCTAGTCATATGAAATTCAAAACATTTAGTGGTTGTTTCAATGAAAGTCCTACATGTAGCAAATTTTGAACTAACTTTGTACAGATACTCTCAACATTTGTAATACCAAGTTGCAGGACAAACTTGTCACTTTGAAAACATCTAATGTCATGAATATTAGGGGCTGTGCAATACTTATGAGAGGGTAAAATTGGGGGCAATACTTTTAGCCAGCTAAAAGGGGGCTTTTAGCCAGCTAAAAGGGGGGGGGGCAAGCCAAGGGGAAGCAATTTTGGCCCACATCAGTCATGGGGCGCCTTTTAATTAATATGCTCTAAAAAGGCTTACGAAACGTTTTAATAATGCTTGCAATATATAAAAACCATTTAAGGTTTGCAAATTGGGACCCAAAAAATTTGCCATGAGATTGGGATGCAAGCAATTTTTGGCAGGGTGAGAGGGGGAGACAAGCGTTTGGAAATTTTACACCCAGGGGCTCATAACTATTGCAAAACCCCTAAAAAATAGTGTTATCATAATTATTGCATCACTTTTGCCAAGATGTTTCTCAAATTTGTTGGCTACAATTCCAAAACATACCCAGCATCATTTGAAACCCCTTCAAGTAACTTTTCTCTAACTGCTGCTGGGAAAAGCTATAGAAGTAACAACCAATCCTCTTCATGGGTACAGGAAATTGTTCCAGACTTGAAGTCAGAGGAGCAACTCTGAGGCAGTATGTGAAATCATTTGAAGCCTCTCCAGAGACTGCCCAAATTCTTCTGTTCTTAAATAGAGCTAAATGCAGTAGTATGTGTGTGTGTGGGGGGGGGTACTAGGCTGGCCAACTCGATCTATACAGCAAGTGGACCGATTCCAGTATTAATCTTCTTTTTGGCCAGTTATACACCAAAATTGAACTTGAATATGGGTACGGGCTAAAATAGTGTAAAGTAAATTTTGGAAACAGTCATCATCAAGACTTTAAGAAAGTTGCCTGGTCAGTGGTGGCGGAAGCATTCAAACTTCGGGGGACAACCATATTTTGTTCCGATGTTACTGTGTTCAGACTGTTTTAGCCCAAAATGGAGGTGAATTTGGCTAATTTATAGGCCAGTGCACTGTGTTTTTCGGTAAAGATAAAGATGCACAGGGGCAATTATTGCTTTTTTTTTCTTCCATTGGGATTTTTAGGGACATCCCCCCCTTGGAAAAATATAGGGGCAAACATTCCCCTATCCCCCCAGCTTCCACTACCTATGTACAATTTGCACTCCACTGAACATAATCGACAGACAAACATTAGGGCCTATATAATAGGAACATTTTTGTTAGCCTACAAAAATGATAATAGTCATATCACTGCTTACATATATGCCAACCAAACAATAATCTTTGGGTGGGACATCAGGTAAGTGGTGATATTTGAGGTCAAAGGTCATTTAGGGGTTAAAGGGAAAATTGCTGTCCTTTGTAATGGACTTCAGTGTCAACTTTACTTTATGGTAATATTAGGTGAGTGAAGATGTTTGAGGGGGTCAAATTGTACAGTTTCTCAGATTGGGCTCTAAGTTGGTGGACATACATGTAACCTGAGGAAGAGGGGAAATGTTAAAAATCAAGCGCAAGTTATTTGAGGTCAAAGATCATCTAATGGTCAAATTTTAAACTTTTGCTCTGCGTATTTTGATACCTCATTTGGTACGATACAACTTTATTTTAATAACTTGTAACAATTTGAATAAAGAAGAGTTTTTCAAAAGTGACACAAATTTGCATTGACTTTTCGTATGAAGCACACAGATATTGATCACAGCAGAGTAAGCGTTCATCCGTTAGGCTTTATTGAACCTGTAACAAAGGGTAGCAGATAACACCTTGAATTGAAATATTTAAATTTGAAACTCGACCATTTGTCATTCAAATGAGTATAGCTTAGTGGAATAAAATCGCAACGTGCCGAATAATATATCAAAGTATGCTGAATAAAATGATCTATCTATTGACTACTATATTTTGCTATTCAGATTAAGTGTCATTAAGATATGGCTTTTGTTTTGAAGTGTACAGGTACTTTTTGGGCGCAGTATAAAATAATTGTCCAGCCCATACCAGTCAAGGTTTTGATCCTTTTATAAATATGATTAATTTCATTCATTTAAAAATATGCAATGAATCAGATATTGCATAGCAGTTGTGGGTGTACCTGTTTTTATGGACCATCCAGGCATTCAGACCTATTAAGGGATGGGGTATGGACGTTTGGACAGTATTTTTTGTGGGACATGAGAGCACATCAGGCATATCGAATTGCATTCTGAATACGAAGAATGTCCTTCTGACATCAAATAATTTTTGAAATTTGTGATATAATACACATTTTATGGCAAATGATTAAAAAATGATATTTTTGATATTTAACAGTCCTTGAAGTAAACTTTATAAATCTAATGATGTGTACTTAAAGTGTATGTAGCTGGGAAGAAAAGCCGACGATTAATTGAACATTTTGACCGCTTTGTATTGAAGATATGGAATTTTTTCCCCAAAACGCCAAAAAAAATTAGGTTTTTTTGGGAAAAAATGTATATCAATAATATGAAAGGTCAAAAATTTTCAATTTATCGTCAGCTTTTCATCCCAGCTACATACACTTTCAGTATTAGATTTATAAAATTACTTCAAGGACTGTTAAATATCAAAAATTTTAAAAATATCAAATTTTAATAATTTGGCATAAAATTTGTATTATATCTCGAATGTCAAAAAATCAAAATTATTTGATATCAGAAGGACATTCCTTGTATTCAGAATGCAATTCGATAGGTCTGGTGTACTCTCAAAAAATATGTGAAAACGTCGCTAAACGTTAATATCCCATTCTTTAAGGCACCAGTAGTAGTATCTTAATATTACCAGTTTCAGTCTGTAGGTCACAGAATTGACCTTTTCAGTAAATCCCATAAGCTTTTGCGAGTAGACCCGAGATATTGTCATTTGACGTCACACAGATGTGCACATCGTAACTGTGCACTTCACGACTTTGAATGCGATGTTCAAACGATGTGCGCATCAGTGTAGCGTCAAATGATGACATTTGGGGTCTACACCACAAGGAATTATGGGCAGGTTAAAGGGTACAATATTCTGACACAATGAAATACACAATAAAAAGGAGAATGGAGCAGGTTAAGCTGCTGCACAGTTTTTATTATTCATTTGACTAATGCACTTGGCACATATGTAAGTACCATGTTACTTTTTCAGATGGAGTTTGAAAAGTTGAGACTGCTTAATATTATAATAAACCTAAAAAGAAGAACATTTTGCATATTTGTGCAAACTGGAATGTTTTCATTGGGGCATATGTGTGGCAAGATCAACTGAAATAATTAGATTATCATGACAAACAAGAGCACCAATGGTGCTGTAGCTCAACTGTTTCTAGATAAAGGCATGTGATTGGAAGTAATTGTGTTATTAGTATCATGCTATTGTAGATGAATAATATCACAATTTTATTATGGGTTACCAGAGTCAATATTAATAGTGGACTGGACATTTACTAGTACCTATTGAAACAATGAAATTGGAAGTGTGAGGTAGTCTAAGAGCTCTTTGTAATACAGCTTTCCTGAAAAAAAAAAATTGGACAGAGCTCCACCATCTGACAGTCCCATTTAAGGAACTGTCAATAGGAACTAAGTCCATGGAGGATCTTTCAAAGAAATGCATGACATGAAAATGTTGGAAGTAAATGTATCAACTTTAAAAGGTGTATTGTATAACTTGAAAACTGAACCACCTGCATACATATGAACTTCACTGAAAAAAAATAAAGCTTCAATGAAAATAAAATGGACAAAGCTTCACTGCCTGATAGCCCCCAAATGAGAAAACCACTTACATTCAACAACTCTTCCTATACCTTTGTACAGGAGCCAACCGTTGTTAATCCGTGATGAATCAACACTTTTACTGTAAGCGTATACGCCAACGCAGCGAGACTACAGCGTTCTGGCGAGCGCGTAAATTTGTCATGCCTGGAACCTTTGTGCGTATGCAAGCTTACAAGTTGAATTCAGTATTTTTCAGGTAGCGGCTAAACATTGCCGTTTATTCTGTAGTTTTATTGCTGATATCAACAGAGAAATCATCGAAATTTTTGTAAGGCTGAGTGGCAATGATTAACTGACATTCCTCATAAAATAATCGATCTTTAATTTCTTTTCGTTGTTGAAAGGGATTCAATCATGTTTCACCGTTGTTCATCACCAATTAACAACTCGCGTCCGGCGATGCGTCCGCGTCGCGCCGGACGCGAGTTGTTAATCGGTGATGAACGACGGGGAAACATGATTGAATCCCTAATTCAAGCGCTTTCTGTTTAAGGTGGTACTACACCCCTGGCCAATTTTGTGCCTATTTTTGCATTTTTCTCAAAAATTATAGTGCATTGGTGACAAGTAAGATATGTATATTATAGGGGCAATGACTACAACTACTGCACTGGAAATTTTATTTCAGCACAAACAGCAGTTGTGGAGGTACAGTCAAAAATGAGGGAAAACCAATATTTGATCAAGTAATCAATAACTACTTTCCTGAGTTGCTGAATTTTCAGTGCAGTAGTTGTAGTCCTTGCCTCTATAATATACATACCTTACTTTTCACCAATATAGGCTTCTTGCCAAAATGAGTGGCTCACGTTCTAAAATTCCAACATAATACCACATGCTCTCCAGATTTATCAGAAAGTGATTTACAGCAATGGAATTCAAAAATGACCAATCATGCGAAAAATTTATTGACCTCGGTAAACTGCATTGTTCACTCTGCATTGAACAAATTTGCGGTATAATTGTGACCCTGGGATAAATTTGAGAGAAAATGGCCATTGTTTTTATTTCATGAGAAGTGAAAAGGTCGCTATTTTAGCACGCATCCATTAACAAACCCTATTTGGAGACCAAACGTGGGAACTTTTCCGGGGGAACGTCTTTGAGCATTGGAAATGGAAGGTTATCCGTGATTTCGGGAGAAAAGATTTACATAAAATGATTCAGTATAGACAAGATATGCAACGACCACGGTCGGAGTTGTAGGCCTGTAATGTATCCTAACATGTGATTGGTGATGTTTATCGGACTGAGTAGGCCTACTCGACTCCGAACAGACACACAGAATTACGATTTTGGTTGCCGACCCGGGTTGCCGATTTTCCAAAACGAAATTTGCTTTATTTTTTAAAAGAAAAGTCGGGAGAAAAGCTAAAAAATAGTCACCTACAATTAGACATGTTACAGTGCCGTAACACTCTCCAAAACTTAACTTTTGAAGTATTTGACGTCTGGTGTGCGAAGATGTCCTTGAATTGGAATGATTTGGAATCCTGAAGTTAGTCCATATCGTGTCATCATTGTCACGGTCATACGGGTCTTACGGGTCTTTGTTGTGCCACGGTCCGCATTCGTTCATGATGTAAATCGGCGACTTTAGGCACCGCTACCAAGTGTGCTCAGACATTAACAATTTCACTGAAGTACACTTGGTGGCGATGGCACAAGACACCTGAAAACAGTAGCTATATGTTGCATCCAGATGAAGCCGTACACACGGATTGCTGTGTCGATTCCAGTCCAGTCCACTACAGCACGGGTATAAAACACCAACCTGCATGAAAGAAACAGCAGTATTAAATGCCTTTGCTTGACGTGTCAAGAGGTTGTTGAAATCATGGTTAATGGGGTAATTCAAGCGTTGAATCAAATAAAAGAATCATTCACTACATTAAAAGTATGTCCTTCCCATAATGGTGCACATTTTTGTTAAGAAGATTAGCAAATATCTGGAGTGGTCCTTGAATATCAGCTGCAACCTTTTTTTGAATAATTTTAGCATAATCTTTACTGTCATAGTAATGGTTCGGCAACTATGCATAGTTAGGTCTTCGATCATGAATAATTAGAAAGGCCCGGGTAGAAAGATAGCTTGCATTTTAAGAACCGTTGTTTCCAATAATTTTGTTAAAAAGTAAACTTTGTACTGCTTTGTGGGTCATAGGCCTATAACTACCGTCATTGGAAAAATTGTAATACCTGATGTTCTAACGAAAGGTAATTGTAACAAAATGACAAGAGCCGACCCGCAGTTGCATGGTTAATTGCATTAGACCCACTTATTATAAATAACGCAACGTAAAAATAACACCCCAGACGGAGCCTATTCATAATTTTGTATACAAAAATCCTGAATACCCATGAACACCGGGTACCTGTGAGTTCACCTTTTTTTGTACAGGCAAATCAATTGAGTAGAGAATTAAATAAACCATTATTAAGTCGCATTCCTCGCGGGGATATTTGCGCAAACACGGTACGCATTCATCTACTGTGGGAACTGAACTTGAACAATAGCCTGTACTCCAAGCAGCCAACGCTAACTGCAGATCATGTTATACATGATTCTATGCTTATGAAAATGAATTTTACTGGGCTCTTTACAATCAATGTAATTTGACTTCCATTTGGTGCCCTAAGTGTGAAAGTTTCAAGGGGCTGAAATCACCGCGTGACCCACCTGGAACGCCGGCTCAATCGAGAAATCCGAAAGACCAATAATGCAATCGACGAAAATACCAGGGTAGGGTTACCAAAGTAGGCGGGAACCAATTCTCGATACTTGAGAGCAAAAACTGTTGCATTTAAATTGGATATTTGTTCAAAGCCTATTAACTATTACGTTTAAATTGGTCCTTATGCACCATTAGATATTTGGCAATAAGAGTAAGGCATTTATATTGGCATCATTCGGGCCCAAGGACGAAGTACATGTATGCCGTGATGAAGAAATGGTAAACATTTTAAGAACTGCTTAACAAAATGTGCCTTTTTAATGTTTACGGTTCTTTTAACTACTTCAAATGCCACGCCTTTATACCACACGTGTAATGCCATTAGATATGCATGGAATAATATTTTCATTGGAATCCCGTCTTTTGTGATCACTCAATATGCGTGCGTAATTTGCACACAAAATTTATTTATCTGGACTCCACAAGGATTTTTTTTATTATGTTAAATGAAAATTTTTCCAATTATGTTAAATGAAAATTTTCCAATCATGTTAAATGCAAAATTTCCAATGTGTTTAGATGGTTAAATGGATTGATAGTTTATGGTGTTTTAGCTGTGATATACATCCGGGTATGTAATGCACCAGTCTGAACTGAGATTGGATCATGATTGAAGGTTGAAAATAGTCAACTGGCTGAAAACATTTACCGTTTTAATTTATAGAAAATAATAGAAAAATGTGCGCAAATTCCTTTTGAGACAACTTAATTGCTTGCCTTCCGTTTTAAACACGATTAAACTATATAAAGCCGCCTTAAATGTTGAAGATTTAGATCAAAGAGGAGATGTAAAGATGACTTTAACGATTGATATAATAAGACATCGATCACGTGCTTCATTATGCAAAGTTTAGCAAAGCCTTCACCTAAGAGAAATCAATAGAACAAATCAGACGGAACAAAACCGCTGCTATTTGCTTTAAACCTTGGGTTGACAAAAACACCACATTCTTATCGTCCATTTACGTTTTGGGCTTTTCATTTCGAGTCTTTTCTGACCTCAGATGACTAAAGTTTTCAAAAGCATGACATTGGTTCAAGGATTGCACGTGTTGCTCAAGAGGACATCCTTGGGCCTACATGTAGCATAAGTTTCTTGACAACAAAAATGTTTAAAAGCGGCGATTTCTTAAACGCAGTGGTAAAACCAAAAAGTATGCGACGTACCCTTTCCCCCAAGTTCACAATTCTACACAATAGACATCAAATTTGCTTCGGCTCGCACTTTATATAATACATTGGAAAAAGTAGGGTAAAGTAGGGTAACTGACCTTTCAAATCAACAAATCGAAAAACAGATCATGTTTTGAGATTTCATCGAAAATAGTAGCAATAGCGCCGGCATGAAATTGAGGAATGTTATGAACAGTTAAATCGTAGGCCTAATTAATATCATCATTTTGTAAATGTACCCTCTATAATGTTAATATATTTTAATGTTTGCTCTTTTCTCTTAAGCTTCCTTCATAAAAACAAAACAAAAATAAAAACAACTTTGATATATCAAGACGGATGAACTTTTTGCAAAAGTGTACTTAGTTAATCTGAATCCTCCATAAATGCCACGTCCTTGTTAGTAAATTATATTCAAAGTATACTTTAAAGTGTCGTATTATTCAAATACACCACAAAGCCGCAATTTTCTCAATTGTTGAAAAATGAAAGGATTTATTTGATATGTAGATCTTTAAATTTTGCTGCTGCTAACACTTTGAATATACCTATTCATGCATGCGTGGAATGCGAGAATTTATCATGCCATGCACCCATGCAGCTAGGAGGGCGTGGGTTGGCGAAGGCCAGCCATTTTGTACCGATCTCAAATCGTAGTTTACAAATTCAACTTTTGAATGCTCTGATATATATAAAAAAGTTAAGAATTGCTTTCAATCAATTAATATTGCATATAATCGTTAAATCATCCAGGCAAAAACGTCAAAAACATTGCCAAAATACCGAATTATCGGAAGTTATAGGTGCAAAGCAAAGTATACAAACATTCTGCATAGGCCTACTAACGTAAAAATAGGAATAAAAATATTACCAGTTTAACACTGTTGAAATGCCAGCCCACGTGGTTTTTAAAATTATTGTCATAAAGCTGTAATTGAAAAAAAAAAAGTAGGCCTATATTGTTATAAAATATTGTGATATACAAACGGAATTCAGCGTGCGAAACGTTAATGAAATAAAGAAAGTTGAAATAATATTATACGCACCTTTATACTTGCCATATTGTAGACCCTTGTTGTAGGCAACATGTTCTTCATAATTTATATACCGTATCAGCATGTCTCCATTTAGAAGATAGAGGTAAAATAGTAGTAGAATATCGTCTGTCATCATGCAGCGCCGACCGATGATATGAGCATTTACGGTGTACTACATAGATATTAACGACTATCTACTGAAGACAGCACAAACGCAGCCACTACCTTCATCGTCTTAGTTCGGAGCAATCCACCTGTTATCTGTATGTGTGTACAGGACCGCAGCAAAAGTTACACGTCAGTCTAATGCCACACGGTTTAACTTTGGTCGGGGTGCATGCAGTTGTGACCCGATTTCACTTTTTTTTATCACAATATTGAGTAGTTTGCGTGGCATTCAGGTGTATAGAACACTTCTGATTGGTCGGATCCAGATGGTGACCTCACTAAGGTCACTAACCATTGTTTGAAGGAACAAAAGATATGCCAAAAGATATTATTTTCGTCAAGTATGAAACAAGGCAAAAACTTGGCCTAGCTACTTGGTTGGTTCCCATGTCTCTCTTCCACGTCGGCATAGACAGGACTGGCTTGCAGTATTGTTTGTTCTGTGTGGACGGTTGAGTTTGTTCAATGCCCTGGCAGCGTGCTTTTCAATCACTGCACAATCATTCTCTCAAGAGCACCTTCTATTGTTATGCTGAACAACATCTATTGTGTCCCTCCCCACATGCAGTTCAATACAGTGTACGTGTTGCTGTGCGAGTGACGCGGCAGAGTTGGCCTGCCCCTCGGTTATGAAAAGAAGAGAATAAAATAATAATAGGGATCTGAAATGCCAGAAGACTGCAACCAAATTCCGATGGAATAAAGATTATTATTTTTTGGCACTCAGGTCTTTTGTGGCTAACTTTACACTTTGGTGCATGCACGTGATCCCACTGAACTTGCTTTCTATTTTTAGTGGTACAGTATTGCGAAATATTCAGAGCGCCAGTGACGGAAATAGGAGGAATACTGTTATTTTGTTTTCCTTTCTCTCATATTCTTTGGTCTTCATAAATCAATTTTTTCAATAATTTCAAAGTTACCCGATTTTTCACCTTATTTTAATGTTTGAATTAGTATGAAGATTGAAGAGAAGTTATAATTTTTAATGAATCAAAGACTGACGATACTGTGCCACAGAATCCTGTTTATTAAGCTATACAGGGTGTATCAAAATGATTGGTACCCATCAGTATCCAGTGAGCATAGCCAAGAATGCAAATATCGAATAACACCCACCTCGTTTATCACATAGATATTTATTACAAAAGGTCTAAACAATAAATAGAAGGCCTAGTCATTTCAAGAGGATCTAATGTTGAATGTGGAAGAAGCCCGGGGGAAGGAGCACAACAAAGCTGATGGGTACAAAACAGTTTGATACTCACTGTATGCGTCTTAACGTATCTTTCTTTATTGAAACTTAAACGGGAATGGGAATAGTAATAGCGGGATTTGTAGAGAAGAACCATGGCGACGGAAGCGGAGGGACGTGTCTCTCTAAAAAAAAATTATCCTATCAATGACTACAAATTATGCACATTAATTTTGGGCCAAAGTACTAAATAAAAGCCTAAAATTGAAATTTGTTCGCAACTTCGCAGTAAACTAAACAAAATATGCCCCCAATTGTAATGCTCTCGCCGCCACTGTCATGGGCATACTATGCTTAATCATAGACATCACTTACCTTACCAATCTTCTACAGCCATGTTCTAGTAGTAGGCCATAATGTTATAATTCTGTTGTCCAGCATGGCAGTCAGTTGACGTCCGCAATCCGCTTTCCATGCCGAAGCCCAGTGTTGAAAAATAGCTATCCATCCCATAGTTGATAATAATTTTCATGATGGTAGCTCAACACGTGTGATGAAAAGCACATATGAAAGCTCAACGTGTCTGTCTGCCAAAGCCCAGTATATAAATATATATATTTTACACGCACATGTACTTAATCGATCCTTTTGTGGCCTTGTTACTTTTCTTCCCGGTCTTTATTTATTTTAAATCGTAATTTTTTTCCGATCCGTGCATATTGAAGAGTTGCTTGAAGAGTTCTGCGTTACACAAAGTATACAAAAACTATAGATGATGTTGGCGGAGGGGTGACATTTCAAATTCCTTTTAAGAACTTTTCAAACTTGATCATGAGTTGGAGTCCAAAAGCATCAAAATATGTATAGTAGTAGTATATAGTAATTCAACATGTTCAGTGAAATCAGTATTTTCCCTTGTTTTTACGGGTTGTGCAATTATGACAGGTTGGAGGAGGAAATTAAGTTTTTACATTCAGCGGATGTCAGCACACTCAAATTAACTTCACTCCCCAGATCTGTTATTAATATCGTGTGTATGTATCATAATGATTTATTATTCTGATTTCTTCCATCACGTTTCAAGTAAATCAACAGAGGGCTCTTGTTCCTTCGGTCGCTGATAATCATAGTCTAAATAGCGTAAAGAGGTGACCCCCTGGGACACACAAGTTCCAAACATTTTGGGCATCAGTGGTCCGACGTTAAATAATTACAGATCGTTGGATTTACTTTCAACTTCAAGGAAATAATCAGCATTATATAGGTGCTCAATAATACTTTTCATTTCATCGTCATTGGGTTGTAGGTGTACGGATGTGGACTTCAATAAAACTTGGTGCAAATGATCAGCCGTAATAATGTGCTACAAAATGGATGATTATTGTGGTTATCCAAGATCAAATAAGTACAGATCATTTATTGTTTGATGAATACTATATGCCAACATTTACAAAGTTATTTTGAACCGGGGGTGTTCTTTTATGAATTATAAGCCACCAATGGGTGTTTTACAAACCACGAATGCTGTGTAATGATCTTTTTATCACCACGTCGAAACCGATGTAATTGCGCTGGTAGTATTAGTAAAATTGGTCATAAGAATTTTTTTTTAAAAAGCGAAGTGATTTATAGTGCGCTACGCACAGTCGCAACGCCTAGATGTCGATCCACAAGCCTCAGCACACTTTACAGGTTGTCGCTGACCACTATGGTCCCACATCATTCCATAAACCATTTAACAACAATTCAGGGACTTTGCTGCTACAATAGCGCACACCCTAGACATTCCACAAATAACCTTCGCAACCAGGATCAGCTCCCCGAGTTTCGTACGGGTTACAAGAAGACAATTAGCAGTAAGTTCCTTGTCCAAGGGAATTTCAACCTAACTCAATTTTCCCACGAGAGCGTACTAGGCACCGCCAGGGTTCGACCCCGGAATCTCTCGCACCATAGTCGAACACCTTATCGATTGAGCTAACTTAACTGCTATAATGAATAATGATTTTCGCACACAGAAGGCGTAACTATAACCCGTGAATGTAAGGTAAAATGAGATACGGCAAAACAGTTGATGGCGAGAACAAATACAAGCCATTAACATGTTTGAGATCTACCTTCAGACACATTGATTTTCATACAAGGAATAAAGTGGACACTCTGACATATCTTTTAATTCAATTCTGTGCTATTCGTTATTACGTCACACGTATGTATCTTATACGGGTAAATTTTCCTTTTTATTCCGTTTCAGTGTTAACTACCCAAGACATCACAACTGCGCAACTAAGTACAATAGCGCAGACGACCGAACAAATGATGTCTTTAATGTTAAGTAGCAAGAAGCCTTCAACAAATAAACCAACATATAATCCGACATCTATTGCGGAAAGCACAGAGGTTCGTACGACAGAAAGTAAAACAGCAATGCAGTCAACTACACTTGTGCCAACGACTGAACTTCCAACTTCCGTTTTGTTAAGTACCATAGAATCTACATCAGAAAGTACAACACCCCTAACGACTGAGCCTTTGATGACTTCACTAGTACTAAGTACCCTGGAGCCTACAACAGGACCACCGACAACAGAGATTCTAACATCTATTCCAGAAAGCACAGAAGTTCCTTCGACAGAATTTAAAACAACAATGTCATTTAGTACCCTATCCTCAACGACTGAGTCTTTGACTTCTTTAATACTAAGTACCGAGGAACCCACATCAGGAGCACCGACAACAGAGGGTCTAACATCTATTGCAGAAAGCACAGAAGATCCTTCTACAGAATTTAAAACAACAATGTCATTAAGTACCCTATCCGCAACGACTGAGCCTTTGACTTCTTTAATACTAAGTACCGAGGAACCCACATCAGGAGCACCGACAACAGAGGGTCTAACATCTATTGCAGAAAGCACAGAAGATCCTTCTACAGAATTTAAAACAACAATGTCATTAAGTACCCTATCCGCAACGACTGAGCCTTTGACTTCTTTAATACTAAGTACCGAGGAACCCACAACAGGAGCACCGACAACAGAGGGTCTAACGTCTATTGCACAAAGCACAGAAGTTCCTTCGACAGAATTTAAAACAACAATGTCATTTAGTACCCTATCCTCAACGACTGAGTCTTTGACGTCATCAAAATTAAGTACCGAGGAACCCACAACAGGAGCACCGACAACAGAGAGTCTAACATCTATTGCAGAAAGCACAGAAGATCCTTCTACAGAATTTAAAACAACAATGTCATTTAGTACCCTATCCTCAACGACTGAGTCTTTGACTTCTTTAATACTAAGTACCGAGGAACCCACAACAGGAGCACCGACAACAGAGGGTCTAACGTCTATTGCAGAAAGCACAGAAGATCCTTCTACAGAATTTAAAACAACAATGTCATTAAGTACCCTATCCGCAACGACTGAGCCTTTGACGTCTTCAATACTAAGTACCGAGGAACCCACAACAGGAGCACCGACAACCGAGGGTCTAACGTCTATTGCACAAAGCACAGAAGATCCTTCTACAGAATTTAAAACAACAATGTCATTAAGTACCCTATCCGCAACGACTGAGCCTATGACGTCTTCAATACTAAGTACCGAGGAACCCACAACAGGAGCACCGACAACAGAGGGTCTAACATCTATTGCAGAAAGCACAGAAGTTCCTTCTACAGAATTTAAAACAACATTGTCATTAAGTACCCTATCCGCAACGACTGAGCCTTTGACGTCTTCAATACTAAGTACCGAGGAACCCAGAACAGGAGCACCGACAACAGAGAGTCTAACGTCTATTGCACAAAGCACAGAAGTTCCTTCGACAGAATTTAAAACAACAATGTCATTCAGTACCCTATCCTCAACGACTGAGTCTTTGACGTCTTCAATACTAAGTACCAAGGAACCCACAACAGGAGCACCGACAACAGAGGGTCTAACATCTATTGCAGACAGCACAGAAGTTCCTTCTACAGAATTTAAAACAACATTGTCATTAAGTACCCTATCCGCAACGACTGAGCCTTTGACGTCTTCAATACTAAGTACCGAGGAACCCAGAACAGGAGCACCGACAACAGAGAGTCTAACGTCTATTGCACAAAGCACAGAAGTTCCTTCGACAGAATTTAAAACAACAATGTCATTCAGTACCCTATCCTCAACGACTGAGTCTTTGACGTCTTCAATACTAAGTACCAAGGAACCCACAACAGGAGCACCGACAACAGAGGGTCTAACATCTATTGCAGAAAGCACAGAAGTTCCTTCGACAGAATTTAAAACAACAATGTCATTTAGTACCCTATCCTCAACGACTGAGCCTTTGACGTCATCAATTCTAAGTACTGAGGAACCCACAACAGGAGCACCGACAACAGAGGGTCTAACATCTATTGCACAAAGCACAGAAGCTCTTTCGACAGAATTTAAAACAACATTGTCATTAAGTACCCTATCCTCAACGACTGAGCCTATGATCTCTTCAATACTAAGTACCGAGGAACCCACAACAAGAGCACCGACAACAGAGGGTCTAACGTCTATTGCGGAAAGCACAAAAGTTCCTTCGACAGAATTTAAAACAACAATATCATTAAGTACCCTATCCTCAACGACTGAGCCTTTGACGTCTTCAATACTAAGTACCGAGGAACCCACATCAGGAGCACCGACAACAGAGGGTCTAACATCTATTGCAGAAAGCACAGAAGTTCCTTCGACAGAATTTAAAACAACAATGTCATTCAGTACCCTATCCTCAACGACTGAGCCTTTGACGTCTTCAATACTAAGTACCGAGGAACCCACAACAGGAGCACCGACAACAGAGGGTCTAACATCTATTGCAGAAAGCACAGAAGTTCCTTCGACAGAATTTAAAACAACATTGTCATTAAGTACCCTATCCTCAACGACTGAGCCTTTGACGTCGTCAAAATTAAGTACCGAGGAACCCACAACAGGAGCACCGACAACAGAGGGTCTAACGTCTATTGCAGAAAGCACAGAAGTTTCTTCGACAGCATTTAAAACAACAATGTCATTTAGTACCCTATTCTCAACGACTGAGCCTTTGACGTCTTCAATACTAAGTACCGAGGAACCCACATCAGGAGCACCGACAACAGAGGGTCTAACATCTATTGCAAAAAGCACAGAAGTTCCTTCTACAGAATTTAAAACAACAATGTCATTAAGTACCCTATCCTCAACGACTGAGCCTTTGACGTCTTTAATACTAAGTACCGAGGAACCCACAACAGGAGCACCGACAACAGATGGTCTAACGTCTATTGCAGAAAGCACAGAAGTTCCTTCTACAGAATTTAAAACAACAATGTCATTCAGTACCCTATCCTCAACGACTGAGCCTTTGACGTCTTTAATACTAAGTACCGAGGAACCCACAACAGGAGCACCGACAACAGAGGGTCTAACATCTATTGTAGAAAGCACAGAAGTTTCTTCTACAGAATTTAAAACAACAATGTCATTAAGTACCCTATCCCCAACGACTGAGCCTTTGACGTCATCAAAACTAAGTACCGAGGAGCCCACAACAGGAGCACCGACAACAGAGGGTCTAACATCTATTGCAGAAAGCACAGAAGTTGCTTCTACAGAATTTAAAACAACATTGTCATTCAGTACCCTATCCCCAACGACTGAGCCTTTGACGTCATCAAAACTAAGTACCGAGGAACCCACAACAGGAGCACAGACAACAGAGAGTCTAACATCTATTGCAAAAAGCACAGAAGTTGCTTCTACAGAATTTAAAACAACATTGTCATTCAGTACCCTATCCCCAACGACTGAGCCTTTGACGTCATCAAAACTAAGTACCGAGGAACCCACAACAGGAGCACAGACAACAGAGAGTCTAACATCTATTGTAGAAAGCACAGAAGTTCCTTCTACAGAATTTAAAACAACATTGTCATTAAGTACCCTATCCTCAACGACTGAGCCTTTGACGTCTTTATTACTAAGTACCGAGGAACCCACAACAGGAGCACAGACAACAGAGGGTCTAACATCTATTGTAGAAAGCACAGAAGTTGCTTCTACAGAATTTAAAACAACAATGTCCTTTAGTACCCTATCCCCAACGACTGAGCCTTTGACGTCTTTATTACTAAGTACCGAGGAACCCACAACAGGAGCACCGACAACAGATGGTCTAACGTCTATTGCAGAAAGCACAGAAGTTCCTTCTACAGAATTTAAAACAACATTGTCATTAAGTACCCTATCCTCAACGACTGAGCCTTTGACGTCTTCAATACTAAATACCGAGGAGCCTACAACAGCACCACCGACAACAGAGAGTCTAACATCTATTGCAGAAAGCACAGAAGTTCCTTCTACAGAATTTAAAACAACATTGTCATTAAGTACCCTATCCTCAACGACTGAGCCTTTGACGTCTTCGATACTAAGTACCGAGGAGCCTACAACAGCACCACCGACAACAGAGAGTCTAACATCTATTGCAGAAAGCACAGAAGTTCCTTCTACAGAATTTAAAACAACATTGTCATTGAGTACCCTATCCTCAACGACTGAGCCTTTGACGTCTTCAGTACTAAGTACCGAGGAGCCTACAACAGGAGCACCAACAACAGAGGGTCTAACGTCTATTGCAGAAAGCACAGAATTTCCTTCGACAGAATTTAAAACAACTATGTCATATAGTACCCTATCATCAACGACTGAGCCTTTGACGTCTTCAATACTAAGTACCGAGGAGCCTACAACAGCACCACCGACAACAGAGAGTCTAACATCTATCGCAGAAAGCACAGAAGTTCCTTCTACAGAATTTAAAACAAAATTGCCATTCAGTACCATATCCCCAACGACTGAGCCTTTGACGTCTTTATTACTAAGTACCGAGGAACCCACAACAGGAGCACCGACAACAGAGAGTCTAACATCTATTGCAGAAAGCACAGAAGTTCCTTCTACAGAATTTAAAACAACAATGTCATATAGTTCCCTATCCCCAACGACTGAGCCTTTGACCTCTTCAATAAGTACCGAGGAACCCACAACAGGAGCACCGACAACAGAGAGTCTAACATCTATTGCAGAAAGCACAGAAGTTCCTTCTACAGAATTTAAAACAACATTGTCATTAAGTACCCTATCCTCAACGACTGAGCCTTTGACGTCTTTATTACTAAGTACCGAGGAACCCACAACAGGAGCACCGACAACAGAGAGTCTAACATCTATTGCAGAAAGCACAGAAGTTCCTTCTACAGAATTTAAAACAACAATGTCATTAACTACCCTATCCCCAACGACTGAGCCTTTGACGTCTTTATTACTAAGTACCGAGGAACCCACAACAGGAGCACCGACAACAGAGGGTCTATCGTCTATTGCAGAAAGCACAGAGGTTCCTTCGACTGAATTTAAAACAACAATGTCATATAGTACCCTATCATCAACGACTGAGCCTTTGACGTCTTCAATACTAAATACCGAGGAGCCTACAACAGGACCACCGACAACAGAGAGTCTATCGTCTATTGCAGAAAGCACAGAGGTTCCTTCGACAGAATTTAAAACAACAATGTCATATAGTACCCTATCATCAACGACTGAGCCTTTGACGTCTTCAATACTAAATACCGAGGAGCCTACAACAGGACCACCGACAACAGAGAGTCTAACGTCTATTGCACAAAGCACAGAGGTTCCTTCGACAGAATTTAAAACAACAATGTCATTTAGTACCCTATCCTCAACGACTGAGCCTTTGACATCATCAATACTAAGTACCGAGGAGGAGGAGCCTACAACAGGAGCACCGACAACAGAGAGTCTAACGTCTACTGCAGAAAGCACAGAGGTTCCTTCGACAGAATTTAAAACAACATTGTCATTCAGTACCCTATCCTCAACGACTGAGCATTTGACATCTTCAATACTAAGTACCGAGGAGCCTACAACAGGAGCACCGACAACAGAGAGTCTAACATCTATTACAGAAAGCACAGAGGTTCCTTCGACAGAATTTAAAACAACAATGTCATTTAGTACCCTATCCTCAACGACTGAGCCTTTGACATCTTCAATACTAAGTACCGAGGAGGAGGAGCCTACAACAGGAGCACCGACAACAGAGAGTCTAACGTCTACTGCAGAAAGCACAGAGGTTCCTTCTACAGAATTTAAAACAACAATGTCATTAAGTACCCTATACCCAACGACTGAGCATTTGACGTCTTCAATACTAAGTACCGAGGAGCCTACAACAGGAGCACCGACAACAGAGAGTCTAACATCTATTACAGAGGTCCCTGCTACATCAAGGAAAACAACGGTCCAACTAAGTACACTTGCCTCTACAACCGAACTTCAAACATCGCTTCTGGGAACTACAGTGATGTCAACAACAGAAGTGCCGACAACAGAGAGTGTGACATATATTCCCGAAAGCACAGAGGCCTCTTCGACAGAAGGTATATTGCAATATTGGTGAATTTGATTACTAATACTACCATAATGGCATATATATATACTCCTTCTTAATTCTTTTCCAAGCGTGAATGCTTGTGTCATCAAGTTTACAAAGGGAATGAACTCACTCAAAATATATAACGAATTAATACGAGCATAAGTCATTACAAATCCTAAATCATGAAAATGATTTGGGGATGATCGGTTTTTTGTTGTCATGTTGTGAACAAGTTCATTTGTAAGATCAATGTCATCATTTAAGAAATAATAAAGAACGTCCAAAAATGAATACCACAAACAATACCAAAATGAGAACAATTCCTATGAGTCTTTGACGGTTCATTCTTGCTATCTTACTTTTAACAGAAATTTGAAAGTGAATCAAATTTCAACAAAGCAATTCATATTCTGGGTGAAACGAGGGCTTTCAAAACCCACCATTGTAGAACATGTATATTGTCACTAAAACATTGTACTAATATATTTCTTCTATTACATTACTAATTGGTATACTGCTGCTTCCACTGCACTACAACCAGCCCAGTATATAAAATATTTTACACGCGTATAACAGTCACGTTAGATTTTACACGCGTATAGCAGTTAAGTTACACGCGTATAGCAGTCAAGTTAGCTCAATCGTTAAGGCGTTCGATTATGGTGCGAGAGGTTGCGGGTTCGAACCCTGTCGGTGCCTTGTATGCTCTCGTGGAAAAATTGAGTTAGCTTGAAATTCCCTGGACAAGCACTTACTGCTAATTGTCTCGTTTTAACCCGTACGAAACTCGGGGAGCTGATCCTGGTTGGGATGGTTATTTGTGGAATGTCTAGGGTGTGCGCTCTTGTAGCAGCAAAGTCCCTGATTTGTTGTTAAATGGTTTATGGAATGATGTGGGCCGTAGTGGTCAGCGACAACCTGTAAAGTGTGCTGAGGCTTGTGGATCAACGTCTAGGCGTTGTGCCTGTGCGTAGCGCACTATAAATCACTGCGCTTTTTATGTACTTAATCGATTCCGTTGTGGCCTTCTTACTTTTCTTCCCGGTTTTTCTTTAGTATAAATCGTAATTTTTTTCTGATCCGTGCACATTGAAAAGTTGCTTGAAGAGTTCTGCGTTACATATAAAAGTATACAAAAAAACCGTAGAAGATGTTAGCGGAGGGGTGACATTCCAAATTCCTTCTAATAACTTTTCAAACTTGATCATCAGTTGGAGTCCACAAGCTTCAAAATGTGTTTTTAAGTAGTAGTGTGGTAATTCGGCATGTTCAGTAAAATCAGTATTTCCTGGTGTTTTTACGGGTTGTGCAATTATGACAGGTTGAAAGAGGAAATTAAGTTTTTTACATGCAGCGGATGTCAGCATACTGAAATTAACTTCACTTCTCAGATCTTTTTTAATATCGTGTGTACATGTATCATAATGATTTATTATTCTGATTTCTTCCATCACGTTTCAAGTAAATCAACAGAGGGCTCTTGTTAATTTGGTTTAACACACTTATAGAAATAATCAGCATTATATAGGTGATCAATAATACTTTTCATTTCATCGTCATTGGGGTCGTCAGAGGTGTACGGATGTAGACGTTCATGAAACTTGGGTGAAAATGATCAGCAGTAATAAGTGCTACAAAATTGAAGACTATTGTGGTCATCCAAGGTCAAATAAATACAGATTATTCCCTATCTAATAAACTCAAATAGCAATTGAAATGGCAGACATGTTGGTTCTAAGTTCTTAGTGACAGAGGGACAGGTCTGTAGTTCGATTCCACACCTGTTTCGTTGTATTATCATGCGAATTGCCCCGTGCTACCTTACGGGGGGGCAGAATTTCGTAGTATTCGATTGGGTATATTGTTTCATTAATACTATGTACCAACATTTTCAAGGTCACTTTCAACCATGGTGGGGGGAATTTTATTTTTATGTACAAGCCACCATTGGCTGTTTTACAATCTACGAATGCTGTGTAATGATCCTTTTACCATGCCGAAACGGATGTAATTGCGCTGGTAGTATGAGTAAAATTGGTCATGAGAAATAATTTCCCACACTGACGACTTAACTATAACTCGAGAATGTAGGGCAAAATGCGATGCAGCAAATACTTGATGGCGAGAACAAAGTCACATATTCAGTTCTATTGTCTTGCAAGCCATACGACATGTTTCAGATCTACATTCAGACACAATTGTATTGCAATCATACAAGGAAAAAGTGTATCCTCTATAATATATATTTTAGGTGTTTTTGTTTTACAATTCCTATTCGTTATCACGTCTCACGTATGTATCTTATACGGGTAAATTTTCCTTTTCCGTTTCAGTGTTAACTACCCAAGACATCACAACTGTGCAACTAAGTACAATAGCGCCGACAACCGAACGAATGAGTAGCGAGGAGCCTTCAACAAATAAATCAACAGATAATCCGACATCTATTGCGGAAAGCACAGAGGTTCCTACGACAGAAAGTAAAACAACAATGCAATCAACTACACTTGCGCCAACGACTGAACTTACAACTTCCATTTTGTTAAGTACCATAGAATCTACAACAGAAGTACAGACAACAGAAAGTACTGAAGTTCCTTCGACAGAATTTAAAACAACAATGGCATTAAGTACGCTAACCCCTACGACTGAGCCTTTGACGTCTATTCCAGAAAGCACAGAAGTTCCTTCGACAGAATTTAAAACAACAATGTCATTTAGTACCCTATCCTCAACGACTGAGCCTTTGACTTCTTTAATACTAAGTACCGAGGAACCCACAACAGGAGCACCGACAACAGAGAGTCTAACGTCTATTGCAGAAAGCACAGAAGATCCTTCGACAGTATTGGAAACAACAATGTCATTAAGTACCCTATCCGCAATGACTTCTATTGCAGAAACCACAGAAGTTCCTTCGACAGAATTTAAAACAACAATGGCATTCAGTACGGTAACGCCGACTAGGCCTTTGATGACTTCAATACTAAGTACTGAGGAGCCCACAACAGCAGCACCGACAACAGAGAGTCTAACGTCTATTGTAGAAAGCACAGAAGTTCCTTCTACAGAATTTAAAACAACAATGTCATTAACTACCCTATCCCCAACGACCGAGCATTTGACGTCTTTAATACTAAGTACCGAGGAGCCCACAACAGGAGCACCGACAACAGAGGGTCTAACGTCTATTGCAGAAAGCACAGAAGTTCCTTCGACAGAATTTAAAACAACAAATTCATTAAGTACCCTATCCGCAACGACTTCTATTGCAGAAACCACAGATGTTCCTTCGACAGAATTTAAAACAACAATGGCATTCAGTACGGTAACGCCGACGAGGCCTTTGATGACTTCAATACTCAGTACCGAGGAGCCCACAACAGGAGCACCGACAACAAAGAGTCTAACGTCTATTGTAGAAAGCACAGAAGTTCCTTCTACAGAATTTAAAACAACAATGTCATTAACTACCCTATCCCCAACGACCGAGCCTTTGACGTCTTTAATACTAAGTACCGAGGAGCCCACAACAGGAGCACCGACAACAGAGAGTCTAACGTCTATTGCAGAAAGCACAGAAGTTCCTTCTACAGAATTTAAAACAACAATGTCATTAACTACCCTATCCCCAACGACTGAGCATTTGACATCTTCAATACTTAGTACCCAGGAAGCCACACCAGGAGCACCGACAACAGAGGGTCTAACGTCTACTGCAGAAAGCACAGAAGTTCCTTCTACAGAATTTAAAACAACAATGTCATTAAGTACCCTATACCCAACGACTGAGCATTTGACGTCTTCAATACTAAGTACCGAGGCGCCTACAACAGGAGCACCGACAACAGAGAGTCTAACATCTATTACAGAGGTCCCTGCTACATCAAGGAAAACAACGGTCCAACTAAGTACACTTTCCTCTACAACTGATTTTCAAACATCGCTTCCGTTAACTACAGTGATGTCAACAACAGAAGTACCGACAACAGAGAGTGTAACATATATCCCAGAAAGCACAGAGGCCTCTTCGACAGAAGGTATATTGCAATATTCAGTGATGTTCCGATTGCCGTGAATTTGAATACTAATACTATTACTACCATAATGGCATATATACTCCTTACTTCTTTTTCAAGCGTGATGTTTGTGTCCCCCAGTTTGCAAGATTTAATTCGGAAAGAAGGGAATGAAGTCACTAAAAATGAATCAATAGCATAAGTCGTTACAAATCCAAAATCATGAAAATGATTTGGTACTGATCGGCTTTTTGTCATGTTGTGAACAAGTTCAGTTGTAACAATGTCATCATTTAACGTGTTTAACAATTTAAAAAAATCCAACAAACAATACCAAAATGAGATAAATTCCTATCAGTCTTTGACGGTTCACTCTTGCTATCATACTTTTAACAAATTTCAACAGTGCAATTCATAGCCTGGGTGAAACGGGAGCTTTCAAAACCCACCAATGTAGAATGTATATTGTCACTAAAACATTGTACTAATACATTTCTTCTTCTATTACATTGCTCATACTATTCAAAGTATTCTATTACTATAGTTCTGGTACTACTGCTTCTACTAATACCACACTACCATTAGAAATATGATTATTATAATAATAGCACGATGAAGACAGCAACGACGATGTGTAGTATTATAATAATGATATCATATAATCATTGATATATCACGTATTTGACCAAATATAATAAAGGCTGTAGAGATTTAAAAGAGCCACAACGTTTATTGGTAAAGTAAACCTGGTAAATACAAGATAGCTAACTGATTACGATGATGCTAATTGATTAGTGATAACATTATTGTCAAACAGGTTTGAGCCGATGAGCATTTGACTGTAGACAAAGACTAAAATATCTATAATTTATATTTGTTCCTATTCCGTTGCTATTCCTGATCACCACCTGACCTAGCTTATCATAATTATATCTTATGCGTATAAATTTCGTTTTGTTACGTTTCAGGTTTAACCACCGAAGGTATCACAACTGCAAAATTAAGCACCCGAGCGCCGACGACCGAGCAAATGACGTCATTAATGTTAAGTACCGCGAAGCCTACAACAGAAGCACCGACTAGTGCCGGTAGTCTCACATCAATCGCGAAAAGCACAGAAGCCCCTTCAACGGAAAGTAAAACAACTAGCCAGCTGACCACACTTGTGCCGACGTCCGAGCTGTTGACATCAGTTGCATTAAGTACTGCAATGGCAACAACCGCAGAAGGAACAACAAACGTATTGTCAACTGCGGCGCAATCCACTCCACAAGTAACAACCCAAGTATTATCATCTGCACCACAATCTACTCCTGCAAGAACATCCAAAGCATTTTCAACTGCATCGCGAACAACACCAGAAGGAACAACGCAAATATTATCAACTGCATCACAAACTACACCAGAAGGAACAACACAACCATTATCAACTGCATCGCAAACTACACCAGAAGGAACAACCGACATATTGTCAACTGCTGTGCAAACCACACTGGAAGGGACAACTAATGTATTGTCAACTGCTGCGCAAACAACACCAGAAGGAACAACTAACATATTGTCAACTGCTGCACAAACCACAACACAAGCTACAACCACACCACAAGCTACAACCAAACCAATGTCAACTGCTGTGCAAACCACACCACAAGCTACAACTAAACCATTGTCAACTGCTGCGCAAACTACACCACAAGCCACAACCAAACCATTATCAACTGCTGTGCAAACCACACCACAAGCTACAACAAACTCATTGTCTACTGCTGCGCAAACTACACCACAAGCCACAACCAAACAATTATCAACTGCTGTGCAAACCACACCACAAGCTACAACAAACTCATTGTCAACTGCTGCACAAACCACACCACAAGCTACAACAAACTCATTGTCAACTGCTGCGCGAACCACACCACAAGCTACAAATAAATCATTGTCAACTGCTATGCAAACTACGCCACAAGCTACAACCAAACCATTATCAACTGCTGCGCTAACCACACTGCTCCAAACCACACCACAAGCTACAACAAACTCATTGTCAACTGCTGCACAAACCACACAAGCTACAACAAACTCATTGTCAACTGCTACGCAAACCACACCACAAGCTACAAATAAATCATTGTCAACTGCTATGCAAACTACGCCACAAGCTACAACCAAACCATTATCAACTGCTGCGCTCACCACACCTCAAGCTACAACCAGATCATTGTCAACTGCTATGCAAACTACACCAAAAGCTACTACAAAATCATTGTCGACTGCTGCGCAATCAACACCACAGGCTACAACAAAACCATTGTCGACTGCTGCGCAAACCACACCACAGGCTACAACAAAACCATTGTCAAGTGCTGTACAAACCACACTGCAAGCTACAACAAAATCATTGTCAACTGAGGCGCAAACCACACCACAAGCTACAACAAAATTATTGTCAACCTCTGTGCAAACTACACCACAAGCCACAACCAAACCATTATCAACTGCGATGGAAACCACGCCACAAGCTACAACCAAACAATTGTCAACTTCTGCGCAAACTACAACAAAATCATTGTCAACTGCTGCACAAACCACGCCACAAGCTACAACCAAACAATTGTCAACTGCTGCGCAAACTACAACAAAATCATTGTCAACTGCTGCACAAACCACACCACAAGCTACAACCAAACCATTGTCAACTGCTGCGCAAACCACACCACAAGCTACAACCAAAACATTGTCAACTGTTGCGCAAACTACAACAAAATCGTTGTCAACTGCTGCGCAAACTACACCACAAGCTACAACCAAAGCATTGTCAACTGCTGCACAAACCACACCACAAGCTACAACCAAACCATTGTCAACTGCGGTACACACTACTGCCGCACAAACCACACCACAAGCTACAACCAAACCATTGTCAACTACTGTGCAAACCACACCACAAGCTACAACCAAACAATTGTCAACTGCTGCGCAAACTACAACAAAATCATTGTCAACTGCTGCGCAAACCACACCACAAGCTACAACCAAACCATTGTCAACTGCGGAACACACTACTGCTGCACAAACCACACCACAAGCTACAACCAAAACATTGTCAACTGCTGTGCAAACCACACCACAAGCTACAACCAAACCATTGTCAACTGCTGCGCAAACTACAACAAAATCATTGTCAACTGCTGCGCAAGCTACAACCAAAGCATTGTCAACTGCTGCACAAACCACACCACAAGCTACAACCAAACCATTGTCAACTGCGGTACACACTACTGCTGCAAAAACAACCAAACCATTGTCAACAGCGCCGTCAACAATCCAAGAAAGGACTTCTAAACCAGACACAACAATTAGCTCAACAACAAAAAGCCCAACGAGACCAAAAGATGTGACTACAGAGCAAGTTACAACAGAGTCACCAACAACCGAATCCCAAATGACGTCTGGCAAAATAACAACACCGGTTAAACTAGCGACAACAAGTAGCTCGACAACAAAGAGCCCAACGAGACCAAACGGTGTGACTACAGAGAAAGTTACAGAGTTGCCAACAACTGAATCCCAAACAACGGCCAGCAATATAACTACAGTGATTATACCAGCGACAACAGTCAGCTCAACAACTAAAAGCCCAACAAGACCAAACGATGTGACTACAGAGAAAGTCACAACAACCGAATCTCAAACAACGGCCAACAATATAACTACAGCGGTTAAACCGGCGACAACAACCAGCTCAACAACTAAAAGCCCAACAAGACCGAAAGATGTGACTACAGAGAAAGTCACAACAACTGAATCCCAAACAACGGCCAACAATATAACTACAGTGGCTAAACCAGCGACAACAATCAGCTCAACAACTAAAAGTCCAACAAGACCGAAAGATGTGACTACAGAGAAAATCACAACAATCAAATCCCAAACAACCACGGACAAGATGACAACTACAGCAGTTATTCCGACAACTTTGAAGCCCACAACAGCAACCCCTTCAGCAATTCAGACCTCAACGGTACCATCAACAACAACAGTTGGATTGACAACAACTAGAACAACCACACTGACGCCTTCTACCTCTAAGACGCAAACGACAAAACTTCCAACGACTCAAATAGACACAACTACGCCAACAGGTTTTTATGACTTGTTTATAACAAATCGCACTTCGACGTCGCTGTCGGTAGGCTGGGTTCTTTTAAGGCAGAATGTCGTGTCATTACGAGTGGAATGGCTTGCAGATCTACCGGGATGGCAATGGGATGGTAGCCCATTGCTAGACTCGTTTACATTTGAATATACTGTGACCAATTTGGAGGTGAACACGACGTATGAGGTTCGACTTCTGTTGGACTTCGAGGATGGTACGCAATCCAATGGTGCATCAGCTTTCTTCGATACATGTATCGACAACTATTATGGTCTTGACTGTCAAAATGGTGAGTTACGTGACTGACCGAATGGTTATAAATCTTGTTATTCTCTCTTGAGGCCGCCATATTGAATTTATATAAGTGTATACTGAGAGAGGTTCGAAAGAAATGTACAATTATTGCAAGGATTATGAAAACCCTTGAAAGAAATTTTAATTTAAAAGCTGTAAAAATGATTATCAAATAATGGAGATCTAGTACGCTTCGTTCGTAAAGCTTGTGTGATAAAATAAAAGTATGCAATTTTCTTTTTGTTGTGGCAGGACCACCGACAAGTGCTCCGACGACAACAGCGCCAGTGACACCGTTGTGGTTTACTTACAACATCACACAAGTCAACAGTGTGGCAGTGGCCACAACTTGGACAGTGTCCACACCAGTGGATTATGTGCAACCACAGTTTCGCCAAGCAAATACAGACAGCTGGACAAATGGAACTCAGATTTCTGGAGATAGAAATATGTTTATTTTGACCGACTTGAATCAGGCGACCAGTTATGATCTACGTCTGATCTTCTACTTCGTGAATTCAATTTCTCCGCTAGTTTCTAGTAATTACATTGCTAGTACATGCGAGACAGGTGTGGCGGGTATTGACGAGTGTACTACAGGTAACTTTCAAAACCAATCAAAAAATATTTCTGGTTATTATGTGATAAATTGTGTTTCAGATAATTATGTTCTTAAAATTTGAACTCCGTTATCTTACCAGTATTTAAAAATACGGACAAATACATATTGCAAAAAGTTTACCTTGTTGCTTAGTATCCATGCATGTCCTTTGCTATCAGTGTTTTTATGCAACTTAAAAGAGTATTTCGTGATTCTAGCATCCTCTTTTTATGACATTTTTCAGTAGATATCCACGAAAAAAGCTTATTCCTAAAATTTCAGTTGATTCTGATTTTGCGTTGGCGAGTTGGTCATGATTATGCGTATTACACTGCTTCATAAACAATGTGTTGTAATTTCGTTCTGGTGCACCAGAACGTAATTCAAAATTCAGATATCTTTGCTAATCTACAAGAATTTTTTGTATATAAACATTATGTAGCAAGAGGTTTCTAGTGGTATAAAAATCTCTTTTTTGGAGAAAAGTGGCTGGAGAATGGTGCTGTGGATCACGAAATGCCTTTTTAATGCTAAAAACAGTTCTGTTTTAATGGACAGAGTCAAGTATGAAAAGCTATTTAGATATGTTGTTGCCATTGTTTCTATTTTTATTGTTTCATACTTTGATATGTATTTTCCTACAGATTACACTGAGATTGGTGCGTATGACGTAGTGCTTGAACAAGCCACTAGTTCGACTCTCGAAATAACTTGGGTCATAACAGTACAAGCCGACTGGACCATGGTACAGTACAGGTAAGGTAACATGCTAGTGCGCATGGTAAAATGATGTTCATGATTATTATGGATAATGACTCTGACGTGAATCATGATAACGGTTTCATTCAACATCAACAGGAAACATAACATGCAAACACAATATTGTAATGATATACTACGTTAAAGAAGCTTTAAATATATTTAATTTGTCATATATTTTGTCTGAAACGGCAAATCTTTCAAACAAACGTAAAACAAGGCATCAGTGATAATAATTGGTTGTATTTATTTTAGGTTAATCGATGATGAAGATTGGACCAACACCACACAGATGGATCCATCCACCGTAGCAGGTTCGGTTGACAATCTTGAAGCTGGTCAGGAGTATGAACTACGTGTAATTACGTATCGCACCGTAACTATACCGATAGGAAGACGTAAACGTGCTATAGAGGATGACGTAAATGTTGGTATAAGTTCCACTGTCTCGTATGTAACGTGCCCTGATGGTAGAGAGGGTCTCAATTGCGAGATGGGTAAGTCGGCCAACATTATTATGTGTTTTGTTTAATGAATATGGGATTTGATACGAATTACGAGATTTCATGGATACACGTAACAGGGTTTACCTGGGTCAGCAGTTTGGATTGGAAGGTGGGACATGAAACGAAGATGTTTCATTTTCGTAAGAGAGGTCACCTTGTAATTAATAATTTAATTGTCACATTATTTGGCACTATAGCTTTCAACGGAGCTGTACTGTGCGTCATATTGCAGATTGATATTCAAGATCCCTTGGAATAGACTTGCGTTGTTGTGCTTGTATAGAGTATGGATCGGATATTATAATACCTATATAAATCAGTTTCGTCACCATTAGCATTCTTCAGCCGTACTTGAAACTTTCAACATATTGGACAGTTATTTCACAAACTACAGTGGATAAATTGCGTCACTTTGTCACAGATCGTAAGCTCGAAGACGGAAGTATTGTAACTTCTCATATATGCTGATTTTACCCGTGTAATAATGAAAGAAAAAAAAACGAACCCGCAATGTGTTTGTTTTCATCTTTCTTTCAACTTAATCTGATTTACCAGTCATCGACGCAGCTTACCCAATGCACAATTTTGTCCCTGACTTAGCAAAGCGAGCTTAATGGATGTCAAATTTGTTTTTATCCTGTTTTATACAGAACTCGTGACAACAACAGCACCAACTCAACCAGCCGTTGTAACCCAGTCTATAGCAACAGGTGGGCCTTTGAGAGGATTTTAAATTTAATATGCATGATTTTTAGAGGTTTAAAGCCATATTATAACATTTTCAAACAAAATAGATTAGCATTTCTTTGCCACAAAATGTTAGCTTTTACTGTCAGATATATCCCTTTTATTTTTGAGCCGAACAACTACGGCAAAGCAAAGAAAATTGGAATTTACTACCAGCGCACATGTCGCCAATACGTACCACTCCTTCGGTCATGTTGTGGTACGACCCTTGGCTGTGTATATCACCGTCCCGCACGCCGTGTACGTACTCTGTGTTATGAACATCGTGTATGCGTTCGACTAATAATGCCATCGTAATGATAAAACGCCGGTTCCGGCGTTTTATTCAAAATCTCGGATTTTGACAAAACTACAGCACCTAGAGTCTTGATTTTTGCAGGGTATATTGGTTTAATAAAGTACAATTTAATCGTGTGAAAAAAGGAATTTTAAAAATTCAGTGAGGGCGTCTTCCTCAGCAAATGTTATAATATGGCTTTAAGCAATAAAGTATTATGCAATATTCATATTGTAAATTATTAATTAAAGTATAATTTATAAGGCGATTATAATGATAAAGACAGGTTAAAATTAGCAAAGAAAAACATAACAAACAGTGTAAAATTACGATTCGGGTAGCATTGTAAATTTCGTGTCCTGCATGAATAGATAATAAACATGATAAATATTTCTATTCTTTTTAGTTACACCATGGGAGTTGATTTTGATTGCTTTAGCTGTTACATTGACGTGTCTTCTGATAATTCTTGTGACTGTAGTTTGTTGTATACAACACCAATGGCACAGGTATGTTTATCTGAGAACAATAAAGTCTTATAATAACACGAAGACGTAGGCATGTGGTTTAAGTGAAGCTGTATCAATGATAGAGCTGCTAGATCAGGACGAAGAGGTCTGGGGTCTTACAAAACTGCTTTTGCATCTAGTAGGTTTCCGGGATGGGGTCGGCAGAACCTACAAGTTTCTTCATTGTCAATCTTGATGCAATATATTATCTAATGAAACATAATAAAACAAATCATGTGACATGCCTATGATAAAGTGAAGTGTGATTGATGAGATACAAATAACTGTTTTGGAGACAGATATGAGATGGTCAGTTAACTTTATTGTGTAACTGTTTCTTACCTTGCAGATTGCAAAAATCAAAAGATGAAAATGCCGATCACGAGTTGCCTTCATCTGGACCACGAAATTACGACAATATGCCGCATTTCAGCAACCGTCCTCCACCTCCAGGAGGCCCTAGTTTCTTCCACCCTACCAGACAACCAAATGCATTGGTTCCTTATCCCGGGTATCAACATCCAAGCACATATAACAGAATGAGAGTAGTTTATAATCCTTCGCATAGAGAGCCATTTACATTTCAATACAATAGTGGACAATCTCAAATATAGCATTTGTCAATTTGAAGACAATGTACATAATAGCAATTTGGTCATCGAAATTATTTTATTTGAAATGAAATTAAGTTTGTGTTCGTGTGAACTAATGCTTTTAAAAAGCAGAGAAGGGATATACCACTAAATTATCTGTTCAATAAGTAACAATTTGGTTTGCTTCTTGAAAGTGATGTGGTAATAATTCAGGTGAACAGGCGCAAAATGTTTATAATTATGTGCACAATTACGCAAAATGTGAGAAATGTGTTTTTTGTCTATTTTTCTATGTTGTTGAGCTTGCTGAAGCCTGGAGCTTATGCTTGTATCTGAGCTTTAAACTTTAATGAAATGAACATGGGCTAACAAAACTGTATAGGATGTGGATTTATTTATATTACAATTTGATGTTGACTGAATTTGTCCGTTATTAAAGCCATACTATAACATTTTCATACAAAATAGATTAGCATTTCTTTGCCATAAAATGTTAGTTTTTTTACCAGATATATCCCCTTTTATTTTTGAGCCGAAAAACTACGGTAAAGCAAAGAAAATTGGAATTTACTACCAGCGCATATGTCGCCAATACCACTCTTTCGGTCATGTTATGGTACAACCCTTTGTTGTGTTGATCACCGTCCCGCACGCCGTGTACGTACTGTGTGTTATGAACATCGTGTATGCGTTCGACTAATAATTCCATCGTAATAATAAAACGCCGGTTCCATCGTTTTATACAAAATCTCGGATTTAGACAAAACTACAGCACCTAGAGTCTTGATTTTTACAGGGTATCTGATATAATTGTATAAAAAAATGAATTTTAAAAAAATCAGTGAGGGCGTCCTCCTCAGCAAATGTTATAATATGGCTTTAAGTGGGTGCCAGAAAAATGAGAATACCGTGACCTGTTTTCTATATTTTGATACCAGAGTCTTTCTTATTTTTCAATCCATTTCAGTCTTAAGGGACTCCGAAGGGACTATGATCAACTTCCATTTGTTTCAAAATGCACCATTGATTTATTCAATTAAGAAGAGCTCAATTAAATTGCATCATTGATATGAGAATCCGATGTTAGATTAACTGCATGTGATAATTACCACGGCAAATTTGGCTATTACAGTTGAACTTCACACTCCCTGTGTGGGAGATGAAGTTCATGCCTTCCATAATAGGGGTTATATAGATTGATTCAAATGGAATAGCCATTGAAATCTAGTAACACAAAAGGGATTCAAATTATTAATCTAAATTTATTTCTACAAAAGGTACCAGCTGATATAATTACAGCGGGAACGATCAATATGTGGTTTAATGTCAAAAGTGAACGGAAGGAAAAAACCCGATTTAAAAAGAATGATAGTCGTCTTAGACAAAGTAAGTGTGTTGGACCACAGTTCCAGTATCTCTGGATGGACTGTATGCTCAGTTGGTATTTATGAAGGACAATGTCGTTTTATCTGTCTAAGCCATCATTTGAATAAAGATTTCTGTATTCAAAATGTGGATGTGTGTTGTGTGTGTGTGAAGCAATATAATTGTGAATGTGACGTACGTGAAGATGTTCTTGTATGAACTATCAAACTGTTAGTTTGAATGAAACAATTCTACGACCTCTTTTCTTATTACCCCAATTGGTATAATTTTTTTTATTACTAGAAGAGTATATTGTTACATTATTAGGCTATTAGATTTTCAATCAAAACGCACTAGTATGCTTTTAGATTATTTTACAAGAAGCATTTTAGAATAATCAAGTTTTAGAAAGTTACATTATATATGAATCCGGTTTTATATACACTTATTAACTGAGTTCTTTTTATTATGTGTTGGTATAATCGATTATGTTAATATTTATGAATTATATGATTGTAGAATTAAGATGTATTATAATAAATAAAAGAAGTTATTATTAATATTAACTATTACCACGTTGTGATCAGTATCCCCTACTCCCCTTACATATTTTGATATCTAATTTTATCAATGTATTTCTTATTATATTTGTATATATCACTTGATAAGCGTGTACTTGTACGGTTATTCGCAGACGCCAAAGCAGGGCGGGATATTTTTGTTTTAATCGTACACGCACAGGTTTTACATTTTCCATTGAAACCACACGAATAATTGATCATGTTTGAAGGCGTAATTAGAATTGGATCATGTGGGGATAATTTGGGTATCTTTTGAGCGTCTTAAAATACTGCTTAGTCTATTTTAATTTAACCTACACGATTGATCAAAAATTAGCTACAATCCCGGTCATAATTGTTAGAACACTTTAACATGGGTACTTCAAATATGCCCCCTCCCCTCGGTCAATGTTGTTTTTTCTTGGCCACGCACCCCTAAAAATATCCAACATTGATTGGTGGGGCAGGGGAGGGTTGTGGTAGTAGGGAAGGGTTCAGACTTCACGCCAAAGAAAGCGAAATTTTAATATGTCAAGTATAACAGAAATACGGTTTCAAACAGTCCTACTCTGACAAAAGTGTTCGAACTATTTATGACCGGGATTGTAGTCGCCGCTTTTACGTAAACTTAACGAACGCGTCGTTTATTTTACAAAATGTAACCACTATAACAAAATCCTTCACGCTTTCCTCCCATTTGTAATGTTTCATGGTTTAAAAATTATGACAAAGAAGTGTGTACTTTATTTTTGTGTGGTGTTTACTTACAAGTATAGGACCTCGGAAATTGATTGACGTTGATGATAACAAAACGTCCTATGTTGATTAATTAGGCCCTGTTCTAGTAAAAGGTTATATATGGTTTGTGTTTTATAATATCAGTGACTTAATATGGCCCAAACCCCCTTAAGCGCGAAAGAATATGTAATGTGGGAATACTTTTTGTTTCAAACTTTTAGGCTAAGAAATGCATATAATTTACAAAGAGCTGCAGCAATAATATTAGGAATCATTTGCTACAGTCATATTATGACTTTTTTATTTTATTTGGGCCAATATGATGCGGTATAGTGGAAGTTAGAGGGTTCCTGTAAAGGATTTGCTTGTGCAAGTTGAACATGGTAAACCTCACGTATTGGATTGTAAACCAAGCTACGAACACGCTGATGTGCTGGCCATTTACGCTTCTTTTTCTTTGGCTCTTCTACTGCTGGTTCTGGTAAAGGTGGTCGCAATGGGGGAGATAGGTCAGATGATTCCTGGTAAGTGGCGTTTTCCTTTTTGTTGCGTTGAGTTTCCTGATTGGGACTTTCACCCACATCAAACTGTTCTTTAGCCTCATGAGCTGGTTCACTTCCTTGATCATCCGTATCTCCCGTCTCATCGCTTTCGGAAACACGTGATTTTCCTGTCGTGGCATATTCTGGAGAATCGCTGGAAGCAGGTGGCACAGATCGCAAGAAGAAATTCTGATCCAATCTTATATCCACAGGAACAATCTCGTCACTTTCTGATATTGCAGATTGTAAATTGGATCTTGGAGAGTCCTTAAGTGGTTGGTTGTTGCTTAGACGTGCCTCTATGTCACCCACTTTGTACAAGTGGCGAAAAGCCCTAATGTGTCAAAGAAAGATATAGACGTGTCTTGTAGCTATTGTTTAAAAATGCATGCAAACTTGGAAGTTAATTTAAGGGGTCGGTCACCCACCTTTTCACAGTATTTTTGTGGGGCCTGAGAGCACACCAGACACACCAAATTGCTCTGAATACGAGGAATGGCTTTCTGATACCAAATAATTTTGATTTTGTTTTTGACATTTGCGATATAATACAAATGTTATGGAAATTATAAATTTATATTTTTCATATTTAACAGTCTTGGAAGTAAACTCTACTTTATAGTCTATATAGCTGGGAGGAAGAGCCGTCCATCATATGTAAATTTTAACCTTTCGCATTATAAATAGTTTTTCCTCCAAAGACCAAAAGGTTTTAGGTAGTTGTGGGGGAAAATGTATATTTTCAATACGAAAGGTCAAAAGTTTCATATGATGGACAGCTTTTCCTTTCAGCTATATAGACTTTAAGTACATTATCATTACATTGATACAATTTACTTCGAGGACCGTTCAATTTGTAATACTTTGCCATAAGATTTGTGTTATATCGCGAATTTAAAAAAATTCAAAATTATTTAGTATCATAAGGACATTCCTCGTATTCAAAATGCAATTTGGTGTGTCTGATGTGCTCTGCTCTCAGATCCCACAAAAAATACGTGAAAATATCGCTATCCGGTTCCTTAAAGAAGAGAATAAAATGACTTTATTACTTGATAGGCCTTACAGCCGTGGCGGATATTCACTATATAGAGTTAGCCGTCGGACAAGTATATAAAACTGTCAAGTTTTCGTCAGGATTATCCCTGACTCTTTTTAAGAAAAGGGGCAATAGAGCCACCCAAACTAATAACGGGTTGCGTGACTTAGTTTCTTATTTTCATTTACAAGTATTATGTCAGTAGGTAATCAATTCTTCTCGTGTTTTTTTCACGTCATATATGTATATAGCTATAGTAATGATACATACTTCTTCTGTACCCAGTAGATCAGCGCCACCATAAGGGCGAGAAATATCATCAAAGCCATGGCAATCCCACTAAGAATGCCGACGAACAACCACGTGTCTGTTGAGAAATAAACTCTACGGTTCTTATTCATTTAAACAATAACAAATGAATCAAATCAGTACAGATGGTATAGCAATGAAGGGCGATTGGGAGGGCGAGTTTGTGAATCCTTTTTTTTTATATTGATGTCGGTATTTTAAAGCCCGCGACCCCCATCTTCTGGGCACATTTTGTTGCAATTTAAGCAAGACAAAAGAGGATATCGTTCATACTTCTGTAACTCATTGACCAATCTACACACGTTTATTAGAAGTTGATTTTCGAGGGTACACCCTAGCCCCTTCTTCCAGCTCAAGTAATTAATAAACCGAACACAGGGTGTCTCTGGCGGTCGGAAATTGTGTTTTTAGTATTTATTCCTGAACAAAACAAGATAGAATAATCTATGCAATTGTACAATAAGACAACTTTCATGCACTTTGGGAATTTTGAACTTTGGATGTTTGTATGTCTTCGTTCTTGAAATACAAGACTTACGATGACAACGGAAGGGTCAATTTTCAAAATTAAAAGCAAAATGTGGTAGCTGCCTTATCACGCTATCGCACACTATTTCGTTCTGTTAAGGTGATACTACACCCCCTGGTAAATTTTGTGACTAATTTTGCATTTTTCTCAAAAAATAACTACACACTGGGAACAAAAGTTATGTATATTATAGGGGCAAGGAATCCAATTCAGGATTCAAGACAAGTGGTTCATTATATACGTTAAGAAATTAGGTACATTCTAGTGGTACCTCTTTTCTTATCATAAATAACGTACCACTTGTCTTGAGTCACTGAAATTCCAGTGTATTAATTGGATTCCTTGCCCCTATAATATACATAGCTTTTGTTACCCGTGTGTTATCATTTTTTGAGAAAAATACAAAAATAGTCACAAATTTATCAAGGGGTGTAGTACCACCTTAAGTTTCGTTGTGGCATTTTTAAATTATCCTATAATTACTTTCTGTTAAGGTGGTACAGCCCTTGATAAATTTGTGACTATATCCTGTACACACTTACCGTTATTAGATGAGTAGACGACCGGTGCGGGGTTGCCATTTATCACCACAGGAACGAGTCTGGTTACACCAGGTTTATTTGATGTAAGTGGTTTTTCCGTCGTCTTTGATACATCAGGTTGTTGACAGTTACTGCCAGAGTATCCAGTGAAACTCCTATCGAATACAGAGATTTGTTGAAGAATTTTCAGCAGGAATAAATATTGAGTACTAAAAAGATTTCACCAGAATCTTCATGTAATCAGATTACTTCATTATAAGCTACACTGAAAATAGATGTTGCAGGTCTACTACTTACAAACATGTCTCTGAATTAAGACCTGCATCGTAATTACAAATGCCATTATTGAAACAGAAACCTTCTGCACATAATTCTGAAAGAGAAATAGGAGAAAATGGCGGAGTTAGATGACCATGTCTTACTACTTGCATCCATACTGCAACATTTATAACGGTTGAATTATGGATATGTGCGGCGGTCAAGGGTTCCATTTTAGGCTCTCTGGCAATTCCGAAAACCCCTACACCCCATAGGCCTAATACGTATGTTGAGTGCCCTCCTCCCCCATGAAGGTTTCATCAAGACCTTGTGGTTGCTGAGGGCGAGGGGTCAAAGTATTTGGCATTGGTAACAGCCTTTGTCAGTCAATTGATATAATACTAGGAAAACTAAACATCTCAAGTAAGTAATGGCCATTATTCAAAAACGGGCTGTTGTATTACAAATCTGTATCAATGCACTGGAAGCAGAATGTATTTCTGCGCATTTTGACACCTCATTTGATACGATAGCCGAGAAAACAATGAAAAACCGGCCAATTTAATGTAGTGAGGTCCAGATTTGAAAGTTGGGAGGACATCCCTTAGGCCGTCGGTACATTGGCAATGTTGTGCCCTCCACTGGTTTCGAAGAGTTGGATACGCTACTGGTAATCAGTAAGTTGAGGTTGCTAGCTCTACTCTTTCTCCTTCCTACTGCTGAGGAAACTTATACTTTCATAAGATAAGCAGCTAAGCCTGGTCTTGGTCTCGGACCTGCTGGTCTTGGTCTCGGTCTCGGCCCTAGCACTATCTAGCACTATAAAAATAGATTGTATGGCCCATCATGTACCAGTCACCGAGATTAATTTATTAATGATATTACTTTCATGCCCGGTCTCGGTCTCGGACCTGCCGGTCTCGGTCTTGGTCTCGGTCTCGGCCCTCCTGGTCTCGGTCCGAGACCGGGTTCGAGACAGGCAAAATAATACCATTCTGGTTATCTGGCAGTAATTTGCTCAAACAGTTTTCATCAATTGAATCATTAGAGGGATAACAGATAACGCTACCTGCAACTTATATCACCATGATCAAAGGCGCATTGAGCTTTATGAGTGCATTTTCTTATAGCTTTTGGGCCCATGAATATTACCCTTTTGATGTTACTAACGGGTCATTTGAACCGCCTTATTATTTCGCTTGTTTTGGATCCAAATGTTTTGAAAAATAATTGAATTTTGGTATCCTTGCTTAAAAATCTAGCACTATAAAAATAGATTGTATGGCCCATCATGTACCAGTCACCGAGATTAATTTATTAATGATATTACTTTCATGCCCGGTCTCGGTCTCAGACCTGGCGGTCTCGGTCTTGGTCTCGGTCTCGGACCAGCTGGTCTTGGTCTCGGACCAGCTGGTCTCGGTCTTGGTCTCGGTCTCGGACTGCCTGGTCTCGGTCTTGGTCTTGGTCTCGGATAGGCCGGTCTCGACTACAACACTGATATACAGCTTATATTTGACTGTATTTCCTAAGCTTATACTTACAGCTACTTTAGTGACCAAGGTCATTGCAGAATCGTTAAATTGTTAAATCGTTTCTTCATTCTTCAAACTGATAATGATACTGCTATAATAGTAACAACATCAGCAGCAACTAAAGCTACAATCATGACAATAGTAACAACAGTGATAACAATATTTTGCTGCAACTTTCAAATCTTGGGTTAAGTTCATTTAAATATTCACTGTGGCATCAATAGCAATAAATGAGGTGTCATAATGCGCAGGAATAAATTCTGGTTCGACTGCATGTAACAAATTTGGCATACGATCAACCGTGTTTGACTATTAAATGGTCATTAATTAATGGGGGTAATTACTTTTTGGTATGTGTTTACCTCTCACAGTTGTTCGATCTGGGTTTATTTTCAGCGTGGAATCTCCAAGGTAGTTATCTTCAGTCAGGAAATCACACATCGGTTGCAAGACATTGTCTACAGTGACGTTTTCACCGGAAGAAAAATTGACTAACATATCCACGATAACACTGCCTTCACGGGAACCCTTCAATATCACTTTAGTTTTCTTGTCGGTCTTTTTACGAAACTCTTTTTCCATCTGCAAAAGAGAAAATGAATATCACAAAAGTTACGATTCCTTCTTTGACTTGTTTTTACATGACAAGCAATTTGAGACCATTTTCGTTGAAATCTGAGCATTCTTAATTTTTGGCCTATGTGTGGCCCCCAAAATTTGACCTTTTTTTTATAACTCATGAACGGTATGTCGCATGTAGGTCAAACTATACTTTTTCTGAATCCCGAATGAGGGAAATACTTTGGTGTGCTTGTTATTCAGATTTGAAATTTGACCACTGTGTTGACCTTTAACCTTGAATATGGCCGGAGTGCCGGGAATTATTTTTTGTTAACATCTTGAATGTGTTATAGGACCATAAAAGGAAGCTAAAAAGGTTGGTTTGGTAGAGCCCTGTGGGGGTCATCATTAACTTCCCGTAGATACAGGACTAAAGATTATTATGTGCTTACCGTATCAATTGTGGTATCAATTAGTTCGTTTAGAAGTCCCTGTGGCATGTCAAAGCTCGCCGGTTCATAGTTGAAAGAATCAACATGAATACTGACTTCAAAGTGTTTTTCTACACCATTAGTGTCATCTATGGCAAAAACGCATAAAATAGCTTGTTGAAAGGTCAGCTACAATACCAGAACATTATCTTCTAATACTATTTTATCATTTCAGTTAGCAAACCTGTTGTCGCAATGGGCTAAATGATAAGCCATTTTTTATTTCTCTCTATTTGGTTATAACTCGTGTAGTATGTAGTAGGACCTCCAAAATGCCCCTATATATAGGATTATACGGGCCAAAAAATTAAATACTTAAAAACATAGCAAATTATTCGCCTGGCCCCAAGGATCTCAAAAATATAACACTTGTGAGAGTAAATACCAAGTTTTGAGGCTCAAGGTTAAATACCACTAATAGGCCTGGGCGATACATTGAAATACGACGAGTAACTATTTTTTTTCATGGCGTCTGAAAAGACTGCATTAAAATCGCTGAAATTGATCAAGTATAGCCAAAAAAGTATTTTTTAGGGTTTTATGCTTCAAAATGGTACATTTTCTCTCATTATATGACATTTTTGTTGTAATAGTACCAAAATTCATACGCACGGCTTTGGTTTTTAGTAAATATTCGCCCTACCATATTGTAACTTTCAGCTTCGAGGGCGCACTGTCATTTTAATGGGTTTACGGTTCAATGCGTTAAAACAAGAAAAGTCTCAGGTCAACCTATGTTGAATTTTTGATCATTTGGCATCTAAATCATATAGTTTCACCTGATATTAGTGGCATTTAACTGTGAGAGTTCTGAATATGAGAAAATTCCACCCGAAATTAGCCATTTTCCCATTGAAACCCGTGTAATATATTTTAGTGGTATTTAACCTCAACGTGCCCAAGGTCAAATTTCATGTTAACAGGGGTTGAAAATTAAAGTTGCTCTGATTTTGTGTTAAAATGGAGGCAAATATGTTCCTACTAAAGTTCAAAGGATTCAGGTGCAGTTCAGAAGATCTTTAATAAATAAACACAAAATCATTGAATCCTACTAACAGTTAACTCTTTCCTGTGTAACATACTAACCAGAAATTTATTTCACTTACTGATTTGGCTAGTTGCCACATGTGTTCTAACCTGTTGACCACGCTGACGTTTAATACCGTATGTCCTCAAATTTAGAAATGATGTCATACATTGCATTGTGTGGGGTGCAAACTCACATTTTCACCGATTTTGATCCCAATTGTTTACCAATTTCACCCAAATGTAGTTTCAAATAGGCCCTACTCCTCGTATTATTTCTCGACCACCCGTGTGCATTTGGCGAGATTTGGATCAAAACTGACGAAGCCCTTTTTACACACATACACCCATATACTCACATACATCCATACATAAAACTTGCTAAGAGGTAGGAGAAGAAAATGATAACGACGACATAATACAGTACCTTTATAATTACCTTCACTTGAACCTTCATTTGGACCTTCAGTTGAACCTTCAGTTGACCCTGCATTTGAGTCTTCATTTGAACCTTCATTTGGACCTTCAGTTGAACCTTCGTTTGAACCGTCATTTGGACCTTCAGTTGAACGTTTAGTTGAACCTTCGTTTGAACCTTCATTTGAACCTTCAGTTGAGCCTTCAGTTGAACCTGCTGTAGAAGGTTTATCTGTGTCTTTTGTTGTAATTTCTGATGTTATTCCGTGTGATGTCGTTTCATGTTGCGTCGATGCTGCTGACGACGTAGTTGCTGATGGTGTCTGTTGAATTACCGAAGTGGTTTCAACTAAGGCAGTTGTTGCTCCTTTTGACGTTGGTGTTATTTGCGATGTTGTCGGAGGCACTGACGGGTTTTCGACGGTATGCATTCCTTCTGTCGTCGGAATGTGTGATGAAAATGTCGTTTCAATTGGTGTTGCTGCCGCTACTTCTGTTGTTATTATTGACATTGCAGCTGATGATGATATTGTTTGCTGTAAAGTTGTTGTTTGGTTTGTCATAGTTGTTGGGGCAGATGTTGTTGTCTGGATTGGCATAGTTGTTTGGTCGAAGGTTGCTGTTAGGACCGACGTTGTTTGGACCGGTGTTGTTGTCGGAACCGGAGTAGTTGTCGGAACGGGTGTAGTTATTAGAACTGGCGTAGTTGTCGGAGCCAGTGTAGATGTTGGAACCGGTGTAGTTGTCGGAATAGTCGTAGTCGTCGGAATCGGCGTAGTTGTTGGAACAGTTGTAGTTGTTGGAACAGTTGTAGTTGTTGGAACAGGCGTAGTTGTTGGAACAGGCGTAGTTGTTGGAACAGGCGTAGTTGTTGGAACAGGCGTAGTTGTTGGAACAGGCGTAGTTGTTGGAGCCGGTGTAGTTGTTGGAATAGGAGTAGTTGTTGGAACCGGTGTAGTTGTCGGAATCGGTGTAGTTGTTGGAATAGACGTAGTTGTTGGAACCGGCGTTGTTGTTACCAAGGCTGTTGTTGTTGGTAAAACCGTCGTAATTAAATTCATTGAAGATTCGATTATTGAAGATTCGATTATTGAAGATTCGAAAATTGAAGATTCGCTTATTGAAGATTCGATGATGTCGAATGGATCTAATGATATACATTGAAATAAAAAAAGGATACTCGTATGTTAATCATGTTAATGGTATAGGGATAGGTAAATAATGACGAACATTGCAAAATGACTAACATTGCAATCACTGCACTTTGTCTTTGGAACGTTCAGTGTAATTTCTTGCTACAAACTGTAATTATTGGGCGCACACTATGAAATATGTAAGGTGTGCTCAGGCCCGTAACCAGGATTTATTGGGGGGGGGGGGCTGATTTTGAAAAAGTGGATTTTTTTTCAAAATTTGGACCTTTTTGAACTGGAGGCGGATTTTGAAAAAGTGGATTTTTCCCCAAAATTTGGACCTTTTTGGACCAAAAAGGCATAAAAAAATCCCAATTTTTGGTTTATCTTTCGTGTAAAATTGCATGGAATTAGCCTATCACAAATCTTCTATTGAAGGATTATACAGCATTATTCCGTAAGCTGCTTAATTCCACAATGGAGTCTTTACAACTGTAGTTTAACTCATGAATATCTTACACCAAGGATACACCCAATTTTTTCGCTCGTTAAATGGGACTTTTTTGGTAAAAAAGGGGAATCTTTGGTTGCGGGCATGGATGTGCTAGTCCGTCCAGATGTATGCAAGATCCAGATTTTAATCTGTTTGTATGGAAAAATTGCATTCTTTACACTCTAGTCTTAGATAAATGCTTCGAATTATATATAGACATGTTAATACATGTATATGCGTTCACTATAATTATAGACAGAGATAAATAGACTAGCTTGCGTCTGACGTCATCTGTCAATTAAAATCGAGCACGGGTTGTTTACAAGTGTCGTAATGATATGAGTTGCTGAACGCGGCGGTAAAACCGGTATAGCATTCATTTCTACATACTTACAAAGTATCATGTTTTGCATAACTTTAATTTTGCATAAAGAAACACCGCGCGATGTGTGTTGTAAGGGTGCATACTACCAAATTACTGTCCCTCATCATTTATTAGACATTATAGGATAATCAGGGTTGGTACAATTTGTGACCCTACTTTTCATACCCGACTTTTCATACCCCACCTGACTCGACTTATTTTTAAAGTTTTGTTAGATATTCGCAGTTTATTCCGTTGGTAATCAAATATTAAGCAAATACCATACACATTTCCTTAATATTATTGATAAAGAACAGTGTTTTCAAGCATTTTCTCATCTCAAATTTCAAAGCCTCGTTCAGCCATATTTAGATACAAAATTGTGATTAGTATTGATGAGTTTTGAGCCCTGTGCAATTCTAATCGCCTGGACTAAGGGATTGTTCAGAAATACTTTGGGGGGGGGTGGCAAAATGGAGGGGTCAAAAAAGTTTTATGTCTTCAAAAGGGGAGTCAAAAAGTTTTTGCTCCTGATAGGGGGCGGGTGTCAAAAAAGTTTTAACAAGAAAATACCAAAAGAACAAGAACATACAACATTTCTTTTTGGAAGCTCGAAGACTTTACATTTATCCAGTCTCTATAAGAAAAGAGTATATGTATATATTCCACTGATAATACCGGGTCAAAATGATGCAACCGATATTTTTTTCGTCTTTGCCCCGAAATTAATATTTTTCCACTGACCAAGAAAAATTACGCCCCTGATAAACAAGTCTAAAGCACTAAAAATCTTGAGTATGTGCCCAGATGTTTCTCTCAATTTGTTATTTTTATTTAATTATTGGTTCTAAGAATGAAACATGAAAAAATTAGAATGCATACAATGAAATTAAACTTCATACAAGTCACCCTATAAAACTTGCATGTTTCAGTGTAGGAAATAGGCTTAAAGGCCTATAAATTAAAAAAATGTATAACCATTAAAACTTAGTGCATACTTGTTATAATGTAAATTGGGATTGAGTTCGTTACTGCACAAATCATAAGTTGTTTTTTAAATTCTTGGAAAGGGTTGATCTAAAATGTTTTGTATGTCCAAAGATGGGGGGTCAAAACAGTTTCAGGTTCTCTGCAAAACTGCACGTACGTAAAGCCCGTGCGTTGATACTCAAACTGTTGAGGTAAGCACATATGGAAGGAAGGAAGAAGAGGGGGGGGGTCAAAACTTTTGACTCCAATTTCCAAGTGCCCAGCCCCCCCATGTTCTGAACACTCCTAAACCTGGTTATAAAGTTTGCTCAAGCCAATCAATAAGTGTTTGCTTTTATCACAATACATTGACCAATTAAGCCTTGATATGCTAACTTGCTTGGAGCAACTGAGCGGTACACTGAAAGCTACTGAAGTCAATACTCAATTAATCTCAAATGTTGGTAGCAGTGAAAGGGCGGAATAACATGCAATGACAATATTGATGTTTATAATGTCACCATGCGTAGATCTTAATGTGACAGACAGATATACTTCCTCATGAAAAGGTAACTTATGAACGACTGGTTTGGAGATTATGGCTGCGCACGAGGAAGGGCGATGTTTATAAATAATAATTTCTAAATCATAATTTTTCACCAATTACACTGATTTAGCCTTTTCAATTCGGTAGACTTCATTTACACTTTATTTAGTATTCATTGAAATATCTAAAATGATTTATCATAACGATAAAAAGTTGGGTCAAGTGGGGTATGAAAAGTCGGGTATGAGAAGTAGGGTCACAAATTGTACCAACCCGGATAATCATCCCTGAAAACAGAAACATACAGTCATGCAGCGCACACTTAAGTGTGAAACATGTGTTTGAGCCTGAGGTATACTAGTCTCAGGTTTGAACAAGAACACTAATTTATGCAGGATACACCCCATGCAGCCTACGCCTATACGGTAGGTCTGACCAAACACGGAGAAGCTGAAGGTCACTCTGTATAATTATTTATCTTCTAATGACCAACATGCAAATCCCTCAGAATATAGACAACCGCAGGTCAAGGCTGTTTATGTGTTGTTCGGTATCGGCTTTAGGGGCAGAATGGATACGGTCACTATTATAATATTCTCTACTTTCATAGAATAATTTATATTATATGTAGCCTAATACTCCCGGGCTAATACTTTAGGATTGTGGAGACAGATACAGATATTGCTAATTCATTTGTTACATACACTATCCGCTATATTTTGCCTTTTAAAATTTGAAGTTACCAATCATTGTGACATGCGCCCTTATTCACAAACACGAACTGCACGGGGTTTCCCAGCAAAACATGTATTTTTTCATAGTGACCGTAAAGTATGATATTGTGCATATGCAAAACTACATATTTTGCCGAAGTATGTAGTTTTGCATATGCAAAACTACATACTTTTGGAAAGTATGTAATTTTGCATATGCAAAATATCATATTTTGCAAAGGTATGTGGTTTTGCACGCAGCACCGGGCGCCTTATTGTTAATTTTGCACCTTCAAATACACAAACCATTTGAAAAGTTAATCATCTAAGAAATTTTCTTTCGCGAAGGCACCATCTGGATCTGGTACAATATTCGCAACGCTCTTAAAGAGCCAAGCGAGAAGAATGTTTGATGTGCGCTAGGGTATTTTAGTCCTTTTGTTCCTTGCTTTAGATGTGTTATGGTTGCTTCTTTGAACTGCTTATTGTCTTGTATGATTGCTATGGTTGTTGGTAGGGAGTTAAATCTTTTATGATCTGCGGGAAGAAGGAGAACTTATGACAGTCCTTATTTGATGTCTTTAGTTTATATGCTTGGATGTGGTTGTTTCTAGATATGCGTGTGACCGGTTGTAAGAATTTTACTGCCGGTATGGCAGTCTGACCATGATGAATTTTGAGGAACATGGATAGTCTAGCTGCATTTCTTATGTTTTCAAGTGTATCCCATTGAAGGGCGTCCAACATGGCTGTAACACTTACGTCTGAAGTCATTGCAAACAAATCTCGCATTCCTACTTTCTATCTTTTCAAGTTGGTCTTTCAGATCTTGGGTGTGGGGATCCCATATGGTAGATGAGTATTCCAAGTGAGGTCGGGCTAAGGTCTGGTAAGCCATAGTTTTCAGGTCCTTTGGACAAGAATATAGGTTACGCCTGATGAATCCCAGGGCCCTATTGGCCTTAGCCACTTTAGATTGGATATGATTCTCCACTTGAGTTCAGATGTTATTTCGATACCAAGATACGAATGAGATGATGTATTATGTAAGATTTTGTTTCCTAATTTATATTGATGTTGTTTAGGGGCTTTTGCATATGTGAGTCTAAGAACAAAACACTTGTCGGCATTGAAGTTCATCTGCCACATATTTTATTTAATTTTTTATTTATTACGGTATAAAAATCCAGATATACAGTCAGAAAACTGAGACATCTGGTTAACAATGCATACATCAAAAAACACAGAAATATTATAAAAAACACATTTTGACAAACAACAAATTAAGAATTTAAAAGATTCACAACTGCAGGAATTGTTGATTTTTTTAGCGAGTTCTCTTGCATCTAGGCGGGTCAAGTTGTTGAGCATTCCTGAGGTTTTTACCGTGTATTTTACTTTTTGGAGCAGGGAGCATACTGTTGTGACGCTCTGATTTCAAAATCATGCAGAGATCATCTAGATGATCTATGATTCATGTATAAATATTGATCACTGAGACTAGTATACCTTAATATACTAGTCTCAAATTCTAAGCTCAAAATATTATTTTTTTATTTTTTAGTCCAAATATTTCTCATGTTGTTGATATACATATGAATTGTAATATCACAATTTAAGAAATAAAAAGAAGTGGCTGATTTGATCCATTTTGTTTAAAAAACATTAAATTTGTAATACTTGATTCAGAGGGTTTTTTCTGAGAACAACAACAGTATACGTTCTGTGCATTGAGAGCGTTTACAGTCCCTTCTCTCAAAGCAGGCACATCTCATTTAATGACGTCAACTTTTTTCTAGGTCAAATCTGTCTCGTTCGAAGGAACTCACCGCTTAAGTTGTTTTTTGCGGAATATCAATTTTAAACGTCCTATTTTCTCAAAAAAGGAGTCATTTTCATTGTCCTCATAATATAGGTTTTCTCAGTTAATTTAACACATTTTTCGTTATATTTAATATCCCGTTAAGTTTGAATTCGTTCATAAAATTTGAAAGTGTCTATTTGTAAACTTAAATTTCGTCTTCGGTCAAATAAATTCATATTTTGATCCAATAGATTCATAAAATGTTCATTTGATTTCGTCCTAGAGCGCATTGAAATCGTCGCACCTGCTGCACGGACAGTACTTGCACAAATATAATTCGTCTTTGTTCATTAATTTTCATGCTTTGATCAAAGCAATTCGTCCTCCATAATGCATTGTAGGCCTTTATTAATTACATCTTAGATTTCAACCACTGATATTGAGTTTTCACTAATGTTATTTCGATTCAGAAAATGAATTTCAATTCAATTCTGAGTCTCTTTCTTATTGTATAAAATCATTTTGATGCAACTTCAATTCAATTCTTCTCTACTTTAAATCATTTTGATTCAATTCCAATTCAATGCATAGAAATTAACTGCTAACCAATTTCAATTCCAATTCACATCATTTGAATTCAATTCCAATTCACAGCATTTGAATTCAATTCATATTCAAATTCAATTCTTATTTCCAACACTGATATATTTTACCTGACATTTGGCTAAAAGAAGTCCCGGGAGAAAGTTCATTGTAACTGATAAGCTGACAATACAGGTGAAATGGTAGAATCAAATACATGTTGTATGCAATGAATTGAATTCAAATGAACAAAAAATACATTTCGATTCAATGCATTGAATTGAAATGAAAGAATAAAAACATTGATTTGAAATGAATTTAATTGAATTCAAATAAAAAACACCATTTCGATTCACTTCCCTGAATTGAAATGAAAATGGCCTAAATAAAATTCAATTCAATTCCTATTTCAATGCATTGAAATGACACTAGTTCTCACTTTGCTGATATAAATCCGAACAGACGCGTCTGAATTTATTCTGACCAAATAACAGTTATCACAATAATATGGCAGCAAGACAAAGAGGGCCATACAACCACGTGCACGTTTGAGATATAAAAATTAGAAAGAAACAAAAGAAAAAACAAAAACAAACAAACAAAAAACAACCTAAAACACAAAACACAAAACAAAAAACAAAACAAACAATAAAAGAAGAGAAAAGAAAAGAAAGAAAGAACGAAAATAAAAGAAAACAAAATAAAGAAATATGAAATATATAAAAATGGAAAGATAAATAAAAAAAAATAAAAAAGAGAAAGACAGAAGGAAAAAGAAAATATGCAGGCCTATTTCTACATGCTTTATGTTAAAGACGAAATTAAATGACCCGAATATGAAAAGATTTGATCAAAGACGAAATATATTTACACATTAAGTTGATAACCCCTACATTGGACGAAATTTAAATACATTTGGACGAAACTAAATGATAATTGTATGAATATGTTTGATCAAAATATGAATATAGTTGACCAAAGACGAAATTTAAGTTTACAAATAGACACTTCAAAATTTTATGGACGAATTCAAACTTAACGGGATATTAAATATAACGAAAAATGTGTTAAATGAACTGAGAAAACCTATATTAGCTTGCCAATGATATGATGTTGCCCGAGCAATATATATGACTTTTAAAGGTTTTTTTTTTATTTGTTGTGTGTCTATATTAACCGATCAAATAGTTCAATAACATTCTAAATATGTGTTTTTAAAGGATTTTAGTGGAAATTTGTGATTTTGGCCGTCATCATGGATCTAATGAAATATTTCATCCAAAGTAACATACATGCTAAATATGGTTTTGGTAGGAAAAAATTGGTATTTTTTCTGGGAGAGATGGTGAGTTGGCCAAGCTGTCGGTCGGGAGAACCGGGAGTTCGAGCCTTGGGCTTGCATTAGGCGAGAATTCTTTTCCTCTCCCAAAATGTTCCTATAAGGTACTGCTCGGGAATCCTACGATTGTGTCCAGTTACTGTGAGATTAGTTTGTTTCTCTGATTGTTAAAGCAGCGCAAAATATAATAATATTGTGAAAAATCTTCTCACCCCTATACAATGCTTAACAGTGTAAGGTAGTGTATACAAGGTATCTCGTTGTTGTTCCCGCTCCTGTGTACAGAAGAGTCATCCCTGTGCACCTTAAGTGTCAGAGCTATTCCCTAAAGGTGAAGGGGGATAATTCCCGGTTCTGATATATGCAATCAATCCCAGGCTCCAGGAACGCCTTACAATAATACGGGAACAGCCCATTTACTCCGACGGATTATTAGTCCCAAAATGTTTAAAGTTAACGATTTTCATGATTTTATGTTAGGTTAAGGTAGAGTAGAGTACCGTTAGGTAGAGTGAAGGTTAGGGTTATGGTTAATATTAGGTTTTAGGGATATGGATAAGCTTGAGTTAGGGACAGAGTTAAGATTATAGTCAGGTTTAGGGTTAGGATGGAGGTCATGGAACGAAGCCAATCCAATAGCTAGAGACAGGGACAGCTGGAGGAGGAGACTTGCAGGCTTATGGGCCACAGGGCCCGAAGAGGATAGGTAGCACACCGACATCGCCTGGTAAATAACTCCATTGTACAGCAGGGAAACTAAAATCAATACTCGGGATCGATACACGTGTATGTGCTATGCACGATTTGATATTTAGACGATAAATCTTTGGATGCCGGGTTAGAAAATGATGAATATCTCCCGTAATATTTGCTTTCTAAAGATGCCGATTTTAAGGCTTGCACTTGAATATATGTGTTGAAAGAACATGATAGTCAAAAACTCAGATTTTATATATGCAGAACAGACAAAAATGACAGCTGCCCTCATTTGTAAACAATCGGGGTAACGAAACATATCATGTTACAAGCGCAATGTGGACCACTGGTGGAGGCAGTCTAATGCAGATGACGTACCAGGCTCACTGTGAGATCTACAGAGGGCAGTCACCGGGCTATTGTCAATCCTTGGTCGGATGTCCCTCGGCCCATTTTGCGTCTCAAAACTATTAAACAGGTCTGAACAACATGCGTGGCTATTGAAGAACAAGTGGATTCGTTCTACCATCATGGCGAATTCTGCCATGAAGATATCGGGGCGATGACAGTGTGGGTACTAGGTTAGGGTTAGGATTAGCTTTATAGGTATATAGGATACTGTTAGAGTGAAGTTTAGCGTTAGGGAAAGGATATAATAGGGCCTACATTTATTGGGTTTTTGGACTAATGACCCTTTGACTATCGACCTGTAACCGATAGTACTCATACATTGAGGTACGCCACTACAGGAAGAATTGAGATCATCGAATGGCGAATACTAAAACTGAACCATACACTTGCATATTTTGTCTGAGATCTTACCTTTTACCTCACATTCGTTGCTTGCCGTACCAATGTCACAATAAGCCCACCCATCCCCCTCGTCTGCAATGCACCACGGTCCCGTATCGTCTCCATCCGGATTGCGACAAGAGTTGTGATTACCAAGACCCCCGTTAGGAAAAGTTTCTGAATTATATGTAGTTCCTTCCCATACAATGCAGGGTGTGCCGCTTGCAGTTGTAGAAACATTACCACGATAATCCAAACCTGAAGGTTCTATGAAACACTTCGGGTCTACTCTGACTGTTCATTAAGAAATATTGAATGTCAAAAAAAAAATCGGTGATTAGTTGTTTGGTTATAAAAAACTTCCTTCACCCAATGGAATTTGGGGAGCTGCATTGATAATTGGTAGATGTTACAATCTAAGTGCGGCAGCGAAAGATCTGGAAAAAGGCGCTATATAAATCCGAAATTTATTATCTACAGCCTAAGCAGGATTCATAAATATATAACATTATAATGATCATTTGATGGTATTATGGAAGTTCATTTGTGTTGGTAGACTATGATCTCAACACAAAATTAAGACGCACCTCAAATTTTGCCCTTCATCAGGAGACTGGCAACCCAAGTTAGGGAATCATGTTGTTGACATTGTTACCATGGTTATATCTTCCTAACCAACATGTCGCAAACTACCACCAGGTGCGACTAGCCTGAAAGCTAACGTACTTAACCTTTTAAGCCGCCCTAGCCTTCTAAGGAGGAGAGGGAAGCTTCGCAACAGCTTCAGAAAATCCATCCATCCAAATATGTGACGTCCCATGTCAAAAGCAGACACTTTTTGGCAGAATCGTAAATGGAGAAATAGCCAAAAATCAGCCCGGGGTGATTTTTTCACAATTTGGGTTTGTTGCGAATTTGTGATGTTATTAATGTTTAAAATATTATCTGATCGGAATATAACTGGCATCTTGTATTTTTGTAGACATTTTTTTCAAGGTAATTCCTACTCTCAAGATTGTCAATAATATTTTTAAAGGCCGATATCTCAATTTCCAATTTTAAAATACCATAACTTACGAGCTCAATATCTTCGCTTAGGAATGTCCGATTTCATTAGAAAAAACGGCGTTGTGGAGCAAAATATGTTTATATTTAAGATAGGTAAAAACCTTAAAATTGATCACCTGCCCAAAAGTGTCTGCTTTTGACATGGGACGTCACATATTAGCAAAGAATATAATAGCAAAGAATACCTTCACACGTGTGAAACTTCTTAGTGACACCAATATATACCAAGAAGGACTTTGGTAAAAAGGACCCAAACAGTAAGCACAAGAAACAATTAACATAATGTACTTCTTGAAATCGAGAAAGAGTGTGGTATTATCAGCTATAAACATTTGTTATCTACCACCGAAAACCAACCCAAATTTTACGAGTTGCACAAGAAAAACAAAGTTCACAAGAACGACATTCCGCTTAGACCATGCATTGTGATCAGCATCGGGACAATCACGTACAATTATTGTACACAATTGTTAGCCACGAAGTAAATAGTTGAGGAGGACGAAGAATTACGATGTTAAGATGTCACAGTTCTTTTGACCTCGGTACCCGTTGACAAAGCGTTGAGAATTATATTAGCTCGTTTGGAACAGGGCAACACACTTAGTGATCGGACCAGTCATGCCAGTGGTTCACAGCAGCTTAGTGACAACAAGAATGAAAGGGTACAGTAAACCATCAGACACGAAAAATAAGATGGTTATGTATTCTGCTCTTGAAGGGTGGTGCGCCGTTGTCAGATATGTCTCTGACTATTCCAAAGGTGAACTGCAGTGTGGATGAAGGTCATGCCAGTAGACATGGTTCTAGAAACTGGTACTGTGAGAGCGTGGCAAGGCATGGACAAGCTGGAGCGGGTAGCTCTTCTGACTACAAATGCCTTTGGTAGCAGTGCCTTCAGATCTGGCGGGCACAAGCCCCGGGCACAAGCCCTACGAAGAATTTTCGGCGGTTATGGAACCAGAGGTTGTTTTAAACCATCAAACTCTGAGGCAGTTACTTGTCTCAACTAAGGCAAAACCAAGAAGAAAGAAAAGGGAAAACCGATAAGTTTTGGGGTCAAGTGTCCAAGGTCACTGATTCCGAACTTGGGTTTAATATCAGTCTCCTGATGAAGTTCTGACTGAAAATTTGAGGTACGTCTTAATACATTTGTTGAAATCATAAGGTTGAATGAATAATTAAGAAGCAGGTGATAAGAACTGATGACCTGCCATCCTCTGAATTGATATTGTGGGACTAATAATGATGAGAACACTTTCCGATTGTTAATCTTGGTAATTCCGAATCGGTAATTTGTCGAGAGTACGGATTGATGCTGTGCGCATTGACAATGACGAAATCTAGGTTTCTTTCACTTGAATGACATTCTTTTTAACTTAAAGGGGAATCAAGATGATTGGGCGTTCAAAGAGTACAAAGAGAGGTTAATGCGCAGTGCCCGCACGATCGCACATTCAGTTTTCAGTGCATGCCCCCAGGATGAAGTTCTATAGCTCGGACCAATGTAAAATTCCCGGGGCAAAAATGCGCAATGAAAAAAATTAATAAGCAAATTCGATCTTACCTAACCAGTCGCAAAAAGTCTCAGTCGGGGTACCAATATCGCAATATTGGTATCCATCTTCATTTGCTGCGAGGCACCACGGTCCAGTAGGGTCTTGATCCGGATTGCGGCAATAGTTGTGAAAGCCAATCCCGGCTTTAGGAAAATTGAGTGAATTAAATTGTGGCGACGTTTCATCCCATATTAGGCATTCTGCACCGTCAATGTCCGTCGACTTGGTACCACGATAATCAATACCAGCAGGGCTAAGGAAGCACTCGAAGTCTGCTTTAAACAGTCCTAAGGTAAAGAAACATCAATGTTGCATCAAAATGTGCGAGCAAATTTGGACAAATTCGCTAATCATTTAGCTACATAGACTGCTCAAGACAAACAAGGCTCAAGTCTGGTATTTATGGATATGAGTAGTACAAACAACACATAACACACCAGTGTACGAGATAAATTAATGATGCTTACCCACCAGCCTAATATAAACAAGGAAAGACGAAGAGAAACATCCCCATATGACGTCGTTATGACATAATAATGTGATTTCGGGAAATTGGGAAAATTACCAACAAAGTAAACCCAGCGGACACACTAGGCATGAAATTGTGTCTTTTAGTGTAAGATTTTTCATTTTTAATAGGCCTTAGCTTCGGCCGCGAGCTTTTTTGGAATTCATTTTTTAGCGTTTCAAACTATATAATATAGTTTGCTAAAGAAAGATATTTCCAACCTCTGTAAGGCACATCGTGTGGGTTTATAGTTTATAGTATTATAGTTTTGTCAGAATATCCGAATATTTCACCTTTTTTTCACTTGCGACTGCCAAAATGTCCAACTTAGTACTTCATTTCTAATATACCCAGCAGAACTAATCGATATTTCTATGTGGCTTGCAAAATCATCCATACATGGTACATTCGCGAGTTGATTTTGACCAAAAAAAGTCCCCTTTTTTCAGAGGAAAAAACCCATTTATTCAAGTTTAAGTTTAAACAGAGGTAATCATTAATTATACACGTGATACACAATGATAAACATGATACACATTATGAAATATAATTTTATATACACAGAGAAACTCTCACACAACGCTCTACAAGTACAATGAGTACATAACCTCACATTACGAGGTTTTATCCTACACACCCCATATAGAAACCTCTCCGTCTGTTTCAGGGCCTAGATCTTATTCTCTACAAAGTGAATTGGAAAATATCCCATCTTTGATAAAATAAACCAATACTATTATTACATATGTAAATATGTTTTTCTAATTTATAATGATTTTGCAGTTCTTTCTTGAAAATGTGGATTGAAGGGTTGTTTTCTTTCATTTTCATTTTATATGAAATCTGCATAAAATTAAAATCAAATCCAAAACAATATAGTTAGGACTAACGCCAAAAAGCAAATTAATATTTTTCCAAGAGAGATTTATATTAACTTTGTTCTCGATCCACTTTTTCACATCATCTCAAAATTTGTTAACCACATGACAATGGCAAAACATATGAATCAAAGTTTCACTCTCTTCCAGACAGAATGTACACAGACTGGAATCTTTTATCCCAATTTTGAATAAAAATGCGTTTATACCAAGGATTCTGTGAATTATTCTGAACCTGAGTTTAGTACTTATTGTACATTTGAAGGGTGTATTAAAAATAACAGGCCATCTAGAAGGATCAAATGTAGCTTCAAGCTTTTCTTCCCATTTTTGTACATATTTACGAACAATTGGTTTGGAATTTGGAACCCTTTCTACATGTTCTATCTTTAAAGAGAAGTGGAATTTTGACAACATTGGTAGTCGGAATTGCAAAATGGTGAAAGGCTGGAGCGAACAGGAGCCAAGCACTTCTAAGACCGTCTCACCATATCCGAATAAAGACGGGAATGGAAAAATAAATTAGAGGGGGAAAATGTAGGTTAAGCTACATTTGCCTGCAATTTGGACAATTACCAAAAGAGGTACAAGTGCAAACACAAGTTGCATCAAAATGTGCGAGCAAATTTGGACAAATTCGCTAATCATTTAGCTACATAGACTGCTCAAGACAAACAAGGCTCAAGTCTGGTATTTATGGATATGAGTAGTACAAACAACACATAACACACCAGTGTACGAGATAAATTAATGATGCTTACCCACCAGCCTAATATAAACAAGGAAAGACGAAGAGAAACATCCCCATATGACGTCGTTATGACATAATAATGTGATTTCGGGAAATTGGGAAAATTACCAACAAAGTAAACCCAGCGGACACACTAGGCATGAAATTGTGTCTTTTAGTGTAAGATTTTTCATTTTTAATAGGCCTTAGCTTCGGCCGCGAGCTTTTTTTGGAATTCATTTTTTAGCGTTTCAAACTATATAATATAGTTTGCTAAAGAAAGATATTTCCAACCTCTGTAAGGCACATCGTGTGGGTTTATAGTTTATAGTATTATAGTTTTGTCAGAATATCCGAATATTTCACCTTTTTTTCACTTGCGACTGCCAAAATGTCCAACTTAGTACTTCATTTCTAATATACCCAGCAGAACTAATCGATATTTCTATGTGGCTTGCAAAATCATCCATACATGGTACATTCGCGAGTTGATTTTGACCAAAAAAATGTCCCCTTTTTTCAGAAAAAAAACCCATTTATTCAAGTTTAAGTTTAAACAGAGGTAATCATTAATTATACACGTGATACACAATGATAAACATGATACACATTATGAAATATAATTTTATATACACAGAGAAACTCTCACACAACGCTCTACAAGTACAATGAGTACATAACCTCACATTACGAGGTTTTATCCCTACACACCCCCATATAGAAACCTCTCCGTCTGTTTCAGGGCCTAGATCTTATTCTCTACAAAGTGAATTGGAAAATATCCCATCTTTGATAAAATAAACCAATACTATTATTACATATGTAAATATGTTTTTCTAATTTATAATGATTTTGCAGTTCTTTCTTGAAAATGTGGATTGAAGGGTTGTTTTCTTTCATTTTCATTTTATATGAAATCTGCATAAAATTAAAATCAAATCCAAAACAATATAGTTAGGACTAACGCCAAAAAGCAAATTAATATTTTTCCAAGAGAGATTTATATTAACTTTGTTCTCGATCCACTTTTTCACATCATCTCAAAATTTGTTAACCACATGACAATGGCAAAACATATGAATCAAAGTTTCACTCTCTTCCAGACAGAATGTACACAGACTGGAATCTTTTATCCCAATTTTGAATAAAAATGCGTTTATACCAAGGATTCTGTGAATTATTCTGAACCTGAGTTTAGTACTTATTGTACATTTGAAGGGTGTATTAAAAATAACAGGCCATCTAGAAGGATCAAATGTAGCTTTAAGCTTTTCTTCCCATTTTTGTACATATTTACGAACAATTGGTTTGGAATTTGGAACCCTTTCTACATGTTCTATCTTTAAAGAGAAGTGGAATTTTGACAACATTGGTAGTCGGAATTGCAAAATGGTGAAAGGCTGGAGCGAACAGGAGCCAAGCACTTCTAAGACCGTCTCACCATATCCGAATAAAGACGGGAAGGGAAAAATAAATTAGAGGGGGAAAATGTAGGTTAAGCTACATTTGCCTGCAATTTGGACAATTACCAAAAGAGGTACAAGTGCAAACACAAGTTGCATCAAAATGTGCGAGCAAATTTGGACACATTCGCTAATCATTTAGCTACATAGACTGCTCAAGACAAACAAGGCTCAAGTCTGGTATTTATGGATATGAGTAGTACAAACAACACATAACACACCAGTGTACGAGATAAATTAATTATGCTTACCCACCAGCCTAATATAAACAAGGAAAGACGAAGAGAAACATCCCCATATGACGTCGTTATGACATAATAATGTGATTTCGGGAAATTGGGAAAATTACCAACAAAGTAAACCCAGCGGACACACCGACGTTGATACCAAAATCATAACCTGTGCCCACCGGGATTGGCCAACATTTAGTTTCCTGTTCAAAATCCCAGAAACGAGCGGTTTCCTCGGATATTTTTTTAAATATGACAAAATGATTACTTAAGGGGGTACTGAACCTACATGTACGTATAAACCATAGGACTCATAATTGATTTAGGAATTCATGCAGAAATTACTGTTTTCCTATGTAGTCTATACTTGGTATATAAGGTTAAGGGGGTACTACACCCCTGCCCAATTTTGTGCCTATTTTGACATTTTTCTCAAAAATCATAACTGATGAATTGGTGACAAGTAAGATATGTATATTATAGGAGCAAGGACTACAACTACTGCACTGGAAATTCAGCAACTCAAGGTAAGTAGTTATTGATTTATTGATCAAATATTGGTTTTCCCTAATTTTTGACTGTAACTCCACAACTGTTGTCTGTGCTGAAATAAAAATTCTTGTGCAGGAGTTGTAGTAATTGAATGCGACCCCGCCACGTCTGATCTCGCAATGAAACCTGAATTGAACCCATTGCCGATGCCTTATATAAAGCATGCCACAAAGGCGTGGCGAATCAACAATCGACCTCCCAATCACCTTTGTTCCATAACCATTAAGGTGTAAGACATTTTTTGTTTTTTGCTATAGCCCCGAATGATATGTATTTAATTATGTTTTTACTCACTCAGGTAGCATTGTGTGTGAATTTTACATCCGAACTAAAGTTGCTTTTCTTTTTGTATGGCCATTTTAGTGTCTAAATATTGCCGTCCATTTCTAATCGTCACCATAGACTTTACATGTAAAATAAAAAAGGCCTATAAAAATTGAACAGCACTTTAGTTCGGATGTAAAATTCACACAGAATGCTTTTTGAGTGATTACAAAGATAATTAGGCATAAATACTTTTCATTTGGGAGCTATATGGATTTTTTTATTGTATTGTTTGTGCAAAGACATATAGGTCCTTTCACAATAAAATGTCCATCTGAAACAAAGGTGCAATATCTTCGGATTTAAAACACTCTTCCCTACGCCATAATAGCCCAATTTCCATAGTCCAGCTGGAAAGAACTCACTAGATAGTACAACAACGTGAATGGTCATGCTAACGCAGTCCTGGGGCCTTTCCCTATAATGAAAATGTGTTCATGTATTGATCAAAAGAAACAATATATTTCTAGGCCTATATGATCATGATCTACAAGTATCATGTCTCCTGTCACACGCGTAATGTACAGGTGTGTACAACTTATCCAAATGAGGCACTTGTCGGCTTATTATTAGCTAGGAATGAATTATCTCTTCACTCCAATATCTCCAAGTAACGTGCTATGGTAGTTAATCCGATTATTACATCACTTCGCCAGCGCATTCGCTGTAGAAGTAACGCAATGAATCGGATTAACTACCATAGCAATAGATGAATACAATTTTGACTATATCGCCCTGCACTACAAGCAGGATGCATTCATCACCTGTGTATGTCTGCAATCATAGATTGAATACAATATTGCTCTTTTCAAAGATACTAATCTGACAGGTGCGAGTGATCAGCATGATATGGTTCAATGCATAGGTACCGCGTAAACGTTGTAGTGCAGGGCGATATATTCAAACATTCTATTCATCTATTGCTATGGCAGTTAATCCGATTATTACGTCACGAATAGACCGGCAGGGGACGTTTTTCAAAATGGCCGCCAAACTACTGTTAAATGGACTATTATGAAATAATACAGTTTTAAATTGGCTCTCAGTTAGCCCAATATAGGTTTCTTCTTTAAGGCTGCTTTGTCTACTCTTATGACTGTCGTTTGATATATTACTCTTGATGTCAGGCAATTTCCATCGAGAGCATAGTGCAGTTATGCTGCACAGCAAACATGATTCGACCTTTGCAATACTTAAACCTGGTTTACAGGAAATTACTCCAGCAAAATCAATCGATAAAGTCTAGTCCATCCTCCACATTGAATAATTGGCTGCACTTATGCCCAAATATGTCACTTGGCAATCAATAAATACACACTTGGAATCCCCTGGCTCACTCCACTGACCAATGTATAAAATTGTGATGAAAAATGATATTTTACAAGTCAGATTCAGAAAGAGGGAATCTCATTACATACGTTAATTACATCACAATCCAAACATAGATGGTCAAGAATATTACAAACTGTTGTATGTTTTGCTATTTCGTTTTTCTGTAGGGAATAATGTTTTATCGTTAAAATCGGACTTGAAAAACTATCAAAAACTCAACAAGAACGTGCATCGCTATTTTAATACATAATACAAATTATGAGAATTATACAGAAGTGACCTATAGCACTTATAAAAGCTGTATCTTGAGAAAGCGAATGGTCTGATGCTAGAATCTTGGCAAGGAAACGTTAAAGCGTTAAATGTGTTAAAATTTAAAAATGAAAAAATGAACAAAATGCTTGTAACTATGATGTCATCAGTATGACAATAATATTCATGATAAATAATAATTGCTACATAAAGAAAGAAATGGCTAAAAACGGTTTGTATACATCGCACGACCTTATAGTAACTGTAACTAGAATTGTGTGCAAGTTACTTGTCAAATTTTGCCGGAAACGAGCTTTTTCTATGGTTACTGACCAGCTCATAAGCGCGATATGGGATATTCTTTACCTCGGGTTTACTGCCCTCTGTTAATGACAGGGCTTCGAACTCTTATCAAGGCAATCTTAGAAGTGCAGGGCTGTGCAGAGCAGCCAGCGCACATAGACGTTAATAAAACAACCAGTGCATCTGGCCGGATTTGAACCGCCGCGGCGACCTTCGTATTACTAGCACGACGCTCTAACCAAATAAACCACAGAGGCACATTGGAGAAGAGCGGAAGATCTTAATCTACAGGTGTCAGGATCCAATGATATGCCCGTCGCATTCCTATCGGAAGGCATCAGAACTGTATATAAAGTCACATCCGATGAGAATTATATACTTAGTTCTCTGGGTTGATAGGATGAACACATTTTAATCTTTACCCAGAGCAGTAAAGATTAAAATTTGCACTGTTTTTTTCCAACGTGGGGCCTACAACATTGGGCCAACTTGGGCAAAAGTAGTCTCACTTCTCAGGGGGAACATCCCCTCAGACGCCTCCAACGTGTACATGCAAGTCACCCTACGCTTAATGTCTAAGAGCAATAATTTACGGCTTTTATTTAACAAATTTTCGGCTTTTTCAAACTAAAATTGTACACAATAATAATACCAAAATGGCCCACTTATGGCTTCAATTGAGCCTTCGTTTTGCAAAAGTTTCTCACTTCTACATCCCCCCTCATCCCCCCAGAAGATCGTCGCGATTGCCGCTTCGCGATAATTATGTACATTTTCTACATCCACCACTTATATTAAATCAAGCTTTAGACAAGCGGCCTCTTCTTTCCTAGTTACACAAATAAGTATACTTACCATCGTAGTAGTAATCTTGATAATAATAGTAAAAATCGTTGCCGCCGTCATAACTGCTGCCGCCATTATTCCCACCGCCATTATTCCCACCGTGATAATATTCAATTAATCTTTCAATATAAGAATAACCAAAGTAGTCTATCCATTCCTGTGGAACGTTAGCAATGTTTGCTGGAATTAAAGACAGCGGGAACTATTATAATCAGATGATGTTTAAATACATTCCCATAACCCAACGGGGTTTCTGACCTTGGTATGTCTGCCTTTTGTACACTCGTGGCACAGTTGACCATACCTTGCATTGGGATTGTGTGCAAATATCTGGTGTTTTCATTCTTTTATTCAACATTCATAACATTGAGACTTATGAATAAAAAATAATGCAGTGGGACAATATGAATGTTTTCTATAAAAAATTGGCTGCAATTTTAAAATTACCATTGCCTTTAAAATTAGATTATGTTGATCACATTTCCCAATCATAGTGCATTGAGGATGTATTTGAGCCTCCTCTGTACGAGGTATTATAATAATACATGATGCAATAACTCTATAACATGAAAGTCAGGTTACCATGGTTAAATAGTTTGCAAAGACCTTACGCACTGTTTATCATCCACCACACATCGTCTACACCAAGTAAATAATTATTTTGTACAGGCAGTGAAACGAACCGGTCTATAAATGCTCCGCCAGCTGCCGAGGGTCACAAAATAACTCCGCGCGAGTTAAGCGATTGGTATTGGTATCTCATTGGCTAAAAACTAATCGCTATAGTTAGCTCAGCGATGTAACTAATTCAGCTGTATGAGTTGTCTTTCAAAATATCCAGGCAAAACTGATTATTCTATTGTTGAATGTCGGACAATAAGCTTGTATTTACACAGTCTCTATGGAATTGATGATAACTCAATGACAATCGTCCAAATCGACTCGCATTCCTGAAGCACATATACTTGGATTGAGATGAATTGGTTGACCCGACCACTTCCTAGCTACATAGGGTCAAAATTGAAAATGGACATATTTGACAGTAAAAACTAACCCTCTGTGGAAAAGAAATACAAATCGATTTATAATGAAATGTTACAACATGGCTCAAACATTTTGGTGCTATCATTTCGTAACCATCATTTACGTTACCGCGGTTTGTTTTAAATGTGAAGTATATTTTAAAAAGGGTCAGGTTCAGCGTATTCCGCCGTCAAAAAACCTATTAACAGGACCAAGGTCAATTATTGTAAATTCCTGGAATTAATGTAATTAGTAGGTATACTACAATATGTGTTGATGACAATTTTGGAAAGGATAAGTTTGGAACTGGTGGATGATAAACGATTCCGATACTAAGTTTCGAGCTACGGCTGTTGCTGCTTGACAAGACTAAACATTGTATTTCTCGAGATCAGTCGCTCTTTGTACGGATATTGCGAAACAATGTGTAAAACGGGCCAATGTCCCCGGTTATCAGAAAAAACAAACCAAAAACAACAAAAAAACAAACAACAACAACAACAAACAAATAAGAAACAAAAAAACCCAAAAAACAAAAAACAAAAACAAACGACCACTTGCACATACATGACACACTAGCCTATCTTTTATCATGTTTATGTACCCTTACGAAAATGGCACGCAGTTTTTGAACGCATGCAGCATGCAAGCAGCACGCGTGCCGCACCGCATGCAGCACGCGTGCAGTTGGTAGCGTGCGGATGCGTATATTTGGAACGAGGCACGCATGCAGGGAAGCGTGCAGATGCTTGCTGCATGCGTGCAGGTCATGAGCGTGTGCAGTTTGCATGCAGCATGCAAATCCATTAGCGTGCACTGCATGCGTGCAGCACGTACTGGCCATATATATGCGAGACAAAATCATGAAAAAAAATCAAAATAATGGTTAACAGTGTATACTGTCCTTACAATTAGTCTTACATAACCTGGCTATCCATTTCACAATGAACCAAAATTGCCTAGCTTAATTTTATACAAGTCACTTATCTAACTTAACCTACCTGATTTTGAACCTGGGACCTTCTGCATGGGAGTCTGATGCTTTACCATTTGAGCTATTGGGGTATACACATTTGATTAAGTGTTTTAAGTTAATATAAGCAATATTTTGATGACTAAACCGGCCAAATGCATCATTTTATGAATATATTGATCAAATTTACTGTGAATATTGATAACATTCACTATAAAAATGTTGAATTTTGTTTTGATTTTTTGCAGTGCCAATTAACTGTTGATTCATGAATGGCATACCAACATTGGCCCAATATTGCAATGCCAACTATCGAAAAGAAATGGCATTCCAACATTGGGCCAATGATGCAATGCCTACTATTGAAACAGGAATGGAATTCCAACATTGGCCCAATGTTGCAATATCAACTTTCGAAACAGGAATGACATTCCAACATCGGCCTAATGTTGCAATGCCAACTATCGAAACAGGAATGGCATTCCAACATTGGCCCAGTGTTTCAATGCCAACTATCAAAACAGGAATGGCATTCCAACATTGGCCCAAAGTTGAAATGCCAACTATCGAAACAAGAATTTGCTTGCCCTCCCTCTAGACCTGCCAAAAATGCTTGCCCCCTCCCTGTTGGCCTGCCAAAATTGCTTGCACCCCTCTTGGTCTGCCAAAAAATCTTGGTCTGAAGGTTAAATACTTAGAAAATTTTGGTCCGAAGGCTAACTTATTTATTCATTGTAAACATTTAAATATTTTCACTTCTAGATCATTGCCAAATTGTGACTTGATGTCAGTTGTGTAAAGGTGAATTAGTCATTGAAAATCCTGCATGCATGCAGCATTTTACCTTTACTGCTTCTGGAAACCCTGTATGCGTGCAGCATTCTAACTTTGTGATCTGGAAATCCTGCATGCATGCAGCAATATGCGTGCTGCATGCAAGATGCGTGCAATTTGCATGCAGTCCTACAGTCCGCACACAAGTGTAGTCTGCACGTAATTTGCGTACAGATTGGTAGTCTGCACGCAGGTTCTGCAAGCAAATTGTGTGCGCGGTGGATATTTGTGTGTGGTGCCTGCATGCACACAGCTGGTTCGCACACATGAACACGCAACCAGCAGGCCTTGCTTGCATGCTGCACACATCTGCACGTGTGCTGCACACTGCCGCACGCGTGCTGCATGCTTCCGCACACATTTTTCATTGCTTGCATTTTCGTAAGGGTAGGAAATACAAATATTTTTTGAAACAAAAAAATACTTACAATAAAATTGAGCACGTGTAAATTGCAACAGAGAAATGTTCAGATAGATTATTACAATCACTGATAGTGAACGTACTGTAGCCATTGTAGCTGCTCATATATGTAACGCCAAATCTGTAAAAAATATTATTAGAACAAGTAACAACTAGACTTAGCTGTGGTCTAACCCACGAACACAACCGTGTTATAACCCCTATATGACCTTTGACCCCAAAATATATGAAAACGCCCATAGACATTGGCTAATGTCAATGCATGGGTGCACGTGGCACCACTTTGCTATGTTACTTGTGGCAGAAGGGGAATGTTGGAGGTTTTTCGTCTCAGACCGGAAGTGACCCCTTAATGACATTTGACCCCAAATAAAAAAGTACCACATATGAATTGGGTAACCACAATTCATGTGTGAACATACCGTTACTGTCCTATGTTTTTCTTAGCAAATAAAAAATGTTGAAGGTTTTCGTTTTATACCGGAAGTGACCCCTTAATGACCTTTGACCTCAAAAAAAACCCATATATACATAAGGTAAACATAATTCATGTGTGCACATACCGTCATTCTCCTATGTTTTTCTTAGCTTATAAATTTTTTTGAAAGAATTTGGTTTTATACCGGAAGTGACCCCTTAATGACCTTTGACCTCAAATCTGTGTATGATTCATAGCCACTGGGTAATAGCAATGCATGTGTGCAAGTTGCGTCACCGTCCTATGTAATTTGTGGGAGAAGTAGCATTTTGAAGGTATTTCGTTTTATACCGGAAGTGAACCCTTAATGACCTTTAACCGTCACTCTCCTATGTTTTTCTTAGCTAATAAAAATATTTGAAGGAATTTGGTTTTTTTACCGGAAGTGACCCCTTAATGACCTTTGACCTCAAATCCGTGTATGATTTATAGACACTGGGTAATAACAATGCATGTATGCAAGTGGCGTTACTGTCCTACGAAATTTGTGGGAGAAGTAGCACGTTTTTGACCCCTGTGACCCCTACGTGACCTTTGACCCCACGAAATTCATGTGACATGTAGGGGCCTGGTCAGTGATGATAGTGACCAAGTTAGGTCAAAATCAATGAATGCATGTAAATGCTAGAGCAAATGTAATGGTCGGCAGAAGAAGAAGAAAGAAGAAAGAAGAAGATCCTGTAAGAAAAAAGACACTAACGTCCCGGCTGTGTAAATATTGTTTCTGTTTCGAGATTGGAGGACCTATACGACGTACTTTTAGGGACGCGCCATAAAACTAGAGCGGTTACCGGACCACAGCTGAACCATAGAGCTTTGGGAGAATATTGTAATATGTTACATCTTTCTGACATGAGGTCTGATGAGGAGTGTCACCCCCGGTGGGGAATACAATTTCATTATAATATTCTGTACTTTCTTCTCTATCATTTGACATCACCGGGGTCATACCTTCTGGAGATTTTGATATGAAAAAAACCCAAAATAGGACTATTGACCAAGGTCTTATGAGAAGAATCACCCCCGGTAGAAGCAATTTGCCTAGAATGATTACCAATCGAAATATTGTTAAGCGAATGAATGGAATCAATGTTATTAGCTATTACCACACACGCGAGTTTGAAGATGTATTTGGGCGACATAAATTCCCCGTTTCCTCTCCGTTGTGCGTGATTGCACGCACAACTACTACTACTTCTTGGAAACACTGGTTAGCATATTTCAATGCCAGACTGTTTTCACGAGTAACTCCCGTATTGCCGGTGGTACACACAAGTCAATGAAGCCGTGTAATTTCTCGCGAATTATGGGCCGTAAGTGCTTGCTGTGTGCTTGTTTCGCTTTAATCGCAGATCGCGGCTTCCATTCTACACCATTCTCCACTGCCTTGTGCCTTCAGCTCTTTAGCTGCACAAACGACCGACTATCATCAAGCATTCCCGCTTTTCTTCTTTCACGTGGTGGCTTCGCGTCCGTGCTATCACGTCTCTCATAAGTCAGAAAGTCCTTTATATGTGAACTTGTAATAATTGACATATCTTGTCCCACAGCATTCAACACTTCGTCATTTGTCTTTTTGTCTCCACACCCACAGTATCCTCACATCATCTCTCTGCAGTGTCCTTGTTTAGACTTTTGGTAAGCAGAACTCGGAGGCAGAACTTTCTTTTAATTAAATGCAATTACGCCACCTTTGCAATGTCAATCCTTGACCTTATCTCTGTCCGAGTTCTCCCATCCTCTACAAGTAGACTACCCAGGTAGTTGAACTGCTTGACCCGTTTCACTTTTCGTCCATCTGTGGTGATGTTTAAATTCTTGATCATTTTGGTTTTCTTTACTTGCATTTTCATGTAATATTCTTTTGATCTTGCATTTAACATATTTAAGCTGTCCAACAAACTTTGTAGACCTGATTTGGTGCTTACCACCACCATTGCTTGGTCATCTGGACCCTCCATCAGGTATACCCTTTTCTATTCTTTCCATTGCCTCTATCATCTCTGCATATGGAGAAGAGCAGCGCTGACAGTATATATCATTGACACACTCTTCTCCCAACTAAAACTTGAAACTCCATCTGCCACTCTCACCTCTGCCACTTGCCCCGTGTATAGTTGGCTTTAAATATCGAACTTCGTCTCTCCAGTCATATCTAATCCTCTATTGAATGTATAAACCAGCTAACTCTATCACATGCATTCTCAAAGCATACAATGTAAACAATGTGCATCCTTTTCACTTCAATTGCTTCTCTGGTACCACGGTCTCTACGGTCTTGCCTAAAAAGCAAAACTGTGTTATTCCAATAACAGATTTAGCCTTTGATTCTACAAGAAATGGTAGTTTTTGTCCCTTTGCCCTATGGATGGAATCAGTGCTTTCGCGAATTCATCTGACTAGACTGATGTGTAATTTTGCTTGCAGATTCCTTCCGCATAGTCCTTGTCTCTTTTGCTGTTATCTCTCTATTTAGGATATCTGGACATTTGCTGTCATCACTTAGTAACTGTGCTTTCTTCTTCCAATACCAACTCTGCCGTTATATAATTGTATATATTCCTATATTTTTCAATAATCTTCTGCGGGTCAATCAATAACTTACTCTCGACGATGGCATTTGATTAAATTGCACTGGCTTCTGCATTCCTCGTTACGCGATCCGTCTGTAAGTTCGTTCTGTTCTCTCACTTTGGCATACTATTACTCGAATCTTTCTTTTCTCTCTAGATCTAATTCCAATTCATGATCATAGTCTTTGCTGTTTCTTAAGCCTGTTTCTTTTCATTCTTCTTTATAATGCGCATAAATTTATGTAGCATTGGCTGAGTCACCAATGGTTTCTCCGTTACTTTGCCCTTCTTGTAGTCAATATTATTTGTTACCTTTTCCTTCAATGCAACCCAGCATTCATTAATTCCTTTCTCTGTGTTTCCTTCCCAATGATCTTCTCCCTCCTTACAAAGTAGTCTCGTAACCATATTTTTTTTATCATTTGCAATACACCAACGACCTGAACATTACGTAAAATTTAAATATTCTTTGAGCAATATTTAAAGGATGTTCTCAACGCGCGATATTCAAAATTCCGGCGCCGAAATTTTCTAGTGCAACGATGTAATGGTATTTGTGCTCAATTGTTGTCAGCCTTCAATTGTTGTCAGCCTTCATTGTGTTTCTGGGACGTCATTGCCCCAGACCGGACAAGTTTGCTCACTCCTCTTATAAGGAGGTCTAAACTAAAAAAAATATGTTTAAAAATTCATTTTCAACCTAAATACAACCAGCAAAAAAAATAAGGTACGATTTATTTTTATCCCTGTATATCCTACCCCAAGACAGATATGTCATAATTTATAACCAGCAGCAAATCTGCATTTTTAACTCGGGTTGAGAACTCATTCGTTGAAATCGGTCACAAACAACGCGTTCTCAAACAACTCTCGCCGTGCTTTCCATTGATTAGAACATTAAAATGCAACTTTTGATTCCGTTCCTTCGATGGTTTTCGATCACTGTTATGCCTAAAATAATTGTTTGATTGGCGTAACATAAAAATTAGGATACTAAGGTAGACAGGGATTTTTTTACTTTTTTCTTCGTTTTTTATTTATTTATTGTTGGGCCTAATTTTAGAGTAGGTCGGGTTACGCCAATCAAACATTTTTTAGGCCTTAGGGGCGTATCCAGGGGGGCTAGGGAAGAGGGATAATGAGGGAGATTAAAGTAGGCTATATCGGATCGAATGGACACCCAAAATAAGCCAGTAATTTTCCTGGCTCCTAAGAAATGCAAACAAATTATTATCTTGTCAAAAGGGTGTCTGCCTGGGTGCCCTTTCGCCCGGCCCCGGTTTAGATGCAAGATGCGAGGAAAATGAATTATCGGGAGAAAACCGGATAAAAATGCCCATAACGCCGATTTGACTTTGTAATATGGCCAAAAGAGGCAGTCATCAAAAAATTAAAAACAACAAAAACCAATTACGAATATGAAATAAAATAGGCCTAGGTCTTACCTGCGTTTCAAATATAAGGTCTGAAAGTTACATCATAGGCCAAGACGTCCGCAAAAATGTCTGTTCGATGTCGTTGTTGTCAGAACGATGATATACATGTACAGTTGTCTGATAGGTGTTTACCTGATAGACTAACCGATTCTTTTGAAACTATTAAATCATGCGGACAATTTTTTTAAAAAGATTTAATTACAGTAAAGGAACCCCGTGTTCTTCACAACAATTATGCAGACTCCACAGACGTCAATTCCAACATCAATGTTTGTCTTCTCCTGCTGAGCAACTATCAATTATATTCACTAATTACAGCCTTTACAGGCGTAACTACACCAGAAAATATTAACTTGGAAATGATTCTTGCGAAATACAGATCATTTTTTCAAAATATTATAAGCATTAGCGACAATACACACGCTGGCCATATCCCAAACATAACAGGTTTTCTGTTTAAGATAAGTTCTATTATAATCGGACTACTTTAAAGAGCTTTTAGGTCTTCCTTCATTCTAGTGCGACCGTTGTCACTGACCACATGCCTGCAGTATAGGTATCGTCGGCAAATATATTTCCCTTTGACTCAACTTCGCGGCAAGTCGATCGTTGATATAGATAACAAGAGTGGTCCAAGGATCAATCCTGGGGCACCCCACTAACGTCCGTTTCTTCTGTATTTTTACAATGAGGAAGTCGCAGATCCATGAACACACATTCCCATGAGTCCCTGTATAGTATTCGTCTGTGTGAAACTGAATCAAATGCTTTTAAATAATCCAGGTAGGCTTATACCAAGTGGAATCATTTGTCAAGCATACTTGACTATATTAGATTACATGGCTTGTCGACCAACAAAACACTCAACCAGGTTTCTCAAAACTTCAAATTAATCAACCCGATTTCACTCAAGAAACCAGGTAGGCCTAAGGACTAGTTGATATTCCGAATTGTGAGTCTTTGAAAAAAGTGAAAATAATTTTTACATAAAATCTTTGTAAAATATGATTTGAAATGACTAACCTTCTAAATTATTGAGCCTTTTATATTCGGAACCTCCTGTTAGGCCAAGTTGATACTACTGTCCAATAAAGCAGTATGCAGACTTTTTATTAGACGTACAATATTGTATGTAACATATCTACGTTATTTGATCTATTGCCTTTCTATTTCGAGTAATGTTTAAGTTCTAACGAATGTTTGATGACGTAAAATCGATAATATATTTCTACCAGATATTATTCGTAACATATCATCGATTTTACGTCATACGTCAATATGTTACATACAATGAAAATGGCCGCCAAGCATGTTGGACATGCCCAAGTTGTGCTCTGAGTAAATCCAATATTTTGCTCATAATAAAAAGCTCTGAAGTTTATATCTTTCATCAGTCTGCATATTATGGTACCCTAAACCAAATAAAGTGTTTGAGGTAGTGATATTTTGCTTCAATCTGGCTGCACACTGACCAACTTTGCTGCCATACTTAGACCAGCAGTTCCAGTAGTGCATGGGAAATGGTGCAGAATTCTGCTCTGTGCAGAGCCAATGCAGAAGTACCCAATGCTGAGTTGAACTACCTTCATGCAGTGTTCCTTTATGTGAACAAAAAGCACGTTTTTCATCTAGATTAAAGGTGGGATCTTTCTTTATTTTTATAATTATGAAGATGTACACGTACGAGTGCCTACTACTGATTCTCCTCCTAAGCGACTATGGTTGTCTGCACGAAACAACAGTGTTTAGAACTGAATGTGGTGGACCAACTTCACTCAAGCGTAAATTCCTTGGACCGGTCTCACATTATGCAAATCATACTTCATGTTTCCAACCTGTGGCCGTGGTACCTGTTGTAAACACTATCATACTCGCAGGTGACGTCGAACAAAACCCTGGCCCAATTGTGTCACCAACTAGACACTCACTTGATACTACACACAATGGGATGTCTCCCACTCCAAACCATAGTGACAATACATCAGGGAGTAGTCCTTTCAATCAATCTAGTAATAGTATTAGTACCATTAATCATGGTATGCCATGTTTGTTTGTAAATGCACGCAGTATCAAAAACAAACTGCTTGACTTCCAAGCATATGTATTCAGCTATGACTTTAAAATAATCGGTGTTGCAGAAACCTGGCTTGCCGATCATATCCCTAGTAGCTGTGTTCTCCAGGACAAGGTTATACTTAGGAATGATCGAAACACACAAGGGGGTGGGGTGTTACTTGCTATTTCCCCAGAACTTCAACCTATTCATGTTGAACATCACCACAACTTTCCCAAAACGGACTCGCAGTCATTGTGGGCATCCATCATCATTGGTAAGAAAAGATGGCTGTGTGGGGTTTTCTACCGTCCCCGCAGAGCGGATATGGAATCACTTGACTGCTTGGAACAAACTTTATCCAATCTTCATACAGAGCGATATGACGGCACACTCTTGATGGGTGACTTTAATGTTGATCAATTGCCATCAAATTTAAACAGTAAATTTGTAACCAGGCTCGCTGAGATCAGTGATTCTTTTGGGTTTCATCAACTCGTCGATGACATAACCCGCCAAATATTGTACGTCTAATACTTGGAGTCTGCATACTGCTTAACTACTCCTAATTCCAAAAAAATAAAAAAACATTATCCTGATCCAGATTATCCAGATGAAACATAGCTAAATTATAATCCTTGCAATATGAAGGAAATGGACTAAAACGTGCAAATGAATCTTTTCTTACAACTGCAGTCACAAAATTCAAAGACTTGGAACAAATCTAAGCATTCAAAATCTCATATTCTTAATATTTGATGTTAATTTTGATAATTGATTTGAAAATGTGTTTTCAAAAAATTAGAATGCATAACCTAAACTAGTTGTACAAGTCTTTGGGTTTGATTGTAACATCATACAAAATTCACCCTAAAACACATGTTTTTAGCCATTATATCCAAAAACAAACCAAATTAATAAAATTTGACTTTCATTGCCAGTTAGAACTAACTAAAGAATTTGGATTTAGCCATGTTTCATTTGGCAAATCAGGATATTTTTTATAACAATTATTTAGTGCTATATGTTTCTGGAATGTGGAGTAATTGCCCCCACTCCGAATACTGCATGAGACTTTCCAAAAAAAACCCTGAAAATGCGTATAAAATGCGTATAAAATTGGGCAAAAAGTAATTATAAAACCGAAAATTCTCATGCCTGCGAATGTGATTTATAGGTGAAGAGGAGTCAGAAAATAGTAACTTCTTGTACCATTTCCACTTTGTGTGTTCCATTGACAATTTTATTTCATACAATCTGATCAATACAGTGCCTCTCTCGTGACCAGGAGGCTTACATATCTCCAAGTATGTGACATATAACTATATAATTTATATTGACATAATTTTGTTGGATTACTTTTAATCACAAAATTTGGAAAAACGCTAGATATACAGAGTAACTAGAGTATTTGGTAACGTTTTTGAGTACATGATCTGTTTATAATTCTTGTATTTTGAAAACTTTTTTTTTCAAAGCAAGCCAATATTTCCTTACTTTTTAACAGAAAATATAAACATCTCAAAAAAAGTAACTAACCCCCCTTATATAATGGCCATTATTCACAAAGGGGCTGTTGTATTACAAATCTGTAAAATGCGTTGGACGCAGAATGTATTTCTGCACATTTTGACACCTCATTTGATACGATAGCCCAGAAAACAATAAAACACCGGTCAATTTAATGTATTGAGGCCCAGATTTGAATGTTGCACTTACATACACATTTTTACAATACAAAAACACTCAGATATCATTACACAGATTTCCTTCCATTACATTGAATGCAAAATCAATACAATTTACTGCAACTTTCAAATTTTGGGTTATATTGATTTAAATGTACGCTGTGACGTCAATATTTAGTCAATTGCTGCAAATGAGGTGTCAAAATGTGCAGAAATAAATTCTGCTTCCAACGCATTTTGCAGATTTGAAATACAATCACCCGTTTTTGAATAATGGTCATTATTTAAGGGGGGTTAGTTACTTTTTTAAATATGTTTATAACTATCTTTAAGACAAATGAAAGACATTTTAAGTAACTATTCTACCTGCAACTGCAGGAATATATCGGGATGTCGGTACACCATACCTGATCTGTACAAGAATATTTTCACAAATAAAGGATAATTGTGATCATACTTATGATCTCTTGATATACAAGCTATAACATGATTTTACATGATATAATGGACATTATACAAAATACACGTAATAAACACATGATTTTTTTCTTCAAATATCTGAAATAATTATATGCTCTATTATAAAATCATTCTAGTACACTTATTGGTACCTGTTTGAATTCAAAGGAAAAAAAACCACTTCACAATACACCTAATTGAATATACAATATATTATATATTAATATTAATAATAATAATGGACATTTATAAAGCGCACAAAACAAAGGGTCTCTAGGCGCTGCACAATATATTATTTTAATATATTCTCTTAAGATATGAAAAATATAGTACATATACCTTAGTTAATATAGATGAACTGGTTCTGAAACAAACCATCTAATGTATAGAAAACCAATTTTACACAGCATTTTTTTTTTATCTGTGTGTTATAAATAAACATTTCCCCGGCATATTTTTCATAAAATCTGTTCACCCATTTCCTCACTTATCATGCTTATTGCTATTTACATATTTGGCATAATGTAAACGTTCAGGCACTTGATGCTAAATATGCGTTTTCTTCTTTGTATCACTGGTGTGTGTATACCTTCAAGAAACTTGATACAATGGTATGATATGGTTCAATCACAGAGTCTTGACAAAGGTTCATTGGTTTCTGTTAAGAAATTCTCTTCAGTATTCATGCATAAAATATGCACAGTAGGAGTACGGTAGTGTTGTTGTTGTTATTGCATTCAGCTATCAAAACATGCTTATTAAATTGTATAGTTAACTGACTTTCAGATGTAGATGTAGCATGCGATTATGAAGAGGTTGGACGGTTTCTCCTATGTAGGAGTCCTGACAGGCTTGCTCACCCGAACAGTGAGCAACAACAAGCTAACCTTTTTTTAAATATATATTAGTAAATTGTGATATTACAATTCATAATATATGAATATCAATATCATGAGAAATATTAGGCCTAAAAATAAATAAATAATTTGAGCTTAGAATTTCATCGTGTTCGATCTGAGACTAGCATATAAACCGTGTTAAGTCCACAAACTCACGTATCTGATTTCACTGTGCGATATTCAGTTGGATGAAATATTACAAAGCAAACGCATAGTAACAATACTGTCTGGGCTTTGTTTCTGAAATGAGAACAAGTATAGTCTGCATATTGTTATGCAGCATTGTATATAGTACAACTCATTGTTGCTAATGTCAAACTTGTCACACAAGTAAATGAGAGCATGATATAGTGTCCGCTAAGCTTCATTTACTTACGTCATAGCCCGCTGCCTTGAAATTAATTTCCATTCAAACGGGGGAAGAACACGTACGAGCCCGAATTTACCAACTCAATTTCTCTTTTTACAAGAGAAATACGCATAAAAAAATTGCAACGAGTGTCAACTGGTAATGTAATAATTATTCTCTTCGAATAGAGATAAACTTGTTTTTACAATAGACCTGACCATTAAGCGCAAAAGTGTATAAATATGGTATGTGTTTTATAATATGCCCTAACCCCTTAAAGCGCGAAAGGCTATGTAATGTGGGAATATTTTTTTCTATAGTATTTACAATTTCCAAAGAGCTGAATCAAACTTTTGGCCGATGAAATGCATATAATTGACAAAGAGCTGTAGTAATAATATTAGGAATCATAAGAATGGGCCATTTGCTACAGTCATTTTATAACGTTTTTTTTATTTGGGCCAATATGATGCGGTATAGTGGAAGTTAGAGGGTTCCTGTGAAGGATTTGCTTGTGCAAGTTGAACATGGTAAACCTCACGTATTGGATTATAAACCAAGCTACGAACACGCTGATGTGCTGGCCATTTACGCTTCTTTTTCTTTGGCTCTTCTGCTGCTGGTTCTGGTAAAGGTGGTCGCAATGAGGGAGATAGGTCAGAGGATTCCTGGTAAGTGGCGTTTTCCTTTTTGTTGCGTTGAGTTTCCTGATTGGGACTTTCACCCACATCTAACTGTTCTTTAGCCTCATGAGCTGGTTCACTTCCTTGATCATCCGTGTCTCCCGTCTCAACGCTTTCGGAAACACGTGATTTTCCTGTCGTGGCATATTCTGGAGAATCGCTGGAAGCAGGTGGCAGAGATCGCAAGAAGAAATTCTGATCCAATCTTATATCCACAGGAACAATCTCGTCACTTTCTGATATTGTAGATTGTAAATTGGATCTTGGAGAGTCATCAAGTGGTTGGTTGTTGCTTAGACGTGCCTCTATGTCACCCACTTTGTACAAGTGGCGGAAAGCCCTGATGTGTCAAAGAAAGATATAGACGTGTCTTGTAGCTATTGTTTAAAAATGCATGCAAAGTTGGAAGTTAATTTAAGGGTCGGTCACCACCTTTTCACAGTATTTTTGTGGGGCCTGAGAGCACATCAGACACACCAAATTGATCTGAATACGAGGAATGGCCTTCTAATGCCAAATAATTTAGATTTTTGGCATTTGCGATATTATACAAATTTTATGGCAAATTATCAAAAATTAAAATTCTTAATAATTAATATTTAACAGTCTTTAAAGTCTATGTAGCTGGAGGAAGAGCCGTCCATCATATGAAAATTTTAACCTTTCGCATTATAAACAGTTTTCCCCCAAAGACCTAAAAGTTTTAGGTAATTTTGGGGGAAAATGTATATTTTCAAATTCAAAAGGTTAGTATTTTCATATGATGGACGGCTTTTCCTTTCAGCTACATAGACTTTAAATATATACATTATTATTAAATTGATACAATTTACTTCGAGGACCGTTAAATGTCAATTTGTAATACTTTACCATAAAATTTGTGTTATATCGCGAATTTTTATAAATCAAAATTATTTACTATTATAAGGACATTCCTCGCATTCAAAATGCAATTTGGTGTGTCTGATGTGCTCTGCTCTCAGATCCCACAAAAAATACGTGAAAATATCGCTATCCGGTTCCTTAAATAAGAGAAGAGAATAAAATGACTTTATTGCTCGGTTTAGAGTTAGGTTATCAACGGATTCGCCTGACTCTTTTGAGACAAAGGTCAATAGAGCCACCCATAAGACCAAACTAATAACGGGTTGCGTGACTTATTTCTTATTTTCATTTACAAGTATTATGGATATGCCAGTAGTTGATCAATTCTGCTCGTGTTTTTTATGTCATATATAGCTATAGTAATGATACGTACTTTTTCTGTAACCAGTAGATCAGCGCCACCATAAGGGCGAGAAATATCATCAAAGCCATGGCAATCCCACCAAGAATGCCGACGAACAACCACGTGTCTGTTGAGAAATAAACTCTACGGTTCTTATTCATTTAAATAATAACAAATGAATCAAATCAGTACAGATGGTATAGCAATGAAGGGCGATTGGGAGGGCGAGTTTGTGAATCAGTTCATTCTCTTTAATAAATGTCCCGCAGCTTCTGGGCACATTTTGTTGCAAATTAAACAAGACGAAAGAGGAGTTCATTAGAAGTTAATTTTCGAGGGTGCACCCTAGCGAAACAAGATAGAATAATCTATGCAATTGTACAATAAGACAACTTTCATGCACTTTTGGAATGTTGAACTTTGGGAATTTTGAACCCCATTGACCGCTTTGTATGTCTTTGTTCTTAAAATACAAGACTTACGATGACAACGGAAGGATCAATTTTCAAAATTAAAAGCAAAATGTGGTAGCTGCCTTATCACGCTATCGCATACACTATTTCATTCTGTTAAGGTTAAAGACCACCAATAGGCCTGGGCGATACATTGAAATACGACGAGGAACTATTTGTTTTCATGGCATTCGAAAAGACTGCATTAAAATCGCAGAAATTGATCAAGTTATATAGCCAAAAGTACTTTTTAGAGTTTGATGCTTCAAAATGGTACATTTTCTCTCATTATATGACATTTTTGATGTAATAGTACCAAAATTCATACGCACGGCTTCGGTTTTTAGAAAATAGTCGGCCTATCATATTGTAACTTTCAGCTTCGAGGGCGCATTGTCATTTTAAGGTGTTTACGGTTCAGTGCGTTAAAACAAGAAAAGTCTTAGGTCAACCTATGTTGAATTTTTGATCATTTGGCATCTAAATCATATAGTTTCACCTGATATTGGTGACATTGAACTGTGAGAGTTCTGAATATGAGAAAATTCCACCCGAAATTAGGCATTTTCCCATTGAAACACGTGTAATACATAATTAGTGGTATTTAACCTATAGGTGATAATACACCCCCATGATAAATTTTGTGACTAATTTTGTATTTTTCTAAAAAATAACTACACACTGATAACAAAAGTTATGTATATTATAGGGGCAAGGAATCCAATTATTTCACTGAAATTTCAGGATACAAGACAAGTGGTTCATTATATATGTGTCTATATTAAGAAACGAGGCACATTCTAGTGGTACCTCTTTTCTTATCATAACTAACGTACCGCTACTGGATTCCTTGACCCTATAATATATACATAACTTTTGTTACCCGTGTGTATTTATTTTTGAGAAAAATGCAAAAATAATCACAAATTCATCAAGGGGTGTAGTGCCACCTTAAGTTCCGTTGTGGGATTTTTAAATACTCCTATATTACTTTCTGTTAAGGTGGTACTACACCCCTTGATAAATTTGGGACTATATCCTGTACACACTTACCGTTATTAGACGAGTAGACGACCGGTGCGGGGTTGCCATTTATCACCACAGGAACGATTCTGGTTACACCAGGCTTATTTGATGTATGTGCCGGTGTATGTGGTTTTTCCGTCGTCTTTGATACATCAGGTTGTTGACAGTTACTGCCAGAGTATCCAGTGAAACTCCTATCGAATACAGAGATTTGTTAAAGAATTTTCAGCAGGAATAAATATTGAGTATTAAAAAGATTTATGTAATCAGATTTAACTTCACTATAAGATACAAATGAAATACAGGGTGTTCCATAAAAAATTACCGAGTGAATAAAATCTGAGACGAATATACCTATATTCGTCTCAGATAAAATTGAACAAAAGTCGAGAAATATACATCAGATTCCAAACATTTAAAATGTAACGCATAGCCTATTTTATTGTGCATCACATACAAAAATTTTATTTGATTCGGTTGACTGGTTGCGAAGAAATTAACGATTGTATAGTGCGTGCATTAATGCAGTTCATTCCAAGTTTGATCAAAAGGGCTTTTTCATACTCGCTCACCGCTTCCTAAAGTTTGTGTATCTCATTAAATTTAGTCCACATTGTCTATTTTATAATCCAACAATGTTATGTTATTCATGCTTTCACTGAAGATGAATATCAGTTTGACCGAGAAAACTTTGATTTCTGTAATTGGAAGCTTTCCATCTTTAATTCCTTAGGTTGTACAAATATGTTATATTTTAACTTTCCGAAGAACATTTGAGCCAGGAATGACAATGATCAAGTGCTTACAGCTTTACGTGTGATTTTTGATAGCATGCAACATTAATGTTGAAGTTTTAAAGATTTAAATAAACTTTGCATTACAATTTCTTGGAAATATTCCAAAAACATTAATGTGTGTGAGAATGTTTTAAGCCAGCTGGAATTCTTTATGCAATAGTTATGTATGCAATATTTATATCAACATTAACGCAAAAAGATATTTACAAATACCGAGCAATCGAGCGTCATCTTACATGCAAGCTTTCATTTTCAACAACGTGTAGGTTTTCAAATTTGAAGAAAACCTAATAAATGTTTTGCAAAAAACAGATTGTTTAAAAAAGAATGAAAAGGAGTTCACTGAACAACATATTGACAGTCAACTAGTGTGCATTGTGTTGAATGATCTTTCTTTCAAACTTGGAATGAAGTGAATTGATGCATGCGTTATGTAATCGCTCATTTCTTCGCAATCAGGCAACCGATTCCAGTAATATTGGCGTATACGATGCAGAATAAGATTGGCTACACGCTGATGTTTAGATTTTGGGATTTTGATGTTTATTTCTCGACTTACGCCCAAATTCATTCGCCCGGTAACACCCTGTACACTACGCAAAAAAAGTTTCTGTATGGTTAGGAAATGTACCCGCTATTAAAATCTAGCAACTAATTGAAATTTACCCGCTATTAAAATCTAGCAACTAATTTTGTACGGATGATTATCCTGCGCATTTTGACACGTACTTAATCACTACCTTATGATACTCCTGAGAAAAGATATGATTTATGTTTAAGTAACACGAGGTCAAAAAATTGCAAAAAGGCCTATTCAAGTTTTCAGCATAAAAGAACACAAAAAACAACAAACATGCAGATAACATTTTTTGTTTACTTTCTGAGTACATTCCAGGCATCAAACTGCCGCTTCCAACTTAACTTGCGATTAGTCTTTCTTTACCAGTTTTTCAGTACTTTGTGTGTCCACCGTTGGTTTCCCTTACAGCAGCCACGCGGCATCTCATGCTTCTAATGAGGCGTCGAATGTTACCTTGCTAAATCCCGTTCCACTCGTTGATAACAATGCGACGCAATCCCACCAGAGTTGTATCTGCCTTTATCTTCTTGTTGAATCTTCTCTTGAGCTGATCCCAAAGGTTCTCCAAGGGGTTAAGATTAGGGCTTCTGGAGGACCACTCAAGTGTCTCAATTCCGAATTGCTGTAATCATGACCTGTTTTGAATTCCTTTTCCAAACCCATGTCAAGGAAAATGCTTTAAATTCAAATTGAAAAGGCGCGAATAATGAAACTGTCTTGGATCAGTGAATCAGCTCTAAAACCATTGAATAGGCTTCTTTGCCATTTTTTATCTGTCGATCTCTTGGTACTTAAACATTCAAATCTTAGGGCAGTGATTGAGGTGTCAAAATGCGCAGGACAATCCCCCGCATGCGATTATGTAGCAAACGTACAAAATTGGTCGCTAGATTTTAATAGTGGGTAAATTTCCTAACCATAAAGAAACTTTTTTTGCGTAGTTTAGATATGTAGGTCTACAACTTACAAACATGTCTCTGAATCAAGACCTGCATCGTAATTACAAACGCCATTAGTGAAACAGAAACCTTCCGCACATAATTCTGAAAGAGAAATGAGCGAAATCGACGTAGTTAGATGACCATGTCTTACTATTTGCATCCATACTGCAAATAACCTTTGGGTACGGGAACAGGTATTATGTGCGGCGGTCAAGTGGCCCATTTTAGGCTCTCTGGCAGTTCCAAAAACTCCCAGTTTGGAGATAGCTCTACAACCCAGAATACGTACAATTTTTACAAGACCCAAAAAACCCTACAAATGAATGTTGAGTGCCGTCCTCCCCCCATGAAGGTTCCATCAAGGCCATGTGGTTGCTGAGGGCGAGGGCTGAAGGTATTGGTAACAACCTTTGTCAGTCAAATCATATAATAGGAAAACTAGCTCTCAAGTCCATTAGGGACGCACCATTTGATTTCCAGAGGGGAAGCATAAGAGTTTTTTGAAAAAAAACCTACCAGTACCACGAAAAAAAAAAAATTGCCCACTAGTGAGACGAAAAAAAAATTCGCCTCACTGATGAGTCAGAATTTCCCCCTCCCCCAACTCTTAACATTGAAAAAAAAATGCCGCCAAAAAAATGCTGCTTCTGCAGAAGATGACTGGTTTGAATCCTCATGACAACACGATATAGGCATATTTATAGCCCTTACAGCTAAATAGTTGACTGTATTTCCTAAGCTTATACTTACAGCTACTTTAGTGACCAAGGTCATTGCAGAATCGTTAAATTGTGACCGTTTCTTCATTCTTCAAACTGATAATGATACTGCTATATAGTAATAACATCAATAGCAACTACAACTACAATTATGACAATACTAACAACAATGATAAAAATTTTCAAGTGCTGCAACTTTCAAATCTTGGAATACGGTTCACGCTTCTGCATTAATATTGGGACCAGCATTGCAACAAATGAGGTGTCATAATGCGCAGAAATAAATTCTGTTTCAACTGCTTATACCAAATTTGGCACACGATAAACAGTGTTGAAATAATGGTCATTAATTAGTGGGGGTAATTACTTTGTGGTATGTGTTTACCTCTGACAGTTGTTCGGTCTGGGTTTATTTTCAGCGTGGAAGCTCCAAGGTAATTATCTTCAGTCAGGAAATCACACATCGGTTGCAAGACATTGTCTACAGTAAGGTTTTCACCGGAAGAAAAATTGACTAACATATCCACGATAACACTGCCTTCACGGGTACCCTTCAATATCACTTTAGTTTTCTTGTCGGTCTTTTTACGCCACTCTTTTTCCATCTGAGAAAGGTAAAATGAATATCACAAAAGTTATATTGGGTAAAGTCAGGGGGATAAAAATGCATGGGGAGAGGTTTGAACTACACTGTACAATACAAGAAGAGTGTTGTGTGCTTACCGTATCAATTGTGGTATCAATTACTTCGTTTAGAAGTCCCTGTGGCATGTCAAAGCTCGCCGGTTCATAGTTGAAAGAATCAACATGAATACTGACTTCAAAGTGTTTTTCTACACCATTAGTGTCATCTATGGCAAAAACGCATAAAATAGCTTGTTGAAAGGTCAGCTACAATACCAGAACATTATCTTCTAATACTATTTTATCATTTCAGTTAGCAAACCTGTTGTCGCAATGGGCTAAATGATAAGCCATTTTTTATTTCTCTCTATTTGGTTTTAACTGGTGTGGTATATGCAGTAGGACCTCCAAAATGCCCCTGATTATACGGGCCCAAAAATTAAATACTTAAAAAAATTGCAAATTATTCGCCTGGCCCCAAGGATCTCAAAATGTAACACTTGTGAGAGTAATTACCAAGTTTTGAGGCTCAATGTGCCCAAGGTCAAATTTCATGTTAACAGGGGTTGAAAATTAAACTTGCTCTGATTTTGTGTTAAAGGATTCAGGTGCAGTTCAGAAGATCTTTAATAAATAAAAACAAAATCACTGGGTCCTACTAACATTTAACTCTTTCCAGTGTAACATAATAACCAGAAATTTATTTCACCTACTGATTTGGCTAGTTGCCACATGTGTCCTAACTTGTTGACCACACTGAAGTTAAATACTGTATGTCCTCAAATGTAGAGATGATATCATACATCAAGTTACACTGTGTGGGGGTACAAACTCACATTTTCACCGATTTTGATTTTGATCAATTGTTTACCAATTTCACCCAAATGTAGTTTCAAATAGGCCCTACTCCTCGTATTATTCCTCGACCACCCGTGTGCATTTGGCGAGATTTGGATCAAACTGACGAAGCATTTTTACACACATACATCCATATGCCCACATACATCCATACATAAAACTTGCTAAGAGGTAGAAGGAGAAGAAAATGATAACGACGACATAATACAGTACCAATGCTTTATAATTACCTTCACTTGATCCTTCATTTGGACCTTCAGTTGAACCTTCAGTTGACCCTGCATTTGAGTCTTCATTTGAACCTTCATTTGGACCTTCAGTTGAACCTTCGTTTGAACCGTCATTTGGACCTTCAGTTGAACGTTCAGTTGAACCTTCGTTTGAACCTTCATTTGAACCTTCAGTTGAGCGTTCAGTTGAACCTGCTGTAGAAGGTTTATCTGTGTCTCTTGTTATAATTTCTGATGTTATTCCGTGTGATGTCGTTTCATGTTGCGTCGATGCTGCTGCCGACGTAGTTGCTGATGGTGTCTGTTGAATTACCGAAGTGGTTTCAACTAAGGCAGTTGTTGCTCCTTTTGACGTTAGTGTTATTTGCGATGTTGTCGGAGGCACTGACGGGTTTTCGACGGTATGCATTCCTTCTGTCGTCGGAACGTGTGATGAAAATGTCGTTTCAATTGGTGTTGTTGCCGCTACTTCTGTTGTTATTATTGACATTGCAGCTGATGATGATATTGTTTGCTGTAGAGTTGTTCTTTGGTTTGTCATAGTGGTTGGGGCAGATGTTGTTGTCTGGATTGGCATAGTTGTTTTGTCCAAGGTTGTTGTTAGGACCGGCGTTGTTGTTTGGACCGGAGTTGTTGTTTGGACCGGCGTTGTTGTCGGAACCGAAGTAGTTGTTGGAACGAGTGTAGTTATTAGAACTGGCGTATTTGTCGGAGCCAGTGTAGTTGTTGTTGGAACAGGCGTAGTTGTTGGAATAGTCGTAGTTGTCGGAATCGGCGTAGTTGTTGGAACAGGCGTAGTTGTTGGAACAGGCGTAGTTGTTGGAACAGGAGTAGTTGTCGGAATAGTCGTAGTTGTCGGAATCGGCGTAGTTGTTGGAACAGGCGTAGTTGTTGGAACAGGGGTAGTTGTTGGAACAGGCGTAGTTGTTGGAACAGGGGTAGTTGTTGGAACAGGCGTAGTTGTTGGAACCGGTGTAGTTGTCGGAATCGGTGTAGTTGTTGGAATAGACGTAGTTGTTTCCAAAGCTGTTGTTGTTGGTAAAACCGTCGTAATTGAAGATTCGAATGGATCTAATGATATACATTGAAATTTAAAAAAAAGTATATGTTAATGGTATAGGGATAGGTTAATAATGACGAACATTGTAAAATGACTAACATTGCAATCACTGCACTTTGTCTTTGGAATGTTCAGTGTAATTTCTTGCTGCAAACCGAAATTATTGGGCGCACACTATGAAATATGTAAGGTGTGCTCAGGCCCGTAATCAGGATTTATTTGGGGGGGCTGATTTTGAAAAATTTGACTTTAAAAAAAAAATTGACCTTTTTGGGCTAGGGGGGAGGGGCGGATTTTGAAAAAGTGGACTTTTTTCCCCAAAATGTGGACCTTATTTGACCAAAAAGGCATAGAGAACCCCAATTTTTTCACTCGCTACGCTCGCAAATGGGACTTTTTTGGTCAAAAGGGGGACTTTTTGGGCATTTTGGGAGGGGGTCATCCGCCCCAGCCCCCTTGGTTACGGGCCTGGGTGTGCTAGTCCGTCCAGATGTATGCAAGATCCCGATTTAATCGGTTTGGATGGAAAAATGGCATTCTTTACACTCTTAGATAAATGCTTCGAATTATTAATTTCAAGCAAAGAAGAAACCAAAGAAACTGAAGTAACCAAGACAAGCAAAGAAACCAAAGCAACTGAAGTAACAAGCAAAGAAGAAACCAAAACAACTGAAGTAACCAAGACAAGTAAAGAAACCAAAGCAACTGAATTTATATGAAGTAACAAGCAAAGAAGAAACCAAAGCAACTGAAGTAACCAAGACAAGCAAAGAAACCAAAGCAACTGAAGTAACAAACAAAGAAGAAACCAAAGAAACTGAAATAACCAAGACAAACCAAACTGAAACCAAAGCAACCAAGAAAAGTGAAGACTCCGAAAACAGAACAAACATCTAGTAAGAATCGTGTATCTCTGACAGTCCAATTCCTCTGAAACCTTTGCAAAGTTGGCGAACATACAGCAATTAGTCTGAGTATGCCGACTCAACCGAAGAAGAAGAAGAAGAAGATATACAGACATGTTAATTATATGCGCAAAAAAAGTTCACTAAACTGACTCACCATGTGAGTTGTGACCACAAATTTGATCTGACCACAAAGGTCACCTATTATACAGGTTAGGGTAGACAAAGTACTCTTTAAGGTTAGCACTGTTGCGATTTGGTAGTTCACAGCATCTTGCGAATGGTAGTGAGCTTCGGTAAAAAGTGGATTGATCATGTCATGATCGTGCGTATAGAAGGATTCAAATATCACAGATATACTTTTGTAGGTCCTGTGGTTCATGAGTTATGTTGTAAAGAGGGCTGAAACCACATCACCTTTGTAAAACGTACATAACTCATTAACAACAATAAATCAGTAAACTTCGTATGTTACGTATAATATTTGATGTCTAATACTTTTCGTGACGTCAAAAAGTATTACACGTCAAATAAAAAGTATGTACCGGGAAAATATATTGTTACTACAGGGTGTTGCTTTATAGGAGTTACCCAATTTCTAAGAGTGGTAAATTTAGTGAGTGTTCTTGCACGCAATGAAGAACACCTTTTGACATGTTTGATGTCTTCTTGCATATTTAAGAGTAGGCCTATAGTGTACACTCTAAATGTAATAGAGTGAAAAACTCACTCCCAAAAAAAGTTGAATCTAGCAAACAATAAACAAAAAATAAAAAATAATCTGATTCAACTCGGCGTGGAACCTATTATCTAGCGGCAAGTTCGCGTAAAAGTCGGCAACCAAATTATTTTGGTTAATTCGGGTATGCTGAATTCAAATATTTTGTCTGCCAAGGTATATTGGAACCACGTGACCCTAAAAAATGCCCCAGCTCCCGACATGTTCATATAGGGGGCAAAAATTAAAAATGCTCCAAATTCACTAAAAACATGTCAAATTAAACATCTGGGTCTTTGCATCAGGGCCTGAGATTGGAATTCCAGTTTCCTTTCTCACGAAGTAAGGGCTAAGAGTAAAATTGTACAATTGTGTTTGGGAGTGGCCTTCTCTTTTCTCTTTTCCTAGCTATTTTCTTCCATTTCTTGCTTTGTTTATCAAAGCTATCTAGGCCAGCATGCATATATTAGCCTACACTGGCTATCCAGGCTTGTGCATTTGTATGAGCTTGGAACGGTCCATGGTTTTCCATGGATTAGCATGTGTTCCTCACGGACCAACCTGGGTAAACAAACAACAAACAATAATCACAAAAATGTAACATATTTGCGCGTAGGGCATACTTACATTGCCACCCAGCAAACACAAAACGTTTTCGACATCATTCGCAAAAGGTTATAAAAGGTTGTCAGAAAACGTTTAAATGTCGGGTTATATAAAGGGTATATTAAGAGAATAAAACGTTTTCATAACCTTAAAAAACATGTTTTGATAATCTACTGCTCAGCAAACAAAAATGTTTTACAGAAAACGTTTAAATGTCGGGTTATATAAAGGGTATAAAAACGTTTTAATAACACTCCAAAAACATTCTTGAAAACTTGATACAAAACATTCTAAACAGAATGTTATTTTGGTTGAAAAAATATTTTGCGAAAAATGTTTGCCCAAAATATTTTCAATAACGTTTTAAAAACGTTTCCATGACCTTTATATAACCCGACATTTAAATGTTATTAAAAGGTTTTGAAAAAAACATTTTAAGAACATTTCTGTGCTTGCTGGGTTCAAATATTTTAACATAATGTTATTTAAGTATTGACAAAATGTTTGGCAAAAATGTTTGCCAAAATAGTTTGCAATAACATTTTTTGAAAACATTTAAAAATATTGTTGTAGTGTGTTTTCATACAAAACGTTTCAAAACGTTATCATGACCTTTATAACCCGACATTTTAATGTTATAAAAATGTTTTTACCTAAACCAAAAGCCAAAATATAACTTATTTAAAACGTTTTTAAAACGTTTTTGTGTTTGCTGGGCAGGTAATTAATACATTTTAAGGGGGATGTAATTGTCTTCAGCAGGGAGGGGGTCATGAATACAGGGTGTATCAAAATGATTGGTACCCATCAGTTTCCAGTTATTATGTACGCAACAACAACAACTAGAGGCAAATGGTGGTCATAGACCACAAACCTAGCTGGGGCATGTTAGTATTTTGGAGGTATCTATCTGACCCCTGAAAGATGTTCCAAAAATGTTCCCCTGGTCATGAGGTTTGTTGTCACGAGTTTGAGTCTTGTACTCCGTACAAATGTCCAGAAAATATAATTCTAAGATTTGACCCCAGATAACCTTTGACCTGATCCCTACACAGTGTTCCAAAGTGTTCCCCTGGTCAGTAAGTTTGTTGTCACATAGTTTGAGCCCCAAAACCCCTTACAGATGTCAAGAAAATGCATTTCAAAAATAAATTTGACCTCTGCATGACCTTTGACCTGACCATTGCAAAATGTTCCCCATGGTCATGAGATTTGTTGTCACTGAGTTTGAGCCCCGTACCCCTTACAGATATCCAGAAAATGAAATTATAAGATTTGACCCCAGTTAACCTTTGACCTGACCCCTGCAAAGTGTTTCAAATGTTCCTTTGATCATTAAGTTTGTTGTCACCAAGTTTGAGCCCGTACCCCTTAAAGTTGTCCAGGAAAAGCATTTCTAAAATTTGACCTCTGTATGACCTTTGACCTGACCCCTGAATTTGAATAACTTATCCTTCCCTTTTAAGCAATTTATGAACAATTTTAAATTTGTACACTTTCGCTGGGATCCATGAATGGGTCTTTAATGACCTTTGACCCCAATTCCGTGTGCAAGTTATGGACACTGGGTAAAGCCGATGCACATGTGTAAGTGACGTCATTGTGCTATGTAATATGTGGCAGAAGGAGCATTTCGAAGGTATTTGGTTATATACCAGAAATGCCCCCTTAATGACCTTTGACCCCAATTCTGTTTGCACCTTATGGGCACTGGATATAGCTGATACATATGTGCAAGATACGTAATTGTAGGGTGTAACCTGAAGGAGAAGCATTTTGAAATTTCCTAGTTTTTGTTGCCAGAAGAAGAAAGCAGAATCGGATAGCATTAGAATACCCCAGCTAGGTAAGGGGTGGTGCAATAATTGTGTGTACCCCGGGGCTGAATTATAGGGGGGCAAAGATTTTTGGCAGGCCAAAAGGGGGGGCAAGCATTTTTGGCAGGTCGAAAGGGGGGTCAAGCGATTTTGGCAGGTCGAAAGGGGGGGACAAGCAATTTTTGGCACAGATATTTTGGGCACCGTTTCTATATTACGCCCTAAAAAGGCGTAGGAAAACGTTACGAACACGTTCAAATATGCAAAATTTCATTTTTGGGCATATCAAAAGGGGGGCCAAAGGTTTTTGGCACGTCGAAAGGGGGGCAAAGGTTTTTGGCACGGCCAAAGGGGGGGCAAGCGATTTTTGGCAGAACATTTTGAGAATTCCCCCCCCGTACACATAATTATTGCACCACCCCTAAAGAAAGAAAGAAAGAAAGAAAGAAAGGATCGGATAGAAAAACAGGCCCTAACTTGGCCTTGGGGGTTGTTAACCCCCAGCTAGGTAAAAACCTAAGTGTACAGAGCAATGTTGAAATAATTACAGTACAATACATACAGCAGAATATGAAATGGAGCTGCATTAATTAAAACATTTTTTATATCTAAACCACAAAATGTAAAAAGATGCACACATTATGATGGTTGGACTTACAGCACTCATTTTAAATTGTTGAATTGACATATTTATGAATATCGACACGTATTGATCAAATCTAAATTTAAGTCATCCACCCAATATTAGAATTACAAAATTAATACAATGAAATCGATATAATTTTCTTACCTTATTTGTTGCTCATTCAAGATGACAAAACACAGAAAATACAAATAAGTTTACATCAACTAAATATGTAAACAGTTATAATAGCAAATGCTCAAAGATCGTGAACCCCTTATACTCAAAACATTTCAGATTTGGGATTACATCTATACTGATACTTGAACAGAATACAGCAGAACTAAAACTGGTCTTGTGCAGATGGTATGGTACTGAAACGAGAGTGTTGGTGTGGATGTGATCCCAATAATCTCACTCTCTTATATGGTTCAAAATCTGGTTTCTATTTCAAAACCAATTTCACTGGTGACCCTGTTCTTATCACAAGAGTTTATAAAATGTGGTGTTTTTCTTTCAATCATAAAAAGGATAATTGACCAGACAATTCTTGGGGACCATAAATTTGGTCAGAAATGTTCCTTTTTTTTTATTTATTGTCTTCGCTCAGAGCAGTAGTGACCCACTGAAGGCATAATGGGTCGATGAACTGGTATATGCCCCTAAGAGTGTACTATATCTGGTATAATTTATTATAATAATGGTTGTAAACTGACATATTTTCTGTACAGAGATGTAAAATAGGACACTCTGGTAGCTTTGCTTTCACCTGCCATTATTTTAACTATTGCTTACTATACACTCTAAATTACAGGGATTTGAATTCAAATCCAAAAGACTTACTTACAAAACTTTCAAAGACTGTAGTTAGGACCAATCAATATAGGATTAAAATAAGTCTTTACAAAGTTTTATCAATTTTAGTCCCACAGGGATTTAAAAAATAAAACTTTCAGATTAAAAGTTTAAATTTACAAAGAGCAAATGTTAATACTTCAAAGACTTATTTTCAAGTTTAAAAGATTTAATTTTTAAATCCAAGGCGGACTGTAATCAGTGACAAAACCTTTGGATTAAAAAATAAGACTAAGTAACAGCAAGTCCATTGGATTTAATATTCAAGTCCTTTAAGATTTACTTTTAAGCATATCTGGGATTTATTTCAAAATAATATAAATCTTTATGGGGATTTAAATATCGATATTAATTACAAGTCTGTGTGACTTCTTATCAAGTAATACGTCTATTCACAGAAGTAATACCAAGTCCGGACTACTTCTTTCATAAAGTTCAAGCAATAGTCTGCAGAGCCATGATAATTCCAGTGTCACTGCAGTGGCCGAGTGTGATCCTTCATGGAAATAAGCTTACCCATAACCCATTTATAAATTATATATGTGTATAGGTAAGCTTATACAGCAGAAGCACAGACTACTACCTTGGCGATTGAAGATAATGTTCACATTGGCCCTTCGTGCACAACAATGTAAGCTTTTTCATGGAAGATATAGTCACTGACATTGGCAATTACAGCATTTGGGATGCCATTCTGCAAAACAAATTCGTCCATATCACTTCATTCATTCGCTCGCCACCACACAAAATCGCAAAAGAAAGATGGCGGCTGAGCAGTCCAGGAAAACGTTTCGATTTGATCACGTGCACGCACCATCGCGTTGTGATTGGTTTAATGTTTAAGTCTTTCGAAAGATTTAAAAATAGATTTTCATTTCCCGATCCCAAAAGTAAAATTTAAATCCAACCCCGCGTAAAATAAATCTTAAAGACTTAAAAATTTACAAGTCTCAACTAATATTTCAAGTCTTTCTAATTTAGAGTGTACACCAATCACTGTCACTATTATTCAAGTTTTTTGCAATAACTTTTCAATTCCCACTGAGCCCTTCCAAAATCATATTAGCCATCAATCCTCTCATACACACATTCCCTGGGCTTGGATGACGAACAGATGATAATTGCATTTTGAGAACAGGGTATGAGTTTTTGTACCCATTATTGTCAAAGGTTATTCAATGAATATACAAATATATTGGGGTTCAAGAACTGTGCCCTGATAGATGAGCAAAAATAACATGTGCAATTTCACTTTGTTGTAGTTCGCAACACAAACTTAAATAACGGGCAAAACAGACACATCATTTATCGGTATGCCCTATCTATCTACCTATTGTGCAGAGCTACTACGGTATGGGTTCCTCGTACTAACTTTGTTGCCAGCGGAAGAAAACGGGAGATTACAGTGGTTTGTTTCCAGCGGAAGAACAAAACGATTACAATACCTAGCTGGGGGTTGTAAACCCCCCAGCTAGGTAACAAAATGCAACATATGAGCTACTTTATTTACAGATAAATGTTATAAAAGATCATAAAACTATAAATCCTGGGCATTTCGAGAGGATCCAATATAGGATATTGAAGAAACAGGGTTGTCAATAAACACTAAAAACGTTGGGTACCAAACATTTTGATACGGCCTGTATGTCGGTGACCGGAGTAAATTTTTTGTGGGCAAATTTTTTTACTACCCCCTATCTTGGGTCGAAAATTTGTATGACCACCCCCCCCCACCCCACCCTTCCGCCTGCACAGACTCAAGACAAATTATTCATTGCCGGTACAAAGGCGAGGAGCGCACCAAAACTTTAGAGCGAAGAAAGTGTGCGGAGTGCATTAAAATTTGATCGTGTGTGTAAAGAAGGCGCGGTATATTCATGAAATCCTTCCGAAGAAAATGACAGCCCCTTAAAGGATTAAAAGGCCATCAAATTGCATGGCATGGAATTATTTGTTAAACAGCACGAAAGGCTGACATTGATCCCAGGTCTGCAGGGGGGCTGTGCAATCACTAGGCACTAGGATCCCTGGGGAGGGTCAAATTGGAAGGGGCCAACAAGGGGGGGGGAGGCAAGTGATTTTTGGCAAGCCGAGTGGGAGCGATTTTTTGCACACATTCAAAAACGCTCTCGATGCGCTGACAATATATATTTAGACCATTTAAGGTTTGCAAATTAGAATCCAAAAATTTGGCATGATGTTGGCAGGCCGAGATGGGATTTTTGGCAGACCAAGGGGAGGGGAGCATTTTGGCACGCCGTTTGGAAATGTTACCCTCCCCAGGAGATAATTATTCTACAGCCCCTGAAATTGAAATAAAATGCAAATATCTATTTTTTTTTATCATCATGTTTCATTGAACATGTAATGTTTTTCGATGTTTGGTAAATCTGTACGTCTTTTCTCCGATTGAGCACAGGGAAGTAAAAGTCGTTTGGCTATGTGAAATAAAAATTTCATTGAACATACAAGAACCTGGAAAGTTCCTATTACATAGGAACAGGTGACAATATTTTTATAGTTTGTCAAAATAAAGGTGTTACACGCGAATCGATACTCAATAATACTTAATAATGTGATTTGAAATGTGCACAATTAATTTTTTCTCTATCGATTTGCGTGTAATAAACTAAAAAATATTGTCACGTGTTCCTATGTAATAGCATGGTAATATTCGTATTGCGCAGACTTGGATGTCGACCTTTTCCCATGATACATCACGATTACATCGCAAACCGCTGGCGGCGCCCTTATTGTGAATAGCGAGAATTGTGTGTTATGACCATAATGACACCTGACTCATTGTGTCACTTTTTTTTTTACAAAGGTAGTCATAAAGAGCTGGGTCACATGGTGAGTCGGTTTAGTGAACTACCTATTTTTTGTTGTGCGTCAAAGTTTAACCGATATCTGTATAAGGTAAAATTAAATAGTTCAATAACATTCTTAAGGTTAGCAACAACTTTAAACTGTTGCGATTTGGTAGTTCACAACATCTTGCGAATGGTATTGAGCTTTGGCAAAAATTGAATTGCTCAATTCATAGCGAGCTTGAAGAAGAATCTAAATATCACAGATATACTTTTGTAGGTCATGTGGTTCTTGAGTTATGTTCTAAAAAGGGCTGAAACAACAACACTTTTGTAAGACGTAGATAACTCATTAGCAGCAATAAATTAAGCAAGTTTTCAAAGTATATGGGTTGTAAAATGAACTTTTGCAAAAGATCAAAGTGTTATTTTTCAATAATATATTGATTTAGATAATGAAAATCGTTTTTTCGGTTGCTACGACCAACAATACCTCGTCTACCCTTAATATGTGTTTTTTAAGGCCCATGGGCATGACATACCAAGACCAGCGAGCGTGACCAAATCCTCATGCATTGACCACTATACAGAAAGGGATAGGAACTCTGTAGATAAATATCATCAAATGTAAGTATTAATTGAATTGCAAATTTATTACACATTTTGCAATTCCGCATTTGTAACATGTTATCAAAAACAACATTTTGAAAGTATTTGACGACGGAAAAAAATATTCAATGACGGAAACGTTTACAATATAATCATAAAGTTGAACAAAATAGACAGTTTTGCTGCACAGCAGTCTCATGATGTTCCGCCTTTGCATTCAAATGTATTGGAAGACCACTCGCTATGTAGAAGGTAACTTAGAGACTTACTGTCTATAAGCTGTTATGGAAGCGCGGAGGTGGTCACGTGCTTATTTATAAAAGCGCATTTATAAATATAACCGAAGTACACTGTTTACTACTTTCATCCAAAGTAACATACATGCCAAGTATGGTTTTGATAGGAAACAAGTGGTATTTTTTTCTGGGAGAGACGGTGAGTTGGCCGAGCTGTCGGTCAAAAGAACCGGGAGTTCGAGCCTTGGGCTTGCATAGTTGCCCACGTCCAACTTTTTTTCGTCAGCACAGACATCGACTGTTATCATACTGACATTTCTTTTAACAGAATACTACTCTCGTATTAGACACCCAATGATAAAAGAGCGACGGTGAGGTGTTCCTCACTAGGCTTGCATCAGGCGAGAATTCTTTTCCTCTTCCAAAATGTTCCTATAAGGTACTGCTCGGGAATCCTACGATCGTGTCCAGTTACTTTGAGACTAGTTTGTTTCTCACCCCATACAATTCTGTATTTAGCAATGTAAGGTAGTGTATACAAGGCATCTCGTCGTTCGGAATTCACGTAAGCTGTTGGTCCCGCTCCCGTGTACAGAAGAGTCATTCCTGTGCACCTTATAAGTGTCAGAGCTATTCCCAAAATGAGAAGGGGGATAATTCCCGGTTCTGATATATATGCAATCAATCCCACACTGATAGCCAGAATGGAGTCAAGTGACTCTATAAGTGGAGTAAACTAGCACTGACTCTCCAAAGGAGTCACCTGATTATCACAGGAGAGTCAATTGACTCTACCTGTGGGGTCAATTGACTCTACATTCAGAGTCGTCGACGGAGTCAAGAAATTTATGGCTCATTATGACTCTGTAATTGTTTGGCTCTTGACACCATGGAATGTATATTCTCCCATTCCAAGGGGATGGTGGTCATTGGTCAAGACCAATTTTCTCCATCGTGTCGTCTGACAAACGCCTATGGCGTCAAACTCAACAGTAAAGTCTCCTATTCCGGTAGGTCTATACTTTGAATTTGTATCTTGATGTACATCTATGTGTATCATTATTTTGTCCTTTTTCGGACTGTCGGAGTGACCCTGTAATAGAGTCAGGGTGACTCTATTAATGGAGTCTGGGTTACTCTAGGAGCAGAGTCCAGCCACTGCGCGACTCTATGTCTAAAATGACTTTACATTGGGAGTCAAATGACTCCTGTATTGAGTCATCAACAGTGGCTCTTCAGCGAAGTCAAGAACTTTGACTCCCAATGTGAAGTCATTTTAGACATAGAGTCTCAGGACTCTGCTTTTAGAGTCACCTAGACTCCAGTTTGGCTTTCAGTGCAGGCTCCAGGAACGTCTTACAATAATACGGGAACAGCCCATTTACTTCGACGGATTATTAGTCCCAAAATGTTTAAAGTTAACGATTTTTATGATTTTATGTTAGGTTAAGGTTAACGGTAGAGTGAAGGTTAGGGTTATGGTTAGTATTAGGGTTTAGAATTAGGGATATGGATAAGCTTGGGTTAGGGTCAGAGTTAGGATTATAGTCAGGTTTAGGGTTAGGATGTAGGTCATGGAACGAAGCCAAGCCAATAGCTAGAGACAGGGACAGCTGGAGGAGGAGATTTGCAGCCTAATGGGCCACAGGGCCCGAAGAGGATAGATAGGTAGGTTAGGGTTAGGATTAGAGCTTAGGCATATAGGATTTAGTTAAGAGTTAGGGAAAGGATATAATAGGGCCTACATTTATTGGGTTTTGGGACTAATGATCCTTTGACTATCGACCTGTAACCGATAGTACTCATACATTGAGGTACGGCACTATAGGAAGAAGTGAGATCATCGAATGGCGAATACTAGAAATGAGCCATACAGATTTCCAAGTTTTTCTTAGTAAAATTCCAATAAAAACCTCACGTTTTCCAGACAGTTTTGGCAATCCACTCTGTTGCCTTTATCAATGGTGTATGCCAATCGATCCTTTGGTGGATGGTATGACGTCATCGGAAGATGATGACGCCTTCTGAATCAATTGGTCATAAACGTAACCCAGATCGACTCCCTATCTGGTGTTTCTGGTGTCGTCCATAGCAAGGATTTTTGAATTGTCCCAGTTTATGATATGATTTTCTTTACCTTTACTAGCCTTTTTTCAGATTCAACTTTATGCTCCTTTTTTCGAGTACCTACATAAGTTTTTTGGCAATTGTGGCCAGCAATTTCATATATGACGCCAGTTTTGTCGTCCGTAGCAACCTTGTGCTTAGGATGGACTAAAAGCCGTATTAAACTAGTGTGAGGTTTCACTGACGACGCGATGTTGTGGATGCGCTGTTGTGGATGCGTAAGATTCGTTGAACACGCTCCGTAATTCCCTCAATATAGGGGAGCGTAACATTGATCCTAGTTTTGTTCTCAGATGTCTTATTGGTGGTCTTTTTCTTGGGTTGCTGTTTTTCCTTTTTAACCTTATCAATCAGTTGGGGTAGCGCTTTCCTTATGTGTTCTTCCTCTATTTTCTTGTCCTCCTGTTCAGTTACAATTTTGTCTTTTCTGTCCAATAAAGTTCTCACAACCCCTAGTTTTTGATGTAATGGGTGGGCGGAATTGAAGTTCAGTCTGTGTGCGTTGCATTTCTGTAAACCAAAAGTTTGACACTGCCGTCTGGCTTACGCACTATAAGGGTGTCCAGAAATGGTATAGACCCGCTTTCCTCCATCTTTCATCCACTTTGTTGAGATGCTCAGTGAGTAGTTTTTCTGAGTCTTTCTTGACAATTTCTAAAATGTCATCTACATATCTCTTGAACAGTCTCGGTTTACAATTAATGGGAGCCGTTACTAAGTTCTAAGTGTTCCATGACAATGTTAGAGATAATCGGGGAAACTGGGCTGCCCATAGCCGCCCAAAATGTTTGGCTGTACAACTGATCCCGATATAGAAGTAGCCAGGATGAACTCGAGCAAATTCATAATGTCATCATTCAACCGAGAGGTTAGTGCGTGTAGCAAGGGCTTTGTCATTAGTTAATCTCTGTTTCACAATTTCAAGCGCTTTGGGGATGGGAACGTTAGTAAATAGTGATACAACGTCGTGTGATACGAACACTTCATCTTGTTTGTTTGTTTGTTTGTTTGTTTGTTTACCCAGGTTGGTCCGTGAGGGACACATGCTAATCCATGGGAAATCCATGGACCGTTCCAAGCTCATACTATAAAACAGCACTCCTCAATGTAAATTACAGTCATTTCTTCAGCGAGATCTTGCGAAATTTTTTACATGCTGTGGGTATTTCCTACAAGGGGGGACAGGATGTCCGCTAATGCTCGTGACGTCGCATACCCGATCGACCCCGTATAATCCACTATTGGACGGAGCGGCACATTCGGCTCATGAATTTTTGGAGTAGCGTATACCCGGGGGATGTTTTCTGTTTTGGGGTATAAATCTTTATTATTGCTCCTCAGTGATCTTTTTCTCTTTTTTAAGCTCTGAAAGCATACCTACTAATTTGCGCTTAAATCTAGGTGTTGGGTCTTTATCAAGTTTTTCATAGGTCTTTTCATCATCGGAGTAATGAAAGAGAACCTAATGAACGGCGACGAGGGGCCTACCAACTGAGTCACGTTTATGACCAATTCGTCGGACGCATCACATACTGGTCTATCTCGAAAAACACTTGTTTCGAGAAAAACGCAATTGAAAATCTTCGTATTAAGTTTACTTTTCTATTATTTAATAAGACTATGGATTTTCATGAAAGTGGTTTTAAATTAAATCATATACTTATAAGAAGTATTTAAGTGGAATCTTGAATTATATTTACGTATGCAATATTGCTTAAAACTTCACTAAAGTTGTAGTTCTGTATGTGAAATAGTTAATTTCCCTATAACGTATTTAAAGTGCATCACATACTGGTCTATCTTGTGGGCTATCTCAAGTTCGCGATCGGTGACGTGACTTTAGACGCATCACATACTGGTCTATCTCGAAGCTTATCGAGATAGACCAGTATGTAATGCACTTTAAATACGATATCGGGAAATTAACTATTTCACATACAGAACTACAACTTATGTGTAGTTTTAAGCAATATTGCATACGTAAATATAATTAAAGATTCCACTTAAATAAATCTGTTAAGGATATGCTTTAATTTAAAACCACATTCATGAAAATCCATAATCTAATTAAATTATAGAAAGGTAAACTTAATACGCAGATTTTCAATTGAGATTTTCTATAAATGCGTGTTTTTTCGAGATAGATCAGTATGTGAAAAACGTATTTTGTAAAAATCATAGATAGTTCAAATTTAATATTTTATAACTAATTATTTAGGAAAAATTGAGGTCTGTAATTTGTTGAATTAGAAGAGCTTCGTAAAAAAGAACTATATACCAATTTTCTCAGAAAAGTCAAAAATTCAAGATAGACCAGTATGTGATGCACCCGACGAATTGATTCAGTGGCGTCATCATCTTCCGATGACGTCATACCATCCACCAAAGGATCGATTGGCATACACCATTGATAAAGGCAACAGAGTGGATTGCCGAAACTGTCTGGAAAACGTGAGTTTTTTATTGGAATTTTACTAAGAAAAACTTTGAAATTTGAATATTGTATTCCTGATGAATCTCTTCAATAATGAGCCATACACTTGCATATTTTGTCTGAGATCTTACCTATTACCGCGCACTCGTTACTTGCCGTACCAATGTCACAATAATCATATCCACCCTCCAAGGATGTAAAGCACCACGCTCCGTCCGGGTCTCCATCCGGATTGCGACAGGAGTTGTGATTACCAAGACCCCCGAGAGTTTGAAGGGTGAAGACATTCCATACAATGCAGGGTGTACCGCTCGCAGTTGAAACATCACCACGATAATCCTCACCTGTAGTTTCTATGAAACACTCCGGGTCTACTCTGACTGTTCATTAAGAAATATTGAATGTCAAAAGAAAAATCGGTGATTAGTTGTTTGGTTATAAAAAGAAACTTCCTTCACCCAATGGAATTTGTGGAGATGCATTGAAAATTGGTGGATGTTACAATCTAAGTGCGGATAGGTCTGCGGCAGTTGATGCGATCTGATTGTGATGATTCACCACGGCAGAGAAAGATCGGGAAAAAGGCGCTATACAAATCCGAAATTTATTATTTATATATACCCGGTCACTTTAACAGCCTAAGCAGGATTCATAAATATATAACATTATAATGATCATTTGATGGTATTATGTGCGCTTGAAATATGCAAACTAAGATAGCAGGTAGCATGGAAATTCATTTGTGTTGGTAGACTATGATCTCAACACAAAATTAAGACGTACCTCAAATTATGCCCTTCATCAGGAGACCGGCAACCCAAGTTAGGAATACATGTTGCTGACATTGTTACCATGGTTACATCTTCCAAACCAACATGTCGCAAACTACCACCAGGTGCGACTAGCCTGAAAGCTAACGTAGTCAACCTTTTAAGCCGCCCTAACCTTTCTAAGGGGAGAGGAAAGCTGTGCAACAGCTTCAGAAAATCAATCCATATTAGCGAAGAATATAATAGCGAAGAATACCATAGCACGTGTGAGAAACTTCTTAGTGACACCAAAATATACACCTTGGTCTGGGGCGGACATTTTAAAAATGAATTTAGAAGAGCAGCAACGACATCACTTGCATTACATTCCAGATGTTAAATATACATCATATGCAAAATTTGAGGAAATTCGCACGAGTCCGTTTTATTTTAGGGCCATTTGTCTATAACTGGTCTTTACATGTAGCCCTATGGAGAGAGTGCCCGTTGAGGGCGCTATGACCCCCATTTTAGGAACAAAATGTGATTTAAAAAAACGGACTCGTGCGAATTTTCTAAAATTTTCAGAGTATGTAGTATGAACATGTAGAAATATAATCAAGTAGTTGCCTTACCTGCTCTTCTCCGAAAAAATAAAAAGTCCTATACCTCAATGATAATGAAACCTAGGTGTATACCAAGATGGACTTTGGTAAAAAGGATCCAAACAGTGCAGTAAGAACAAGAAACAATTAACATATGTACTTCTTGAAATTGAGAAAGAGGGTGGTATTAACAGAGTTGAGTATAAACATTTGTTACCTACCACCGAAAACCAACCCAAATTTTATGAGTTGCGCAAGTCCACAAGAACGACATTCCGCTTAAACCATGCATTGTGATCAGCATCGGGACAATCACGTGATTGTATAAAATTGTTAGCCACGACCACGTCGCCAATGCGCTGAGCGAATAAAGAAATAAATAGTTGAGGAGGACGAAGAATTACGATATTAAGATATGTCACAGTTCTTTTGACCTCGGCACCCGTTTACAAAGCGTTGAGAATTATTCTAGCTCGTTTGGAACAGGACAACACACTTAGTGATCGGACCAGTCATGCCAGTGGTTCACAGCAGCTTAGGGACAACAAGAATGAAAGGGTACAGCAAACCATCAGACACGAGAAATAAGATGCTTATGCACTCTGCTCTTGAAGGGTGGTGCGCCGTTGTCAGATATGTCTCTGACTACTCCAAAGGTGGACTGCAGTATGGACGAAGGTTCTGCCAGTAGATGTGGTTCTAGAAACTGGTACTGTGAGAGCATGGCAAGACATGGACCCGGACAAGCTGGAGCGGGTAGCTCTTATGACTACAAATGGCTTTGGTAGCAGTGCCTTCAGATCTGGAGGGCACAAGCCCCGGGCACAAGCCCTACGAAGGATTTTCGGCGGTTATGGAACCAGAGGTTGTTTTAAACCATCAAACTCTGAGGCAGTTACTTGTCTCAACCAAAGACAAAACCGAGAAGAAAGAAGCAGTACATTACTTCCTTTATCAGAGACAAACCGATAAGTTTTGGGGTCAAGTGTCCAAAAGGTCACCGATTCCGAACTTGGGTTTAACTTGGGGGATGTGGTTGGGTTGGGTTGGATTGGATGTTTGTATAGTTGTTTGTTTCAATGTTGCAATATTGGCGCTGATTAAACTGCTGCCTGCAAATTGCAT